>NC_057794.1:223916539-224250182 GCF_018294505.1 Triticum aestivum | reverse complement strand
GCTCCTCGGGCCCGGCGAGGTGGAGAGGAGGGCCCGCCTCGGGCCTGCGGGCCGGCGGCGATGTGGGCACCGCCCGGGACAGATGGCAGGACGGGAGTGGCCGGGCGCGACGGGGCGGACGTTGTCCGGTCCGCACCGGACACGTCCGTCGGCGGCAGATCTGAAACTAGGGTTTCGGGGAGAGGGAGAGATCCGAAAAAAAGGAGGGGGCTATTTATAGGCATAAGTGGAGCTAGGAGAGTCCAAATGAGGTGCGGTTTTCGGCCACGCGATCGTGATCGAACGCTCTAGGACATGGAGCAGAGTTTGGTGGGTTTTGGGCCAAATTTGAGGGGTGTTGGGCTGCGACACACACGAGGCCTTTTCGGTCCCTCGGTTAACCGTTGGGGTATCAAACGAAGTCCAAATGATACGAAACTTGACAGACGGTCTACCTGTAGTAAACCAAGGCCGCTTGGCAAGTCTCGGTCCAATCCGGAATTGTTTAGTCCCCACACACGAAGGAAAGCTAGAAATGACCACCGGAGGAGAACGAAGCGCCGGAATGCAAAACGGACAACGAGGAAAAGCTCGAATGCATGAGATGAACACGTATGCGAATACAATGCACATGATGAGATGCATGTAAACGAAAACAACACACGGAGACAAAGACCCGAACCCGAGAAATAAATATAACTTAACGCCGAGAACGGCAAGAGTTGGAGTACAAATTAGGAAAGTAATATCTGGGGCGTTACACTTGATCTTCGATGGATTCGAGCCCGTGTCAGGTGCGCCGCACAGTCACAACGAGCATGATGTAACTCTGCCGTCGGACAGTGTTCGGGAGATCGCATCCACAACGACTCCGGCTGTCAATCCAGAGCAAATCGCGCCGTCCTAGAGCGGAGGGATAGACCCCACCATGGAGACCGCACTCTTAGTGGCGATGGAGCCAGATACTGACTTCATCCCTTACGAGAGCTGTGTCTCCGAACCACTGGATTCACCTCCGGCCATGGACTCTGAGCCGCTTACATCCGTGCCCGTCGAATCCAACTGGGTGCCGATCATGGAGTTCACCGCTGCGGATATCTTTCAGCACTCGCCCTTCGGCGATGTGCTAAATTCATTGAGGTCCCTCTCCCTGTCAGGAGAACCTTGGCCGAACTATGTCCGGCTAGAATGGGATGCAGACGACGAAGAAATTCGCTGCCCACCCACCACCCACTTCGTAGCCACTGTCGATGATTTAACCGACATGCTCGACTTCAACTCCGAAGACATCGACGATATGGACGACGACACAGGAGACGACCAGGAACCACCGCCCACAGGGCGCTGGACCACCACATCATCATACGACATATATATGGTGGACACCCCTAAAGAAGGCAATGGCGACGAGACATCGGAGGATGACCCCTCCAAGAAGCAACCCAAGCGCCGACGTCAGCGACACCGCTCTAAGTCCCGCCGCAGCAAAAGTAGTGATACCGGCACAGGAGATAATAACACTACAGATAGTGCCGGAGACAATCACAATCCACTCCAGCACGATGTAGAGCCGGAGGATGAACAAGCCAGCCCTCTAGAGTAGGCAGCAGATGGAGAACCGGAGGAGGACAATTACATGCCTCTGTCCGAAGACGAGGCGAGCCTCGACAACGAAGAATTTATCGTGCATGAGGACCCCGTCGAGCAAGAGCGCTTCAAGCGCCGGCTTCTGGCCACGGCAAATAGCCTGAAGAAAAAGCATCAACAGCTTCAAGCTGATCAAGACTTGCTAGCAGACAAATGGACCGAAGTCCTTGTGGCCGAGGAGTACGAACTCGAGCGCCCCTCCAAG
Source organism: Triticum aestivum (assembly GCF_018294505.1). Classification (NCBI taxonomy): domain Eukaryota; kingdom Viridiplantae; phylum Streptophyta; class Magnoliopsida; order Poales; family Poaceae; genus Triticum; species Triticum aestivum. The sequence goes on along the minus strand of NC_057794.1, from coordinate 224,248,351 downwards.
AGTTACCCAAAACGCAGGTTGGCCTCACCTCGAGGAGGAACCATTGAAACCTCATTCACCAGTGTACGATGCGGCTGACCGGCCACTACGTGGCCGAGCCAGAGAGGCATTTCAACCTGAAGTTCAGCCTGCACCCCGCCGCCACTCAATCAAAAATACTAAGGCCCGGGGCAACACAGGGGACCCGCGAGACGTATTGGAGAGTAAGGCAAAAATCGCAAGGTCAATATACGGGTCACGGGCACGCGCGCCAACACGGGACGATGATCGTCACGTCGGATACATCAAGAGTAAATCCGGCCGGGCCGAATACAGCAGCCAAGACTCATACGAACTGCGTCGGGATATAACCCGGCACAGAGGCGCCGCACACCCCCTATGCTTCACTGATGAAGTTATGAATCATGAATTCCCGGAGGGTTTCAAACCCATAAATATCGAATCATACGATGGCACAACAGATCCCGCTGTATGGATTGAGGATTTCCTCCTTCACATCCACATGGCTCGCGGCGATGATCTACATGCCATCAAGTACCTCCCACTAAAACTCAAAGGACCATCTCGACATTGGCTGAACAGCTTGCCAGCAGACTCCGTAGGCAGTTGGCAGGATCTGGAAGACGCATTCCTGGACAACTTCCAGGGCACTTACGTGCGGCCACCGGATGCTGACGACTTGAGCCATATAACCCAGCAGCCAGGGGAATCGGCCAGACAATTCTGGACACGGTTCCTTACTAAGAAAAACCAAATTGTCGACTGTCCGGACGCAGAGGCCCTAGCGGCATTCAAGCATAACATCTGTGATGAATGGCTGGCTCGCCACCTTGGCCAGGAGAAGCCGAAATCTATGGCAGCCCTCACAACACTCATGACCCGCTTTTGCGCGGGCGAGGATAGCTGGCTGCCTCACAGCAACAACACATCAAGGAATCCGGGCACTTCGGGTACCAAAGATGCCGACGGTAGACAACGTCGTAACAGACCAAAGCACCGCAATAACGGTGATAACACTGAGGATATGGCAGTCAATGCTAGATTCAGAGGCTCTAGATCCGGTCAGCGGAAAAAGCCATTTAAAAGAAGTACTCCGGCTCCGTCCAGTTTGAATCGCATACTGAATTGCTCGTGTCAAATCCACGGCACCCCCGACAAGCCAGCCAATCACATCAACAGAGAATGCTGGGTGTTCAAGCAGGCCGGCAAGTTAAATGCCGAAAACAAGGACAAGGGGCTGCATAGTGATGACGAGGAAGAGCCCCGGCCACCGAACACGGGAGGACAGAAAGGGTTCCCCCCACAAGTGAAGACGGTGAACATGATACATGCAACCCACATTCCCAAGAGGGAGCGGAAGTGTGCACTAAGGGACGTCTATGCGATGGAGCCCGCCGCCCCAAAGTTCAACCCATGGTCTGCTTGCCCGACCACCTTTGATCGCAGGGATCACCCCACTAGTATCCGTCATGGCGGATCTGTCGCACTGGTCCTAGACCCCATCATCGATGAATTTCATCTCACTCGAGTCCTTATGGACGGCGACAGCAGCCTGAACCTGCTCTATCAGGATACAGTGCGAAAAATGGGCATCGATCCCTTGAGGATCAAACCCACCAAAACCACCTTTAAGGGCATCATCCCAGGTGTAGAGGCCCATTGCACGGGCTCAATCACACTGGAAGTAGTCTTCGGATCACCAGATAACTTCTGAAGCGAGGAGTTAATCTTCGACATCGTCCCGTTTCGTAGTGGCTATCATGCACTGCTCGGACGAACTGCATTTGCAAAATTCAATGCAGTACCGCACTACGCATACCTCAAGCTCAAGATGCCAAGACCTTGGGGGGTCATAATAGTGAATGGAAACACAGAACGCTTGCTCCGCACGAAAGAGCACACTGCAGCCCTCGCAGCAGAAGCACAAAGCAGCCTTTCAAGGCAAACCACTAATTTGGCGATACAGCCCCTGAACACCTTCAAGCGTGCCCAGAGTAAACTGCAACAGGATCGCCTGGCACGTTCAGAGCTCGCCTAGCAATTCGGCCCCCGTCCCAGTCCCAATCAAGTGACGAAATCCGTGCCGCGCGTACATAATTACGCACTGAAAATACCATGGACATAGGCGGGGGCACGCTTAGGGCACGTCCCGCAATGCGGCTTAACCGCCCTAGGGGCTATATATCTTTATCATTTCTTTTCTCTTTCAGGGCCTAACTCTCTGGAAGCCCTTTCCGGCAGTACGATTGCCGGACACATTCCGGAAGCAACAACCAAGGCGGCAAGAAGCTAAGATGAACAGGGGAACCCCCAGGTGGTCTCTAATAATAATTGATATACCCGTTTCTCACTATCTATGCGCAACTTGCCCTGGGATAGGACATTTCGAATTGTCCAATTTCTGCTTATTGCACTACCTGTACCAGTATGCTTCGACGTATTATTTAAATAACAATGCATAACATTAGTTTATTATTGCACTATTCATTCTTTTTTCCTTTATGTCCATTTACGACAATCCGCACCTGTAAATTCGGGTACAGTCAGTATGCCAGGGGCTTTCATTTACCCCATAATACGACGCGAGAAGTCCGAACACTTTCAACAGTGCGGCACCCCGAACTTATAGCATTATATGCATCAGCTCCGAATCATGTCTTGGGTCAATAGTTGGGTTTTCCCGGCTCCCATGCTTTGGCACCTTACGTTCCGCTATATCGGCTAAGGTAGCGGTGGGAGAACTACTGCGATTGTGTCCCGGTTCTTTCGGACGAGCACCTCAGTAGAGAAAGCCGAAAACTGACTGTCATGATAAGGCGAGAGACTGGTCGCTGTTCGAGAGGTCTCAAGTCCTTAAAGACTTTTTCCGCTTCGGGCGAGGAGCCGGCCTTGTCCGGCTTAGGCGTGTATAGCGCCCCAAATTCGGCCTTCTGAATACTAGGATGGGGGAGTCCTCGATTAGGGGGTATCCGGACAGCCGGATTATATCCTTTGGCCGGACTGTTGGACTATGAAGATACAAGATTGAAGACTTCGTCTTGTGTCCGGATGGGACTCTACTTGGCGTGGAAGGCAAGCTAGGCAATACAGATGTGTATATCTCCTCCTTTGTAACCAACCTTGTGTAACCCTAGCCCCCTCCGGTGTCTATATTAACCGGAGGGTTTTAGTCCGTAGGACAACATACAATCATACCATAGGCTAGCTTTTAGGGTTTAGCCTCTCCGATCTCGTGGTAGATCAACTCTTGTAATACTCGTATCATCAAGAATAAATCAAGCAGGATGTAGGGTTTTACCTCCATCAAGAGGGCCCGAACCTGGGTAAAACATCGTGTCCCCTGCCTCCTGTTACCATCCGCCTTAGACACACAGTTCGGGACCCCCTACCCGAGATCCGCCGGTTTTGACACCGACATTGGTGCTTTCATTGAGAGTTCCTATGTGACGTCGCTGTAAGGAAGGATGCCTCATCTCGTTTTTAAAAACAACATTACCGCCGGGGGAGCTCTGGCTGTCGGCCAAACTCTCCGGCTAGGCAGTTTTGTCATGACTGCCTGTTCAGCCGCTGCACCGGCGATGACTTCTCGGGTCATCAAAAATAGCCTCCACGTCGGCTCGGAATTCGCCGAGCAGATGGATCCAATGGAGCTCTCTTCCCTAAACGAACTCTTGGATCGCATCGCTGCCTTGGGAGACTATGATTGGATTGGGCTTAAACCCAATCGAAGGGAGATTAACTCTCCACCGGTCACCCATCATGTTGCGGTGGTGGAGGAACAATGCGGCGATTCTTCCTCTATCTTGAGGACTAACTATGTCCGAATTCCTGAGCTCTCCGAGCCGGATACCCGTTTACGGGAGGACATCACCCAAACCCTGAACCTAGAGTCAGGGAGCGGGCCAAACTCATCGAGCAACATACCGAAATCCGAACTTCCAAGATCGGAAACCCCTCGGCCACTGGGTTCAGATCGGGTAGGGGTCCGGACTCAAATCCACCCACCCACCCAGACATAAACGATCCTTCCCACAACAGGCAAGAGCCCCATGAAACATTACATCATTATTGGGCCAAATTCCTCCTTGTGATGAACAAGGTCAAGGACTGCCGCGAGGAAGACACAGTCTCACTTTTCTGCAATAACTGCACGGACAAGGGAATCCTTAACGCCATAAGTCGCCGTGACATATCACGCTTCGCCGACTTGGCATCCATAGTATGAAAGTACTATGCGATGGAAAGTGCCTGGAAAACCGAAAACAAAATTTTGGGATAATCCGGCTCCGAATATGCACCCAGTCCGAGGTAAAAGGGTGCACTATCACAAGACACCCGAGTTCATTACAAAGAAGCAAAAACCCTCTACAGGGCACGGAACCGTGTTGGAGGGATGGCTTAACGGACCCTGCAAAATTCATAGCCCAACGGATACAATACCAACGCACAGCCTTAGAGCATGTTGGATACTCCGGCAGGTGGCCAAAAGTGGCGAGGATCTTCTTATCCCCAATGCCACAGAGCACCATCCCGTGGATAACAATACAATATTAACAGTCTTTGAGACCTTCGCGTCAAATAATAGGCGCAAGCGAACACTCCGCATCATTGCCGAAATCTGCCACGTAGCAGCAATAAATCCATGGAGTGACACGGCTATTACCTTCAATGCCAGTGACGAACCTAAATTTCGAACAGCCCGAGCACCAGCCGCACTGGTCCTCAGTCCAATCGTGGATGGCTTTCAACTCACCAAAGTACTCATGGACGGCGGCAGCGGATTAAACCTCATCTATGAGGAAACTCTTCAAAAAATGGAAATAGACTGGAACCGCATTGAGCAAAGTAGCACAACCTTCAGAGGAATCATACCTAGTCGAGAAGCACGATGCACCTAGAAAATCACACTAGATGTGGTATTCGGTACGCCAGAGAACTATAGGTCCGAAGAAATTACATTTCAAGTGGCCCCGTTCAGCAGTGGATACCACGCCCTTTTAGGACTTGAGGCGTTCACGATCTTCCAAGCCGTACCCCATTATGGGTACATGAAGCTCAAAATGCCCGGGCCCAACGGAATCATCACTCTCGCCAGTGATCCGGACACAACACTCCATGCCGAAAACAAATCAACCGCACTGGCCCTCAAGGCATTATCCGAAGCCCTCTCGGCCGAGGAATTAACCATGCTACGCTCCAAAGTGGACAGGGACGACGTGATACTCGACAAGAGATCCAAGTCCACTTCTTTTAAACCAGCAAATGAAATAGTCAAATTCCAAGTCCATGCAACGGACCCTACAAAAACAGCCTCCATCGGGGCACAGTTAAACCCCACCGTGGACGCTGCACTACGAGAGTTCCTACGCCAGAATTGGGACATATTCGCCTGGCATCCCTCAGACATGCTAGGAATCCCACGCAGGCTGGCCGAGCATAGCCTCAATATCCTAAAGGGATTCAAGCCGGTCAAGCAGGCTCTTCGGCGTTTCTCCGAACCTAAGAGACAGGCCATGGGAGAGGAACTAGCCAAGTTATCGGAGGCCAGATTCATCAGAGAAATAAAACACCCGGACTGGCTAGCAAACCTGGTGATGGTACCAAAGAAGGATAAATCTTGGCGCCTTTGTGTCGATTTCAAGGACCTCAATAAAGCTTGCCCAAAGGATTCCTTCCCCCTTCCCCACATTGATCAAATTATTAATGCTACCGCAGGACACGAGTCATTGTGTTTCCTCGACGCATACTCCGGTTACCACCAAATCAAGATTACGGAGTCCGACCAAGCCGCAAAGGCATTCATCACACCATACTGTCCCTTCTGTTTCAACACAATGCCTTTTGGGCTCAAAAACGCCGGTGCAACATATCAGCGCATGATTCAGACATGTCTGGAGAAACAAATCGGCAAAACAGTAGAGGCATACGTAGATGATGTGGTCGTCAAAACCAAACACGTCGATTCTCTGATAGACGACTTGAGGCTCACATTCGACAACCTCCGAACATACGACATCAAGCTAAATCCGGAAAAATGCGTTTTCGGCGTACCAGCCGGAAAGCTCCTGGGTTTCATTGTCTCCAGTAGAGGTATTGAAGCTAATCCGGCCAAAATCCGAGCTTTGTCACAGTTGGCTACCTCAACAGACCTCAAACAAATCCAGAAGTTAACTAGATGTGTGGCGGCTCTAAGCCGATTTATCTCCCGCTTAGGAGAAAAGGCATTACCCCTTTATCGCCTTCTTCGGCGCACCGAACACTTCGAGTGGATGGATGCTGCCATAGCCGGATTGGAAGAAATAAAGGCCGTACTGGCAACCAACCCAGTCCTGGCCGCGCCAAACATCGCGAACCAATGCTATTATACATTGCGGCAACTCATCAAGTTGTAAGCGCAGTGCTCGTCGTCGAACGAGAAGCAGACGGACATAAATTCCCTCTTCAAAAGCCGGTATATTATGTATCCACTGTCCTCACTCCATGCAAATCACGGTACCCAGATTATCAAAAGATAGCCTATGCGGTATTCATGGCATCCCGGAAACTGCGACACTACTTTCAAGAGTGTTCGATTACAGTAGCCTCGGAGGTGCCACTCAATGATATTATAAACAACTGCAACGCCACGGGACGGATTGCCAAATGGGCCATTGAGCTCCTCCCGTTCGACATAACATACAAACCTCGGCGAGCCATTAAATCGCAAGTATTGGCCGACTTTGTCGCTGAATGGACGGAAGCCGAACTCCCTAAAGAGTACGGCGCATACTCCAATTAGATTATGCACTTCGACGGCTCCAAAATGCTGGCTGGACTGGGGGCTGGCGTCGTCCTGACGTCCCCAATCGGAGATACAGTTCAATACATACTGCAGATACTGTATACAGACTCCAACAATGCAGCCGAATACGAAGCCCTGTTACATGGTCTTCAGATGGCAGTTTCCATGGGCATTCAGCGCCTGGAGGTGCATGGGGATTCGAACCTCGCAATATGACAAATAAATGGAGACTTTGATGCCAAGGATCCGAAGATGGCGGCCTATTGTAACGTCGTCCTAAAGATGTCAGCTCGGTTCGAGGGGCTCGAATTTCACCATGTGGCTCGGGAAAACAATCAGGCGGCGGATATCCTCGCCCGCATCGGCGCAAAACACGATGCGGTCCCCCCAACATCTTTTTAGAGAGGTTGTTTAAGTCATCCGTGATATGGGAGGGGGACACCGGCAATATTAGTCTGGACCCGGCCACAACACTCGATACCGAACACTCTGACATAATTGGAGGCTCTGCCACCGAAACAACACCTTCAGCCCATGTAATAATGGCCATCATAGCCCCGTGGACAAAACCATTCCTGGCCTACCTAACTAGGCAGGAACTTTCAGAGAACCAAAATGAGGCACGCTGCATAGTACGGCGATCTAAGGCCTACAGGGTCCATGAGGGAGAACTGTATAAAAAAAGCACTACCGGAGTCCTTCAAAGGTGCATCTCCGAAGAGGAAGGGCGGAACCTTTTGGCAGGAATTCACGCCGGACTCGGCGGCCACCACGCCGCAGCCCGGGCTCTTGTAAGCAAGGCCTTCCGTATAGGATTCTATTGGCCGACGGCCCGGGCAGACGCACAGGACTTGGTCCAACGTTGCGCCGGTTGCCAGCTTTTTGCAAATCAAAGCCACATGCCACCCACCGCCCTCCAAACAATCCCCATTACGTGGCCCTTCGTGGTCTGGGGGCTTGACATGGTTGGACCCCTTAAAGGGGGAACCCACAAGAAAAAATACTTACTGGTCATGGTGGATAAATTCACCAAATGGATAGAAGCCAAACTTGTTAAAACAACCGAATCCGGACCGGTGATAGACTTCATATCAGGGGTCGTACACCGTTATGGCATCCCCCATAGCATCATCACTGACAACGGCACGAACTTCACGACCGATGAGGTAAAACTCTGGTGCAGCAAAATGGGCATCAAGCTCAATTATGCTTCAGTCTATCACCCACAAACCAAGGGCCAAGTTGAGCGAGCAAACGGTCTTATAATGAGCGGCATTAAACCCAGATTAGTGCGGTCCTTAACGGAGTCTAACACGCACTGGGTAGAGGAGCTTGACTCCGTACTCTGGGGGCTGGGACCACGCCGAATCGTAGTACCAGATATACACCCTTCTTTATGGTGTACGGCGCAGAGGCAGTCTTGCCCTGTGACATAATTCATGACTCACCTCGAGTGCGCATGTACGAAGAAAGAGAAGCTGAGCTCGATCGGCAGGACAGTCTGGACACCCTGGAGGAGGAGCACGACGTGGCAAAAGCCCGTTCCGCATTTTATCAGCAACAGGCTCACAGATACCAAAGCAGAGAAGTACGGGCCAAAACTTATAACATTGGCGAACTAGTTCTACGCCTGCCGGATAAGAAAAGGAACAAGCTCGAGCCCAAATGGGAAGGTCCCTTCATTATTGACCAAGTTCTGACTGGTGGAGCGTACCGTCTGCGGGATGCATCGACTAATCGACTCGAGCCGAACCCATGGAACGCGGCCAGGCTCCAAAGATTCTACACCTAGCGCCGGACTCTATGTTCGTCTCCTTCCTCTGTCCATTTTTTGCATATACATCATCTGTCTTGTTTTTCTTTCTTTCTTTCTTTTATTCTTTCTCTAGGCCTTCAAGGGCCAACTTGTGCCTCGCTTGCACATTGTAGATGCGCTAGCCACGCTCATCATACATGGGGGCTTCTTTCACAGAAGCTTAATTATTTATCTGGGCCTCATGCCCCGCACATGTGTTATACTTCCGCATGTACCTTTTTTCGCCATTATATGCATCGATATGACTTAAGTTTTGGCCAAGCTGGGTTGCCTGGCTCTTGTATTTATGCCCTATGTTCCCGTTAATTCGGCTAGGGCATAAGGGGAGCACCTATGCGATTGTTACCGCCGGGTCAGCCGGATGTGTACCTCAGACTGGGTGAAGCCGAAAGCTAGCGTTCTTAAGGGAATATTCGCTCGGTGAACAAAAGATGATTTTTATTTATTTTCCATATGTGCCCCCAGATGTTTTTCCTGCGTTTCTTATCGCAGTCCGGACATGCACTTTAGGGCATGCGTACCCAGGGAAAGGAACCCTTAGCGGAACTATTCTCCCTGGAAGATGTTTCTTACTACCCATGTAATATAACATAACTAGTTGGGCACTTGTCTGTTCAAGCACTAATGACCCCTACGCCTGGTCTCCACGCATACCCCTGTTCTTATATAACTGAGCGGGTATTCGGATACACTCCGGACTATCGGGTCCCGAGGTTGAAGCGAAAAGGTCCGCCATGACAAATGATCTACAATCCGGCTAGAAGGCATTATACATGTCACTTTAATTACATAGTCATGCAGACTGACTAAATTCTTCTTCTATACCATCCAACAGGCGGTCTAGCCTACAATCCTGTTGGGAATACTTTGCGGCTAATTCTACTTGCCCATAAACTAAGCTAACGGGGATCTCTTTTCCGTCGGGCCCCACAGGTCCGACCTCGGCCATGTGATTTGGGTCAGCCTTGGTATACTGCGTCTTCACCATGGCCCAGGCTTCCCTGGCACCTTGATGGCAGGCCGATATCTTCCATAATTGGAAGCGCCGCCGTGCTCCCTTGAGCTTCTCCGTAAGCTCTACAACGCCTTCTGGCAGGGAGACAGATGGCCACAAGGCCTGGGCAACACCTTGCATCACTTGCCGAACTTGTTCGTGCAGTTGTGAGAGCTCGGATAGAAGATCACCCGCAGACCCGAGCATTTCCTCCGCGGGACGACCCGTCAGCATACCTATAGACATAACGCTGTTAGTCGGCTTCTTCGCCGAACTCCTTCAAAAGGATTCATTCAAGCACTTACTGAAAATGCCACGTCGAAGCCGCTTATTCTCCTTCTCGGAGTCTGCAAGCTGGGCTCGAATGTCTTTCAGTTCCACGCTCAGCTTGGTATTGGCGTCTTGGAGATTGTTTTTCTCCCGCCTGACCTCAGTCAGCACGCGTTCGCCAGCCTTTAGCTGTCGCACGACATGCTGGTCCTCCGGATTTTCTCCGGATTCATCTGCAACATCTATTGTTAGATCTGCAGTCACGCCGCACACTATATGGTAACCATCATTCTTTAAAGTAAATGTTACTAGCGGGGGACTTTTTCGGTTCCTTCAATGCGGCAACAGCGGCCGCAGTTGGGTCTTGCATTCCTCCAGCTCCTGTGACAGCCTAGTATTCTTCTCTGTAAGAACATGCACAATAAAGATGATCCTTAAATCAGTTCTGCTAACTGTTTCAAGTCTCAAGGGCTACCGATACATATAATCGTCAGATTTACTTACCCGTACATCCTTTACATACTGATCCGTGGCTCTGGCTAGACCATCTTGAGCAGCACGGAGGTACGCCTCTCCAGAATTGAAGGCATCAAATGCCTCTGGTGAGAAACAAGCGTCGCGGAGTACGGCCCGGCGGTGCCTATGATTCATGGCGCTTTCCACTTCTGAATTTGTGGCGGATAATCTATCCGCATCCTCTATAGGGGGATTATCCGGCGCCCGCCCCATATCGGCTTTCGCCTCTATGTCCGGTCCTGGCGCCCGACTGGTGGAAGCGTGATTAGCAACATCGCCGGACATATTCCGGCGAGCGTTTTTTCTGTTAAAGAAACACGGGCGTCATTACATTTCGAGAAAGACGACAACCACGGAGCGGGGTTTCTGTTATACCTTTGCGTCGGCGTCTCCGTCCTGACCGCCTTCCTTTTTGGCCTGCCCGGCCTCGGTGCCTCTTGTTGGCGAGTTGCTGCGGGTTCGACAGGGCGTCCTGAATGCCTTCCCTGTAAAAATGCCATATGTATATGGTAGGTGAAGTGTCTAAAAGGGGATCCTAGTTTTTGGAGTTGGGATTTTTGGTTTTTCTTAGGTGCGATGCAGGAAGCAGTCCGGGATAGTCGGCCGTAATGGCCACCATGGCATCATCGCAGCTTAACTGATAGAACTGCCGGTCTATCAACTCCACGAATATGACCGGATCTTCTTCGAGTCCGGAGTCGAGGGCTCGGTTAGGGTCCTCCGGTTGTGGAGAGGGGCTGCTGAGCTCCTTTATGGCTTTTCGCAGTTCCTGGCGCAAAATGGCAAGGTGAATACTTATGACAAAGAATGCAGGAAGAATGGGAGTAAGGGGATATAACTTACCCAGCTTGGAGGATTGTACATGGAGAATCCATCTCGTGGCTTGATGCAGATGAACTCCTCTTCCTCTCCCTTGAACAATTCGGACATAATTTTTGCTAAAGCGACAGCATTGTCCGGACCCTTACGCCCGCAGCGGGTGGCATCATCCACCCCGTTAAAACACCACAAGGGGTGCCCACGATATTGAAGTGGTTGCACTCCCCGCATTATGCAAATCGACATAACTTCGATTACTATCAATCTTGATTGAGCCAGTGCTTTAATCCGGTTCATCAGGTAAAGACATCTCCATTGTCTTCCTCCTGGGGGCTCCGTGGGCGCCAACTTCGGTGTTTCTTCAGAGGAGCATTGCTGAATTCAGGAGGACCCCACCGAACAGGGTCCGGAAGGGGAACATCCTCCATATAAAACCATTCCGAAGGCCAGTCTTCGGACGACTTCTTCGGGGTACCGGACAGGTATCCGGTTCCGGCGATGCGCCATATTTCGGCTCCGCCCACTTGATAAAGTGACCCCCTCTGTGTGCGAGGGACGAGGCAAAATAGCCTTTTCCACAGCTCGAAATGAGCCTCGCAGCCCAGGAACAACTCGCAGAGAGCGACATAGTCGGCGATGTGTAGAATGGAGGCAGAGGTGAAATTGTGTAATTGGAGGCCGTAGAACTCCACGAGCCTGCGGAGGAATGGATGAATTGGAAATCTGAGTTCCCTTAATAAATAAGGAACGAGGCAGACCCGCTCCCCTGTAGAGGGACTGGGAAAGCTCTCCGCTTACTCCCCACCATTGTAGGTGGCAAGCCCGGCTCGAATGGGCACCATGTATGCTGGAGGGAGAAATCCCTTAGTCTATAGTTCGATTAATCGACTGTGTGGGACTGAAAACCTTTCCCAATCACCGGGCTTAGGGCTACGGGGGCGGGAGGAGCTGCGGAGGTCGGCCATGCTGGAATGGGTCTTTCCGAAGCGTGCTCTGATGGATTCTCGCTGGGGGAGGATGGTATGGATCGGATCTGAGAATCCCCATCCTTTTAATAGACAATTTATTTATCTGGCTAGGGGGGCGAATGTAAAAATGCCCTGGCGCCTCGTATTCATTCGATGCGTGGGAGATAGCCCTTATTGGGCGCACAAGCCAAGAGGTCCAAACATTTATGGGACCGGACACTGCTTTACAAACGTTCGAGATATGGAGAAAAACCCGCCTTGCAATGCCGAAGACAACACTTCGCGCCGGACTCATTGTCATTGAAGCCTGGTTCGGGGGCTACTGAGGGAGTCCTGGATTAGGGGGTATCCGGACAGCCGGATTATATCCTTTGGCCGGACTGTTGGACTATGAAGATACAAGATTGAAGAGTTCGTGTCGTGTCCGGATGGGACTCTACTTGGCGTGGAAGGCAAGCTAGGCAATACAGATATGTATATCTCCTCCTTTGTAACCGACCTTGTGTAACCCTAGCCCCCTCCGGTGTCTATATAAACCGGAGGGTTTTAGTCCGTAGGACAACATACAATCATACCATAGGCTAGCTTTTAGGGTTTAGCCTCTCCGATCTCGTGGTAGATCAACTCTTGTAATACTCGTATCATCAAGAATAAATCAAGCAGGACATAGGGTTTTACCTCCATCAAGAGGGCCCGAACCTGGGTAAAACATCGTGTCCCCTGCCTCCTGTTACCATCCGCCTTAGACGCATAGTTCGGGACCCCCTACCCGAGATCCGCCGGTTTTGACACCGACACAGGGGCTTCGCTAAAATTTAAAATTGTAGACTTCCATGGCTAAGTGAGAGTGATAAAGCATTATAGTCCGATTGACTGGTTCGTTGCGCTGAACACCTCCCTTGAAGGACCCAAAATTGGGGTAAAGAGTGTCAAGTTTATCCCGAACACCCCAATACTAGTTACATGGGGGCAGAAGCCGACGACTGGCCAACTCTCAGATTTTATAAACGGCCGCACAGAAGGTAATATTTTAAATTAAAAAAGCGTCACGTGGTGCAAATGAACTCGTTTCATATTACAGGATCACATGAGCATGTTCATTCAAAAATTACATACTTGGCACACTCATCCGCCACAAGGCGGGAACCCTTCAGGACACTCTCATAGTACATCTCGGGGTGGCGATGCTCCTTGCCCTCTGGCAGCCCCTCCTTCACCAGCTTCACGGCGTCCAGCTTCGCCCAGTGCACCTTCGCCCGGGCAAAAGCCCTGCGCTCACCCTCGATGCAGACGGACCGCTTTATGACTTCAAGCAGTGGGCAGGCTTCCACAAGCCGCCTCGCCAGACCGAAGTAGCTGCTGGACAGGGACTCGCCAGGCCACATCCGGACTATAAGGCCCCTCATGGCCTGTTCGGCCGCCTTGTGAAGCTCGACCAATTGCTTCAGCTGGTCGCTCAAAGGCATCGGGTGTTCGGTCCCAGTATACTGAGACCAGAACAACTTCTTCGTCGAGCTTCCCTCCTTAGCCCGGTAAAACTCTGCGGCATCCAGTACACTGCGGGGAAGATCTGTGAACGCTCCTGGAGAGCTCCGAACTCGGGTAAGAAAAAGGAAAGTTTCCTTCACATGCTTGCTTTGCATAATGAATGCCTTACCCGCTGCTATTTTCTTCGCCGCCTCAATTTCCTGGAGGGCCTTGTGGGCTTCAGCCTTGGCGCTCCGGGCGCTTTCAAGCGCCTGTGTGAGCTCGGACTCTCGCGTCTTAGAGTCAAGCTCCAAGGACTCGTGTTTTTTGGCGAGAGCCTCTAGCTCTTGCTGCACCTCGCCCACTCGGGCTTCTTGCTTCTCCCGCTCGATGCGCTCCTTGGCCGCTTTGTCTTCGGCCTCGGACATCGCCTTCTTCAGGGTCGCCACCTCGGTCATGCCCCTGGCAAATTCATGATGATCCTATTATTTTGCAACCGAACTTCTTTTCCAAAGCGTAGACAAGGTATTGCTTACCTTTTCTCTCCTTGAGCTGCCTCTTGGTTAGGCCAAGCTCATTCCCAGACCGCTCCAGGTCCTGCCTTAGTGCAGAAACCTCCGTAGTACGTGCGGTAGTGGCCAGCAGGGAAGCCTGCACTTACACATAGACATATTCTTATTAGACTCCTAACTCATCATTTGATCCTCTATTCGGCCTTTCTTCTCGAACACCGAACAGAGCATCAGGGGCTACTATCTATGTGGTAACATTTTCTTATATATGTTTTGATTTCTTACCTCAAAGCCTGTTAGGAGGATGGCGCAAGCTTTGGTTAGCCCGTTTTTAGCGGACTGAACCTTCTCGACCACCGCACTCACGATAGTGCGGTGCTCTTCATCGATGGAAGCACTGCGAAGCGCTTCCAGTCCGGTGCCTATGGATGGACAGAGGACACCGACATGGGTGGTTGGCCCCCCTTAATGGGGTACCGCCTGCCGGAGTCCAGAACCATCGAAGGTTCTGGCGCAGTGTTCGGCTGGAGGCCGAACTCAGAGCCCGTAGGAGCCTCGCTCCCTTGGTACCTAGGGTCCGGGAAGTCGCCTTGAGGTGCCCCCAGGACCACCTCCCCTTGGCTTGGTGCCTTTTGAGACAACACCTCGGCGTTGTCCGCAGGGCGAGGAGTGGAGGTGGTTGGAAGAGAACCGCTGTTCATATCCGACGAGTCCAACGAACCGCTCGACGAAGTTACGTCGAGATGAGCTCGTGATGGACTGCATAATCATGTTCGGCATGAGAAGAAGCAGTGCAGTAAAACATACCAAGAATTACTATGGTGTCCGGATACTTACGACTTCGCCAGGGGCTTGACCCTGGGTAGCCACTCGTCGCCGCTGTAGGCGGCCGTCGTGGAGCAGTCCAGAGGGAGGGTCTTGCCCTTCTTGGACCCTTCGGCCTCCCCGGTTAGGTCGGCCTCCCTTTTCTTGTCTCCCCCGGCTGGGGGGGGGGGAGAACTTTCCTCTTCCTCCTCCTCGTTTTCGTGGGAGGAGGGCGCGTCAGAGTTATCAGACGATGAGTCCGATACAACCTTGCGCCGGAGACCCTATCGGGTCCCCGCGGCCTTCTTCTTGGCCTTCTTCACCAGCACCTCATAAGGTGCCGGAACCAGCATCTCCGTTAGGAGAGCATCTGCAGGATCTTCCGGCAGGGGGGCAGGGCAATCGATCTGCTCCGCTGTCTTCACCCAGTCTTGTTAAAGGCATGGAAGGCTTAGATCCCGCACATGATTAAACTAGGGCAAATAGATACCCTGTGAAATATAAAAACTTACCGGATTGGCACGACGCTTTGCGCTGAGTCCGCGGTCCTCGGTGAGGGAAGGAGGTACCTCGGCGCCCTTAAACAACACCCTCCAGACGTCCTCGTGCATCGTGCCATAGAGCTCTCGCAGCGTCTAGTGCTTGGCCGGGTCAAACTCCCACAAGTTGAATACCCGTTGTTGACACGGGAGAATCCGGCGGAAGAGCATGACTTGGACCACGTTGACGAGCTTAATTTTCTTGCTCATCATGTTCTTGATGCAGGTCTGGAGTCCGGTCAGCTCTACCCAGGAACCCCAGGACAGGCCCTTCTCTTTCCAGGAGGTGAGCCGTGTGGGGATTCCGGATCGGAATTCGGGGGCCGCCACCCAGTTGGTGTCGCGCAGCTCGGTGATGTAGAACCACCCCGACTGCCACCCCTTTATGGTCTCCACATAGGAGCCTTCAAGCCAGGTAACATTAGGCATCTTGCCCACCATGGCACCTCCGCACTCCGCTTGCTGTCCGACCACCACCTTCGGTTTGACATTGAAGGTCCTCAGCCATAGGCCGAAATGGGGCTTGATGCGGAGGAAGGCCTCGCACACGACGATAAACGCCGAGATGTTGGGGATGAAATTGGGGGCCAGATCATGAAAATCCAGCCCGTAGTAGAACATGAGCCCACAGACAAACGGGTGGAGGCGAAATCCCAGTCCACGGACAAAGTGGGTAAGAAAAACTACCCTCTCATGGGGTTCGGGCGTTGGGATGATCTGCCCCGCATCTGGCAGCCGGTGCGCGATATCCGGCTTCCCGTAACTTTTTGATGTTCTCCTCCGTGACGGAGGAGACCATCCACTTGCCTCCTGCTCCGGACATGCTTGGAGTGGTTTGAGAAGAAGAACGCGAGCTTGGGCGCTAGAGCTCGAGTGTGCGGGAATGGGTAAGCAAGGAGGAAGAAGGCGTGGGTGAAAAGAGTGAATCTTCGTCCCTTTATAAGGGCAGAGGAGGCGATGCGCCTCCCCACTTGCCTGGTAAAATCGCTTATTCCCCAAGCGCCGTAATTGATGGTGCAATTGGGTTACCCATGTCCGTATTGATGAGAATCCCGTAATGAGGGGAACACGATCTCTGCTTTGACAAGACGTGTCAAGAAAACCGCCTCACAATATGTGCGGTGCTGGTTGAGAAAAATGGTTCGAATAATGACCGAGCCATGGCGTGATGTCATGTTGTCAAAACATGTCAGCAGATTAGATTTGTGGAAATATTATTCTCTCTACGGTGGTATGTGGAACTTGTTTTGCAGAACCGGACACTATCCTTGTGTTCAAAATCTTGCATGGAGTATTCGGAGGAGGAACCCGCCTTGCAATGCCGAAGACAATACTGCGCGCCGGACTCATCGTCATTGAAGCCTGGTTCAGGGGCTACTCAGGGAGTCCTGGATTAAGGGGTCTCCGGACAGCCAGACTATATCCTTTGGCCGGACTATTGGACTATGAAGATACAAGATTGAAGACTTCGTCCCGTGTCCGGATGGGACTCTCCTTGGCGTGGAAGGCAAGCTAGGCAATACAGATATGTAGATCTCCTCCCTTGTAACCGACTCTGTGTAACCCTAGCCCCCTCTAGTGTCTATATAAACCGAAGGGTTTAGTCCATAGGACAAGATACAATCATACCATAGGCTGTATTCTAGGGTTTAGCCTCTACGATCTCGTGGTAGATCAACTCTTGTAATACTCATATCATCAAGAACAATCAAGCAATACGTAGGGTATTACCTCCATCAAGAGGGCCCGAACCTGGGTAAACATTGTGTCCCCTGCCTCCTATTACCATCCGCCTTAGACACACAGTTCGGGACCCCCTACCCGAGATCCACCGGTTTTGACATCGACAAGGGGAGAGAATTTTCATCACATTACCCATACAGCGGTGTTTGGATAATTGAGCAAGAAACATTTTAGCATTGGGCTTCAAATGTTCTTGTTGAAATTCAGAGTACCATTGACATGGTCAACAGGTGAAGATCAGACTTTGAAAACACAAAGGATCCATCAGGAATAACTTGTAGAATAAGTCTTACAATTTCCTCATGGAAGAATGGATAACCTAGATGAAAATGAATCTACAATAATAGGGCCTCCGGCCAGGTGTGCCAGGCATGACATCACCTTACCAGGTCATAAAGACCAATGTTATATCTCATGGAAATATGTTCCAACCATCATATCTGACCGAGATTCAGATCTGATTGGTGTCAGGATACCTCAGAGTCAGGATGCCTGAGAAGAAATAAGTGCAACACAAATTGTCGAGATGACATTGTAAGATTCTCGGGGAAATGAACTATGGACGCGAGTTCCGAAACAAGAGTTCATCATTAAAGCAAGGAGAGGGTGAGAAGCTGGCTAATGGACTTAGCAATAATTCACCAAGAATTCCAACAAGATGGATTCCACAATTATGTGAACAAGGAGATAACAATTGTCGGATCAAATGATATAATGATGTATGTTCGAGGAAAACATCCACAATTAAACATTGGTCGACAGGTGCACCCGAAATATGGGATGGGTTGCATGATAAATGTTAGAATGACGACTTAATGAACAAAATAATTAAAATGAATCAATTGACCATTCACTTCAAAGCCATAGGGTTGCTAGAAGTTTTGAATTCACACATCATAGTTCAATTGTCGGTATTCCAGTTATAAATAGCACGGGGACCAAGAAAGAATGGTGATGGTGAGAAGTATCACTATACCAAGAATTCTAAGAGGTGGAGTAATCCTCACGACATTCTTGACATAAAAGATGGTAATACTCCAAGGTAAAGAAGAACAAATGTTGGATAGCAAGGAACTCAAGGTATATCACAGAACACAAACAAGTTGGTGTTGGAGGGAAGGCAATAAAGTGGTCGATGACAACACAAATCATCGAGGGCAAGGATGGTATTTCTCATCATGAATTCAATTGATATCCTGGAAGAGCTCAGAATGCTGATGATGATCACGACACATTTGTCGAGAGATTTCATGAAGATGTAACCAATCAGCGATGACATCAAGTTAAAGGAATGATGAAGCGAAAGGTTATTGGAACCATGGTTACGACACAAACTCGAAATCAAGTTTGTTGTTCAAGGATAAATGATATGACGAGGAAGATCGACGTAAGCTTAGCTCATCGTCGAAAGTTGTGCTTCGGGATTAAGGACCAGGTAGCATAGTTAAAATCAGCACGATACTGATATAGCCGATCAGGCTAGAAATGACGTGATCGAGTACAAACTCATAAGTAAAGAAGATTACTAATAGTTGTTTAATCGCGATGCGGACTCGATTCAGTTATCAGTGTCCTTGAGTGTTTAATGACTCAGAGCCCGTGAAAAAATGGAATCAGTGAGAATGTAGTACTTGATGGAGAACTCATAAGAAGTTATGCAGTTCTGTGATAATCCCGAGATACCAGGGTGTAATACCTGGCGAAAGATCAAAGTAAAGGTTGGACTGGTGTATTGATCCACAGAAGACAAGTGCTTAAACTTGCCCAAGAAATGGGATCAAAGAAGAACATATGGTCGGAACCACGATTGTAAAAGGCCAGATCCTAGATATAAGATGAACTTATACCAAGGGAATAATTAACTAAAGAGAAGCTTTAATGATAAGATCTACATCGTGTCCATGGGCATGAACACAAAGTACAAGGTCGACTCCCACTTCTTCAATGCATAGTCATCCATTCACTTTTCGCTTTCAATGAAGTTGTATTGTTGAAATTATATCTAGCAAAACACCAGAAGAGCATGACTTTTGAAAACTCTCGGGTTCACACGGAGTAGGGAAGGTATAGGTTCAACCCATAGTGCATCTTAGGAACATATACCACGACTTCAGGAGTAATTTATACAAGCTCGAAAGCAGAGCATGGTTGAGAAAGCAGAGGATACAATTTACCAAAAGGCATTATGTTTCCGAGGGAAGACTCACAAGGTTATTGAATATCAAGGACGTTGTCGGATAAAATCCAACAAAGGATCTGACGGTCCGCAAAGGATCTGATGTGAGCATCGGTATTCAACCAGAGGAAGAAGGAATGCCAGGAGATCAGATTATAGAAACAACTACCTAATCCAAAGCTCAAATGCAAAAGAATTATGATTTCCAAATCAAGGGATCAGGAGCAAACACTGTGATCAAGGATGGATAAGTTGAGTAGACTTAGGGGGTCAATCGACGGCAATTTGATTGGTCGAGAACCAGCTCATGTTCAAAATGACATCTCAGTCGGAAAGATAATTTTTAAAAGGATAAACCGATGATTGCGTGTATTCGCACGCATGTTGAATCAATAGGATCAAAATGACGGTGCCAAAGGAGACTAATGAATATTGCTAGACCTATGGGAAGCATCCATAATGCAAGCATACAAGTATATGGAGAGCAATAGTTTTAAGGAGGATTGTCGAAAGATCAGATATTATTTCAAAGTATCATATGAAACATATGAACAACGAGGGAAGAACGGATACTCAGTAAGTGTGAGGAATATCCGTAGGGGTATTCATGTTGCAAAGAACTGCAAGGCAGTAGGCACAAAGTATTCTCAGAAAAATAGAGAGAATTTCGGGGTATCTTGTAATAACAAGATCAACAAGGAATGATTGTATGAACGACAAGTGTACGTGGTTATCCATAGGGGTTTATCGATGGAAGGAATTGCAAAAGCGACAGGCACAATGTCTCGAGAGAACATCAAAGAGTATCTTCGGAATCTTCTGGTGAAGCAGACGGTCATCTAGAATGAAGGGGCTCTCCGGGGGTAGTAGTTACGAGAACCTAGAGTTAGAGTTACCAAAATTGTTTAACCTGAGTAGAAGAGAGATCAGAGTCCCATAGTATAGATGAGGAATAAAAGATCCTAATACCACCCAATGGCGACGTGGTCCCGTAAGCCACACAACCATGTTAGTAAAACTTTTGCAATGACTAGACTCGACTTCGACGAAAGAGTGTGGAAGGGGGATTCCTATAGGCAGTCGGCTCTTATACCAACTTGTGACGCCCTCAATTTGACCATACACTAATCATACACGCAAATGTGTACGATCAAGATCAGGGACTCACGAGAAGATATCACAACACAACTCTAGACATAAATAAAATAATGCAAGCTTTATATTACAAGCCAGGGGCCTCGAAGGCTCGAATACAAATGCTCAAAGACACAAGAGTCAGCAGAAGCAATAATATCTGAGTACAGACATGAGTTAAACAAGATTGCCTTAAGAAGGCTAGCACAAATTAGCAACGATCGGAAAGGCAAGGCCTCCTGCCCGGGGCCTCCTAACTACTCCTCGAAGCCGAACTCCATGTAGAAAGATCCTCGGGATCCTCTGGCTCCAGGAGTCCATCATCTGGTTGCGACATCCGAGAAGAAAGGAAAAGGGGGAAAAGAGGGAGCAAAGCAACCACGAGTACTCATCCAAAGTACTCGCAAGCAAGGATCTACACTACATATGCATTGGTATCAATGAAATGGGTAGTATCTGTGGACTGAACTACAGAATGCCAGAATAAGAGGGGGATAGCTAAACCTATCGAAGACTACACTTCTGGCAGCCTCCATCTTGAAGCATATAGAAGAGAGTAGATGGTAAGTTCACCAAGTATCATCGCATAGCATAATCCTACCCGGTGACCCTCTCCTCGTCGCCCTGTTAGAGAGCGATCACCGGTTGTATCTGGCACTTGGAAGGGTGTGTTTTATTAAGTATCCAGTTCTAGTTGTCATAAGGTCAAGGTACAACTCTGGGTCGTCCTTTTACTGAGGGACACGACTATTCGAATAGATAAACTTCCCTGCAGGGGTGCACCACATTTCCCAACACGCTCAATCCCTCTGGCCGGACACACTTTCCTGGGTCATGCCCGACCTTGGAAGATCAACACGCCGCAACCCTACCTAGGCACAACAGAGAGGTCAGCACGCCAATCTAACTCCTATGCACGCAGGGGTCTGGGCCCATCGCCCATTGCACACCTGCACATTCCGTACGCGGCCGATGAGAAGACCTAGCAACCTCCATTACAAAGGAAGTTGCGTTACGCGGTCCAACCCGGCACGCGCCGCTCAGTCGCAGAGGTCAAGAAGGCTTCGGCTGATACCACGACATCGAGTGCCCATAACTGTTCCCGCGTAGTTGGTTAGTGCGTATAGGCCAGTGGCCAGACTCAGATCAAATACCAAGATCTTGTTAAGCGTGTTACTTTGAAGTAACCGCGGACGCCGACCAGGGCCAGGCCCACCTCTCTCCTAGGTGGTCTCAACCTGCCCTGTCGCTTCGCCACAAAGTAACCATCAGGGGGCTATTGGGAACCCAGGCCCATCACTACCTGGATGGAACCACCTGCCCCTTCAGCCCCCATCTTCGAATAGTAACATAAGTAATGTAATAGTATAGTATAGTGTATATCCATGATCACCTCCCGAGTGATCATGGCCCAGTAATATAGCATGGCAGACGGACAAGAGTGTAGGGTTATTGATGATAAACTAGCATCCTATACTAAGCATTTAGGATTGCAGGTAAAGGTATCAACAATTGTAGCAACAATGATAGGCTATGCATCAAGATAGGATTAATGAAAAGCGTAACATGCTACACTACTCTAATGCAAGCAGTAGAGAGAAGAATAGGCGATATCTGGTGATCAAGGGGGGGCTTGCCTGGTTTCTCCGGCAAGAAGGGTTCATCGTCGATGTAGTCGATCACAGGGGTACCGACAGTGGTCTTGGGGTCTATCGGAAAGAAGTAACGAAGAGGAAGACAATAAATAACAGAGCAATCAAAGCATCACAAAAGCATAACATGGCAATACGCGGTGCTAGAGGTGACCTAATACAGTGCTAGGTGATACCGGCAAGGGGGGGACATCCGGGAAAGTATTCCCAGTGTTTCGTGTTTTTGGACAGACAGACCGGAGGGGGAAATTTGCGTGTTCGCTATGCTAGGGATGCATGGCGGGTGAACGGGCTGCGTATTCGGATTCGTCTCGTCGTTCTGAGCAACTTTCATGTACAAAGTTTTTCCATCCGAGCTATGGTTTATTTTTTTTTATGATTTTTCAAAGTTTTAAAGTTTTTTTGAAATTATTTATTAATTCGAATTAAATAAGAAAAGCTATGTGTACCCAGTGACAGTCTAGCCCCAGAGGCTCACATGCGGGCCCGTTGACTACTGAGTCAGCAGTCAATGTTTGACTAGTCATACTATGAACAGTGCCGTTGGCCCCACCTATAAGCGACTCAGTGTATATTTTAAACTAAAACCTTTTTTTAATTTAATCCTAATGGCCTTGGGCCCATTGCCATTGTCTACTAGGGGGTGTTAGCACTAAAAGCAGATTAGCCCCTTAATCCACAAGGGGCCGACCTCTATTACAGAAGGCCAAGCGGCCTCGCCAGGAACGCACGCCTGTGTGCGCACCGGCGCTCGGCGGCTGCGGCCAGGAGCAGCAGGTCGGGGCCTTGGGGAGGCGCGAAGGCGGGGCTCCCACGGAGAGCGGCGCATGGGGAGGCACCGGCGGCCGTGGTGGTTGCAGCAGGCATCGACGGCAGGCAAAATCGACAGCAGTGCGCAAGAGCGGGGTGGGCGTAGCCGGCCGGAGGAGGGGCGCCGGTGAGCAGGAAGCAGCGGGGCGGCAGAGGGCATGCGAAGCTAGGGCACGAGCGGCCTGCGGCGAGCGCCCCGGCCGGCGGGGAGCGGCGCTAGGCGGTGGGGCTCGGTAACGGCACAGCCGAGGCGCGGGTCGGCCGAGCGAATGGGCGGCGCGAGCCATGGCTGGGTGGCACGCGCGTGCGTGCGGGGAGGCGAGCGCGGGCGGAGGAGGCATGTGGGCACGGGCGGCCGCCGGGGGTTGCGGCGACGGCGGCGGGCCAGCGAAGCGCGTCTTGAGCGCGCGAGGGGGAACACGGTTACACGGGACACGGGGAGTAGTAATAGCAATGGAGCAGCGGCAACAACAGCAAAAAGCTGCAACGGTAAAGCATCAGTAGAAAACTGTGGCTAGGCATCAGCAGGGGCAAGTAGTAGTGCAGAGCAGCAGCAGTACAAGGTGCAGGGGGAACAAGTGGTAGTAGTAGCGAACGGACGTGGCTGCGACGTGCGTACATGGACGCAAAGCTACAGTGGCAACTACGGTGAAGGCCATGGTTACAGATCGAAGGGGATAAGTAGGGGAATCGGTCGAGGGCCTCACCGCGAAGCTCGTGGGCGTGTTCGGGGAGGCCGGGGCGGTTCGGTGGTGGAGGACCCGACGGCGACGGCCGGCGACAAAGGTTGAAGAAGGCGGTCGATTCGGTTGAGGTGGGTGCTCCGAGCTCGAGTTGATTCGCGTAGGGGAAGTAGGGGAGGCTGGTGGAGCTCCTGGCGCAAGCTCGGCCGGAGGAGACGATAGTGGCCGCAGAGACAATGAGGCGGCGACGACAGCAGCAGCTTGGACGCAGTGAATCGGGAGAGGGAATGGACGAGGGGAAGAATAGAGGCTAGGGATTCGGGAGGGTGCGCTGGCGACGTCTTAACAAAGGGGGTTGAACCACGGGATGGACGACGCGTGTGCATCGACGACTTGAACGAGCGCTCTGCCTCCAGTGCGATGGGGATGAACAGGAGGTTGAAGGAGACTAGAGGTGGGCTAGGCTAGCTACTGGCCCTTTGGGCTTTAGGTGTACGGTAGTTAGGTATCCCCCCATCTGTTTATTTTTCTGCTTCTATTTATTCTCTGATTTCTTTTATTTAGCACAGTTCTGCACTTCCTTAAAATACCAATTGAATTTTATTCATCATGAAACTTGTCACTTAAATACTTCACAATATTTTGGGATGACATACAAAGTTTGAGGTCAATTGGAATTGTATAAATATTTGCTTATTTTGAAAAGGCTATTTTATTTGGCGTTGGACCACTTTATAAATTCATTGGGGTTAATTGGTGGGTCAAATAAGGTTGGGTTCAACTTGACAAATGATCAGGGGAATTATTGAACAATGCGAACATTTTAGTTTTAAAGTTTGAAAACTTTTACCATTTGACTTTATTTTAAATTTGAATTTGAATCGTTTTGAGCCATCGTGAGACCAACAACAATAATCCTGGTGACATGGCCTCATTAGTAGATGGTTACTGTAGCTTAATTATCCGGACGTCACTAATACCATACATATAGCATACTTGGGATAGAAGTTGTTGCATTTTTTCTTAGTAGGTCGTGCACAAGTCTTCGTATCCGCCTATTGTGCAATCGTGCTAGCGTCTCTCTAGAGTTGTGCAATAGGAGCATTTTCGTGAATTCCACATTTTGGCTCATTCCTTGGTTGCACGACCCCATTTATCTTTCCATGTGTGCGTTTCCGTGTACCACATTTTTCTTGGTCTACTTGTTGCATTTGCAAATTTGTGAATCTTTTCCAACATTATCGAATCTCACTAACAATTGCATCAAATTTTGTGCCACCATCCTAACTGAGATCCACTATAAGCTTTTACTTGTGTAGGTGCGAGAAACCGACAAGAATTGGTACCAGTTGTGCTATTTCCATTTTCCACATTTGAGTGATCATTGATCCATCTTCAACATTGGTCAAGGTACATTTGGTATAAGTTCTTATCTGTCTCCCACTCACATATTGGTTTGGAATGATGGATAGGCCAAGTACTTCTACCAATCCTGGGGACTCCCGCGATCGCAGAGGCGATCTGGCGGCGATGGAGGAAGCGGACGGGTGAGATGGCGGCCCTGACACCGGCGACCATGCCGAAGAAAGGGGGATCTCCTCCTGTAGAGGGCCTAGAGGGAAGCCTCTTCAGTGTGCACGACTGGGAAGTTTTGCGAGAGAATTAAAGGCGAATCATCAATCGGGTGAAGAATCGGGAGCGGTGCGTGGCACTGTCGAGGAGAAGAGCTCTGGAGATCTCCTCAGTTTTGGCAGGTGAGATTCGTTCCAAGTCATATGGGGAAGGCTAGATCTGGTCTGGCGAGATTAAGGCCGCCGCGGATTTAACGGGGGCTGAAAAATTGGATTCCGCTGAACCTGCTACAGCGGAGCTGTATGCTCCTCCTGTAAGTTGGGTACGCCCATCATTTGTTTTAGGATATAGTGAGAGGAATATGGGGATAGTGATTCAGGCAGCGGATTTGCCCAGTTGCGGTATTGATTTTGTTCCTGTTGTTAGCATGAGAGGAATTCCAGTCGGTGATTTTAGGAAACAGTCTCATCAAGAAATTCTATTTTTTGTTAATTGTATTAATTATGTACTGGAGGATTTCAATTGGGTGTATGAGTTCCATATGCTTGAAAGGAACTCAAGTGGGATTATGAATTCTTTGGAAAGTTTTTCAATTGACCCGGGGATTGGGGGTAGGATATCTTTGATCATTACCAAGGAGAGAGTAGGAAATCAGGGGAGTGAGGATTCGTACACAGTTAAAGGAAAGGGCGAAATTAGAGGGCATTTATTTTGGAAACTACTCATTCAAGATCAATTATTGTTAGTTAAGTGCATCATTTTCGTCTGGGTTGTTGCGTTTTTGGGAGAAAGGGAGAGCTATTTCAGCAAAGGGAGGGATTGCCCTTGCTGTTCAGTTCGTACCATAGAGATAGAGAGTTTTCTTGTCCACTTGTGCCTGCCCTCTGGTATGATGCAAGTTGATCGAGTGAGGGGTGGGGAGGGGGAGGGGGAGTTGGGACAGGGCTCGGGAGGAGGGATGGCTACAGCTGAGGGGTTTAGCACACCAAAGATCCCTTCTGAGGGTGCTGATCATGCTCTGCCTCGGAGCCCTGATCCCAAGGGGAAGGTGGAGGCGAGATGACCCAGGGGTGATGGCTCCCCTATGATCATTGATTTGGAGGCAGCGAGGAAGGTGGTCAGTGGGTCACTGGTGGTGGGGCGATTGTTGTCGCCCTTCCAAGTGAACCCTCAGCTCATCGTCGATGAACTCCGTGCTACGACATGGAAGCAACAAGGATGGATCACCATTCAAGAGGTGGACAACAATGATGGGAGGTTCATCCTCAACTTCACCATCGTATTGGATTGCCGCTTCGTTTTGAAGGCCCAGCCATGGCACTATAAGCGGGATGGAATCATCCTTGCTGAGTTCGACGGCAAGGGTAACCTGGTGGATGTTGACCTGGGTGTGATGGCCATCTGGGCCCAGGTTCGTATCTTCCTTTCGAGCCAAAAACTAAAGATATGGGTTGGAAACTAGGGGATCAAATTGGTGAGGTGATCGAGATCTCCCACCAAAACCACATGATCATAGAAAAGTACTTGAGGGCTCGTGTGAAAATTCCACTTCATGAACCTCTCAAGAAATCAGTAGAGTTCACTCCGTTGGGCAGTAAAGAGATAGTGACATATGATGTTAGATATGAGAAATTACCTTTGTATTGTGAATGTTGTGGGCTTGTAGGTCATACGTCTGAGCATTACCATAGTATTCCAAAAGAGAAAAGAGTAGCTAGGGTTCCAAAAAATCTTAGTGTAGAAGCTTACTAGAAAGATCAAGTGTCAAGTAAAAAATTTCTCATGTTTGCTGGATCTAGAAGCAACAACACCTCCAAGTCTTTGGAGGGCATGGCGGTAAAGGTGACTAAAGCTGTGAGGGACCTCATGGTGGCGGACAAGGATGCTGTGGCGTCCACGACGGCGACAGCCATGCTAATCGGGGGACCAACCCAGGGGGCCCATGCTCGGTCAGGAGGACCGTGCTTCGGGGGCTCCTCTGATGGTTCCTCGTGGCGCTTCTTCCGGTCAGGAGGATCGGATGGCGGCCTCGACTACCCCTACTAGCCTGGGCTAGGAGGGTCTTGGGCTGGTGGCAAAGGTGTACACCCATCCGGGTGTGCAAAAAGGCCAGGAGGGCCAGGCCCTACTGCAGATGGGAGGCGCTAGAGCACCTCAACACTGGAGGCTGTTGTTTACCCTACTGGCCAGGAGGGCTAGGGTCACCTCGGTCTCAAGAGCTCTAGCTCTAGCTCGAGTCATAGGTCCTCTTGGCACTTCGTGAGATGATGGTAGGTCCATGGGGATGACCGTAGGATGCTTCACATCATCTCCCCTCCCCTGGGGAAGATCCGACCTCGGATCAAAATCCTCATCACCATGGTAGGGCAAGAGATCTTTGACGTTGAAGATGTCGCTCACGGAGTACTTGTCGCGTGGAATGTTGATCTTGTAGGCGTTGTTGTTGTAATGTGCAAGCACCTTGAAGGGTCCATCCGCTCGTGGTCGAAGTTTGGACTTGCGTTCGTGGGGGAAGCGGTCCTTGCGAAGGTGTAGCCACACAAGATCTCTAATGTTGAACACCATGGGGTGCTTGTTGATGTTAAGCTTGGTCGCAAGTCGTTGTACTTGGCGCTCGATGCTGAGCCTTGTATCCTCATGCACCTTCTTGAGATGGTTCACACGTGTACTTGTGTCCACATTGATGCGCTCTTGTAGCAGTAGAGGGAAAATGTCCAAAGGGGACAATGGGTTGAATCTGTAGACGACCTCGAAGGGGGAATTGCTGGTAGTTGAGTGTCTTGCACGGTTGTAGGCGAAATCGGCGATACGTAGACACTCCTCCAACTCCTTGATGTTCTTCTTGATTAGCACGCGAAGTAGAGCAGAGAGTGTGCGGTTGGTCACCTCCGTTTGGCCGTTGGTTTGGGGATGGTACGCCGTGGAGAAGAGTAGCTTGATTCCGAGCTTGGTGCATAGGGTCTTCCAAAAGTAACTCAAGAATTTGACGTCACGGTCTGAGACAATCGTCTTTGGCACTCCATGTAGTCGTAATATTTCCCTACAAAAGAGATTGGCAACATGTGAAGCATCGTCGATCTTGTTGCAAGGAATAAAATGTGCCATCTTAGAGAATTGGTCCACAACAACAAATATCGAGTCCTTTCCATTTTTAGTTCTAGGCAATCCAAGTACAAAATCCATGCTAATATCTTCCCATGGTTGATATGGAATTGGGAGAGGCATGTAAAGGCCATGCGATTGAGCTTTGCGACATGTAGAGCATCGGTTGGTGAAGCGGTTGTGCAGAACATCTTGGGCCAATAATAGTTCTTGGAGAGTGTAGCGAATGTCTTGTCGCATCCAAAATGTCCCATTAGTCCTCCTCCATGAGATTCCTGCAAAAGCAACAAACGAAGAGAAGACTCGGGGATGCAAAGTTTGTTAGCTCTCATAAGATATCCATCTTTGATGTAATAACGATCCCAAGAGGTATGCGTCAAACACTTGGCATAAGGAATAGAAAAAGTAGGATGATGCGCATACAAGTCTTTTATGTGCTCAAAGCCAATGACATCAAATTCAAGTTGAGTAACAAGCATGCATATGCGGGAAAGAGCATCCGCCACAACGTTTTCCTTACCTTTAATGTACTTGATGACATAAGGAAAAGACTCAATGAATTCACTCCATTTAGCATGACACTTGTTCAACTTAGTTTGACCCTTAATGTATTTAAGTGTTTCATGATCGGTATGAATGATAAATTCATGAGGGCGAAGATAATGTTCCCATTCATGCAAAACTGACACTAAAGCATATAACTCTGTGATAGATGGGTTAATCGAGTTGCGCTCCGGAAAGTTTCTCACTAAAGTAAGCTATGGGGCGCTTCTCTTGCGTTAACACACCTCCTATGCCATTACCACTAGCATCGCAATGAATCTCAAAGGGTTTGTCAAAGTTTGGTAAAGCAAGCACGAGAGCATGAGTAAGCA
Source organism: Triticum aestivum (assembly GCF_018294505.1). Classification (NCBI taxonomy): domain Eukaryota; kingdom Viridiplantae; phylum Streptophyta; class Magnoliopsida; order Poales; family Poaceae; genus Triticum; species Triticum aestivum. Next base: position 224,219,118 of record NC_057794.1, on the reverse strand, counting down.
AATTCTTAAGCTCATTGAATGTGGTATCTTGCGATGGTCCCCAAACAAAGGGTGCATTCTTCTTGCTCAAAGCATGCAAAGGTGAAGCAATGGTGCTAAATTCCTTCACAAATCTACTGTAGAAACCGGCTAAACCAAGGAAGCTACGCACTTGATGCAAGTTGGTTGGTTGTGGCCAAGTTTTAATAGCATTGATCTTAGAGTCATCAACATGAACACCCTTAGAGGATACAACAAAACCCAAGAAAACGAGCTTATCAACGCCAAAAAGGCATTTTTTTCATGTTAGCATAGAGACGCTCTTTTCAAAGAGTTTGCAAAACGGTTTGAACATGGGTGACATGATCGTTGAGAGATTTGCTATAAACAAGGATATCTTCAAAGTAGACCACAACAAACTCGCCAATGTAAGGGCAAAACACATAATTCATAAGACGCATGAAAGTACCCGATGCTTTCGATAAACCCATAGGCATGACTAAGCACTCATACAAACTTTGTTTTGAAAGCGGTTTTCCATTCATCACCCTCTTGTATGCGGATTTGATAGTAACCACTTTTAAGATCAATATTGGAAAATATAGTGGCACCACTAAGTTCATCAAGCATATCATCAAGGCGTGGAATTGGGTACCTATAGCGAACGATGATAGCATTGATAGGTCTACAATCGGAACACATGCGAAAGCTACCGTCTCTTTTTGGCATAAGAATGACCGAAACGGCACAAGGACTCAAACTTTCGCACACATGTCCATGGTCTATGAGATGTTTTACTTGCCTTTGTATTTCTTTGGTTTCTTCGGGTTGACGCGGTAGGGTGCTTTGTTTGGAAGTGGTGCTCCGAGGATGAGGTCGATGCGGTGCTCGATGCCTCGTAGTGGAGGTAGACCCGGAGGTAGCTCGTCGGGGAAAACATCTTGGAATTCTTGCAAAAGAGAAGACAACACTAAAGGTAGAGTGTGATAGGTGTTAGCTTTTGGTGCCTCGTCCTTGCACAAAAGGATATAGTGTATCACACTAGATGGGTTCTCACACACTTCCCTTATCTCATGTTTGGTGGCAAATAGAACTAGGTTCTTCTTTTCCCTCATCATGGAGGCACTCAAATTGGGCTTGTGGCGCTCACTCTCTTTTTGGTGGTTCGCTCTCTCACTATTCTCTCCATGATGGGTGGCTTGCTTGTCGACGATCACTTGGCTTGGAGACATAGGGCGAAGTACGTACTCCTTTCCTTTCATCTTGAAGATGTAGTGGTTCGTTCAGCCGTTGTGGATGACACCTCTATCAAATTGCCATGGTCGTCCGAGAAGGTGGCAAACGGTCATTGGAACAACATCACACTCCAAAGTGTCTTTGTAAGCTCCGATTTTGAAGGAGACTCTCACTCTATGCTCGACTTGGATAGTGCCGGAGTTGCTTAGCCATTGAACTTTGTAGGGATGTGGGTGCTTCGTCTTGGGCAATTGGAGCTTGGAGCAAAGTTCTTCACTTGCTAAGTTATGACAACTCCCTCCATCGATGATGACCTTGACGGACCTTCCATTGATGCCGGCCTTGGTATGAAAAATGTGGCATCTTTGGTCTTCTTCTTGTTGATGTTGAAGAGTCAAGACCTTGGAGAAAACTAGAGAGGGGCTTGAATCTTCATCACGAAAGACAGGTTCTTCTTCATTGTCGTTCACTTGCCGCTGGATTGACATGTTCTCAAGGGCTTCCATTTCTCCTTCGCTCATGGAGCCATATGTACCATCATCGTTGAGGATCATGGTTCGCTTGTTGGTACACTCAAAGGACTTGTGGCCTCGGCCTCCGCATGTGAAACATTTGAAGGAACTTGTCTTGACGGTCTCATCGGTTGGGGTAGATGATGATGAAGCTCTCGGCTTGAAGTTGCTTGTAGTAGGATGATGACTTGGAATTGTCGAAGTTTTCTTGTAACTCGACTTGTCGTTGTTGCTTGTAGAAGGCTTGGTTGATGTAGAAGGTGTTGGAGTCGTTGAAGTTTGGGTGTTGGAGAAACCATAGGACTTGGATGAGAACTTGGCATACTTGAAGTTATCTTGCACTTGACGTTCCGCTTTGGTAGCTTGATGCACTAGCTCGATGAGGTTCGACTATGGTTGGAAGTCGGCGATGCTCTTGATGGGATGATTGAGTCCATTCAAGAAACGTGCCATAGTTCGCTCATCATCTTCCGTGACATTGGCTCGTATCATTGCAATCTCCATTTCTTTGTAGTATTCTACAATGCTCTTGGTTCCTTGCTTGAGTAGTTGTAGTTTCTTGAAGAGGTCGCGATTGTAGTAGGTAGGCATGAAGCATGCTCTCATGACATCCTCCATTTGTGACCAAGTAGTGATGGGTGGTTCACCTTTTGCCTATCGGCGCTCAATGACTTGTTCCCACCAAATGAGGACATAGTCTTGGAACTCAAGGGATGCCATCACGATCTTCTTCTCTTCTTCATAGTTGTGCAAGCGGAAGATTTTGTCGACCTTCAATGCCCATGAAAGGTACTCTTCAGGATCATTGCTTCCATTGAACTTGGGCATGGTGAACTTTAGCTTGTCGTAGCATTGCTCTTCATTGTGTTTGGGTCGGGGATGATGACGTCCTTGACGAGGAGGATCGTCTCTCACACCTTGCTCTTGTCGTGGAGGATATCCAATGTCTTCTTGCGCTTATTGAACTTGATGTTCTTGGCGAGCTTGTGGAGCTTGACGATGCAATCGAGCTTGATAGTTCCTTTCTTGAACTTCTTCGCGAAGCGCTTCTTGATGTTCACGAGATTGTCGGCCTCGGTTGGCTATGGCTCGACTTGATTCTCGGAGGGCTTGTTGCGCCTCAAGTGCTTGAGCTTCTCACAATTGTTGTTCTTGACGTTGTGCCTCGGCATCTTGTGCTTCTTGGTGTAGTCACGCTCGCTCTTCCTCTTCGTGTTGGCGTTGTCGTTGCCGTTCTCGTGCTTGCGCAAAGGTAGCTTGGTTTTGACGATGTCATTGTTCTTGAGAGTTGTTGTCATGTATAGGGTTGCAGTTGGCTTAACGATCTTGGCGCGCGGCACGACGAAGAGTGTTCGATGTCAGTGTACTTGAGCTGGAGATGGTGTAGTCGGAGTGTCGACTTGAGTGGCTCCGTCTTGATGTGGATGAAGTGGAAGAAGAGCGGTTGAGCAACAAGGCACGAATCTCGTCCATTCTTGCATCATTCTCTTGCTTGTGGTCGTCGAGGTTGTGGTCGAAGTAGTCTCTTGTACGTTGCTTGGAGAGTCGCAAGTCAGTGGCGAGGTTGCCGATGCGTTCGCTCATTGCTTGTTGCTCTTGATGCAAAGCACGTTGTGCACCAAAGAGGTGCCTCTTTGTGACGTAGGACTTCATGTCGTTGTCTTGCCCGATGAAGAGTGGGTTGGTAGAAGTACTTTACCTATCCATCATTCCAAGGAAAATATGTGAGTGGGATAAAGAGAAGAACGTATACCAGATGTACCTTGACCGATGTTGAAGATGGATCAAAGATCACTCCAATGTGGAACAAGGAAATAACACAATTGGTACCAATTCTTGTTGATTCTCACACCTACACAAGTAAAAGCTTATGGTGGAGCTCAGTTAGGATGGTGGCACAAAATTTGATGCAATTGTTAGTGAGCTTCAATAATGTTGGAAAAGATTCGTAAATTTGCAATGCAACAAGTAGACCAATAGCAAAATATGGTACACGGAAACACACATGCAAAGAGATAAGTGGGGTCGTGCAACCAAGGATGAGCCAAAATGTGGAATCCATGAAAATGCTCTTATTGCACAACACTAGAGAGACGCTAGCACGATTGCACAATAGGCGGATACGAAGACTTGTGCACAACCTACTTAGCAAAAATGCAACGGCTTCTATCCCAAGGATTCTCTATGTATGGTATTCCGATGATATGATCCAAGATGATCTAGTATGCCAATCTTAATGTTGTATGATGCTATTGTTCTTGCTTAAAAGCTCTTTGCTTATCTTTCCCTTTTGCTTAAAAGCTTGTTTGGCTCTTTGTTGTTTGAGCTCTTTTCTCATGCAATGCTTCACAAACCAAGATAGCAATTGTGTATGCGATGACAACCTTGTGACACAAGAGATGATACCAAGATATGCACCAATGATATATGTATGCTATGGGAAGTATGATCACTAATGTGCACAAGTCACGTTGCCGACAATACTCAATGGCTAGTCTTGATGGGTAAGGTACGTGAAAGTAAGGCTTGGTGGTTATCAATGTAATGGCAAGAATGGTGTATCACTATACCAAGACAAGGTTACCGATGCTTGCTTACGGTATGGTGTCAAAATGGTGGAGTGGTCATTGTTTATGACGAATCCGTGGTGAAGATGAGCGACGGTGATGTTGATGTCGAACCGTACCTAAATAGCCGAAACACAATAGGACACGGACCCGCAACTCAAATTCTCAAGACCAAACAAGACAAAATTGTCGGAGTTGGTAGTGGTAAGCGGTGGTGGTGTATGTTGTATAAGGCGGTGCTATGCGGAAGTGGTGGTGGTATGCGGAAGTGTATGTGGGCACCGGAACCAAATTTGACAAAATTTGGACGGAAAACGGGGCGGTGGATGGAAGTGATGGGGCCAGGGGCCGGATGCCCGGACGTCCGGGCTCTGGATCCATGGACGAACTCGATGAACTTCACATGGAGAGGTAAAATCCGGGGCAAAATTCGGGGGAATTTGTGGATGTAAATTTGGGAAAAGGTGGGGAAAAGCTAGATCTACCTGCAACACATGAAATCCGCAGATCAAATCCAACAAAACTTCATCACACCAACAAATCACAAAAAAATTGGGGGGCTATTTTTGTGGGGAATTTTCGAATTAGGGACAAAACCAAAAACAAGGCTAGAAAACACAACGAGGAGGCTCTGAAATCATGATCAACATGGTTATGATACCAAGATGATGTAGGGTGGAACCCTAGATGGCCGATCTTTCACGAAAGGAGCGGATCACGCGAGGACACGAAGAACACGAGGGGAATCACGAGGGGCAACACGAAGGTAAACACGAGGGAAACACTAAAACCAAAAAGAATGATCACACACGTGCTAGATCCATGAACACAAAAGGAGATACAAGATCCACGATCAACAAGGGACGATACACGGTAACCGGTTCTTCTCCAAAGAAGGTCTTGACGGGGTCACCCAAAAGGGGGTCTTGCATCCAAGGGGATCTTCTCCGAAGAGGGGCCGCGGTCTCTCTCGTGGAGTAGATCCGTAATGGATGAGCAAAGCTCTATCTCTAATGAGCTACTACTTTGCTGACCCTAAAACGTAGATAGGACGAGAGTATATATAGTCTAGGGGGCGAAAGGGTAAATGGGCCTCGGCCCTTTACTGTGCGCAGACAGACGGGGCCGGATGTCTGGGCATCGGGCCGGATGTCCGGGCCTTCGGGAGGAGCCGGATGTCCGGGGCTGAGGCCGAATGTCCGGGCTGACGGGGCTTTTGTTCTGTCCTCTGGATGGAGCTTGTTCGGATATCCAGGCATTGGGGCCGGATGTCCGGGGCCTGTAGATTCTTGGCGGATGGAATGCTGCTGTAGTGGATGTCTCCAGCGGCCGGATGTCCGGGCTCGGGGCCGGATGTCCGGGTCCTGGAGCTGCCTTCTTCTCCTTTCGGCGTTCCTCTTCATCCGTGGACTTGGCGGCTTGTCCGTCTTCACGTGCATCTTTGGGAGGGTCCTCTTGGTACCTAATCATGCATAGCATCTTGGACTTAGGTAGTAGCCATGTCTCGAGAGGATCATATGTAATATCACTAAGGAGAGAAGTCACCTCGGTCTTGAGAGCTCTAGCTCTAGCTCGAGTCATAGGTCGTCTTGGCACTTCGTGAGACGATGGTACGTCCATGGGGATGACCATAGGATGCTCCGCATCACCCTGTTAGCGAAATCAGAGGAGAATGGAAGTATTTCAGGCATAAAGGTATGCAAAGATGCTCCACCTATTTCCAATCTTCTCTTTGCGGATGACTCTTTGATACTTATGCGAGCAAATGCTATGAATGCGGAGGCGTTGAAATCAGTTTTAGATTCTTACTGTGCCGCCTCAGGACAGATGGTGAGTGTTGAAAAATCTAGCATGTTTTTAGTCCAAACACAAAAGTAGAAGAAAAGGCACAAATTTGTACAATTCTAAACATTATGACTGAAGCCCTAAATGATAAATATTTGGGTTTGCCTGCCAATGTGGGCATGGATAAAAGTGATTGTTTTCAATTCCTGATTGATCGAGTTATTATGAGAATTAATGGATGGAAGGAAAAACTATTATCATCCGGAGGGAAAGAAGTTTTGCTCAAATTTGTTGTTCAAGCTATACCTACCTATGCTATGTTCGTCTTTAAAATTCCTAATTTTTTTTTGGAAAGGAATCATTGACGCGATGTCACATTTTTGGTGGGGTGATGAGGACAATCAGAAAAGAATGCACTGGATGGCATGGTGGAAGATGTGTGTACCAAAAAACCAAGGAGGCATGGGCTTTCGAGATATACATTGTTTCAATTTGGCTTTGTTAGCCAAACAAGAATGGCGTCTTATTGATAAACTGGAGTCTTTACATGCCACTATATTGAGAACTAAGTATTTCCCTGATGGCGACTTGATGAGTGCAAGTTTAAAGAAGGGTTTGTCCTGTACTTGGCAAAGCATTATGGCGGGAGTTAATTCACTGAAAAATGGGTATATCTGGAGAGTTGGAAATGGTTAAAAAATTGATATTTGGAGAGATGCATGGATTCCTCATAGTACAGATAGGAAAATCATCACCCCTAGAAGAGGGAAACTTTTGTCAAAGAGTCCTCACAGTACAGTAGCTGATCTCATTGATCCAGTTATGAATTGTTGGGATGAAGATTTGGTGAGACAAACTTTGTGGCCGATTGATGCTCAAAGAGTCATCACCATTCCCCTTCCTATGCATACCATGGAAGACTTCATTGCATGGAGTTTTATGATAAATGGTTTGTTCACTGTTCGATCTGTCTATTTGGAGGAATGGAACCAACAACATGGAAACAAATTACAGCATATAAACGGCATGGGTAGAATCAATGTCAACCCTATTTGGGGGAAGATTTGGAAATTGTCTTGTCCGGCAAAGGTAAAAATCTTTATTTGGCGTACATTGCATGGTACCCTCCCATGCCGCGTTACACTGGCCAATATACACATGAAGGTCTCACCCATATGCCCCTCATGCACGAATGAATCGAAAAACACAACACACGTATTGTTCCTCTGTCAGAAGGCAAAAGAGGTTTTGGAACAAACTGGGGATGTGCGGGGTGATTAAAGAAGCATGTGTTATTGATAGGACAGGAGAAGCAATCCTAGAATTTTTACTTTTGAAGCCAGATAATGAAATAGCTACTATGGGAATCCAGAATGTACGTGAACTAATAGCTATAACCGCTTGGTATTTATGGTGGGATAGATGTAGGCTAGTTCATGAAGGTAAGGCTCAAAACGCACAACAATCCTCCATGGGGATTAGGGCAATAACAACAAACTATGTAAATGCCCATTCCCCTAATGCATCTATTAAAAAGGGAGGATGGACCAAACCTCCCGTGGGACTTGTTAAGCTGAATGTTGATGCTTCGTTTGATCATGACCGGTTAGTGGTATAGCTGAGGAAGTTCTCAGAGATGATAAAGGAAGATTTATTGCTGGCGGAAACTGGAAGTTTGACTGGTGTGCGGATGTTCTAACAGCGGAAATTTTGGCCCTAAGGTTTGGTTTATTACTTGCACAGAGTGTGGGATGCAATCGCCTTGATGTCAACTCAGACAATATTGAAGTCATCAACACAATGAAGAATGGAGGACAATCAGCGGGAGCGGCGGCGGCGGTCTTAGACGTGTGATTTTCCTCTTACTAGATTGAGCATTGTAATAGGGAGGCAAATAAGGTGGCTCATGAACTAGCTAGATTAGCAAAAATTTCCGTGACAAATGACTATTTTGAGGAGACCATGGATGAAATTGTACCTCTTCTTATGGACGATGTAACCGTTATTTGCAATTAATAAAGCTAATGGTTTATTTAAAAAAAGTACTTCTACCAACACACTCTTCATCGAGCGAGACGACGACCTGTCCTCCTACGTCACAAAGAGCCACCTCTTTGGTGCACAAAGAGCTTTGCATCAAGAGCAACAAGCAATGAACGAACGCATCGACAACCTCGCCACTGACTTGCGACTCTCTGAGCAACGTACAAGAGACTACTTCGACACATCCATGCCATCTCTCAAGGAGGATATTCGAACTGTGATGGTCAACCGCTCTTCTACCTCGTCGTCCTACTCAAGACGGAGCTGCTCAAGTCAACACTCCTACGACACCATCTCCGGCTCAAGTACTCCGACATCGAATACTCTTCGACGCGTCGCGCGCCAAGACCGTCAAGCAAACCGCAATCCTCTACACGACAACGACTCTCAAGAGAAAAAACACCACCAAAACCAAGCTACTTTTGCGCAAGCACGAGAATGGCAACACCAATGCCAACAAAAAGAGGAAGAGCGAGCGCGCCAACATCAAGAGGAGCAAGATGCCGAGGTGCTCCGACAACAACAACAACGACGTGAAGCACAAGCACTTGAGGCCCAATGCACCCTTCACGACACGAATCGTGCCTTCGCCGACCGCAATGGTCAAACACGCGAACAACAAGAAGTGCTTCGCGAAGAAGTTCAAGAGAGGAACTATCAAGCCCGAGTGCATCGTCAAGCTCCACAAGCTCGACAAGAACCTCAAGTTCAACTAGAGCAAGAAGACAACAGAGATCCCCCGAGACAAGAGCAAGTTGAGGGAGACAATCCTCCTCGTCAAGGACATCATCATCCATGACCCCAACATAATGAAGAGCAACGCTACGGCAAGCTAAAGTTCACCATGCCCAAGTTCAATGGAAGCAATGATCCCGAAGAGTACCTTTCATTGGCATTGAAGGTTGACAAAATCTTCCGTTTGCACAACTATGAGGAAGAGAAGAAGATCGTGATGGCATCCCTTGAGTTCCAAGAGTACGTCCTCATTTGGTGGGAACAAGTCATTGAGCGCCGAGAGGCAAGAGGTGAACCACCCATCACAACTTGGACGCAAATGAAGGATGTCATGAGAGCACGTTTCGTGCCAATATACTACAACCACGACCTCTTCAAGAAACTCCAACTCCTCAAGCAAGGAACCAAGAGCGTTGAAGAATATTACAAGGAAATGGAGACTGCCATGATACGAGCCAATGTCACGGAAGATGATAGCAAACTATGGCACGTTTCTTGAATGGACTCAATCACCCAATCAAGAAGACTACCGACTTCCAACCATACTCGGACCTCATCGAGCTAGCGCATCAAGCTACCAGGGCGAAACGTCAAGTGCAAGATGACTTCAAGTATGCCAAGTTCTCATCCAGGTCCTATGGTTTCTCAAACACCCAAGCTTCAACGAGTCCAACATCTTCTACCTCAGCCAAGCCATCTACAAGCAACGGCGACAAGTCAAGTTATAAGTAAACTTCGACAACCTCAAGTCGTCCTCCTATTACAAGCAACTTCAAGCCAAGAGCTTCAGTATCCTCTACCCCAACCAATGAGACCATCAAGACAAGTTCCTTCAAATGCTTTACATGCGGCGGCTGAGGCCACAAGTCCTTTGAGTGTACCAACAAGCGCACCATGATCTTCAACGATGATGGTACATACGACTCCATGAGTGAAGGAGAAATGGAAGCCCTTGAGCAAGTGGCCATGCACCGGCAAGTGAACGAAGATGAAGATGATCAAGTCTTTTGTGACGAACATTCGAGCCCCGCTCTTGTTGTCTCCAAGGTCTTGACACTTCAACATCAACAAGAAGAAGACCAAAGATGCCATATCTTCCACACCAAGGCCGGCATCAATGGAAGGTCCGTCAAGGTCATCATCGATGGAGGGAGTTGTCATAACTTGGCAAGTGAAGAACTTTGCTCCAAACTCCAATTGGTCAAGATGACGCACCCACATCCCTACAAAGTTCAATGGCTAAGTGACTCCGGTACTATCCAAGTCGAGCATAGGGTACAAGTTTCCTTCAAGATCGGATCTTACGAAGACACTTTGATGCGGAGCATCCTATGTACATCACCATATCAAGATTCCGTTCGGCAAGTGACACGTGCGACATCTACTTCACATACACACAGGTGAATCATCTCCTTTACACGTGCTCATTTGACCCCTTCGAGGATGGTATACTACTTGACACTTCTCCCGTGTGCATGCACAGGTATTGTCGGAACGCTAAGGACAACGTGGAGGAGTGCAAGCGCCAAAGAGAGGGAAGCGTGGAAGCAAAGACAGAAGAAGAAGGAGCTGCGGAGTCTACAGCGACCGGACGACCGGAAGCTACCGGACGTCCAACACTCTATAGCGCCCGGACGACCAGCGTCCACCGGACGTCTGACGCGACCACGCCAGGACCAGCCAGGAGATCTACAGCGGCTGGACGACCGACAACCTCCGGACGACCGGTAATATTAACGGAAGTCCGACGACACCGGACGTCCGGTGCCTCTTCAACAGAACAATGTCAGCGGATGTCCGACGACCCACAGACGACCGGTACGTCTCGAGCCTCCAGATGTCCGACCCCCATCGGACGTCCGATAGCTGCCTATGTGCAGCCGGGCCTTTGGCCTTGTATCTCTCTCCCACTTACCCCTTCATGGCTTAGACTATAAATAGACCACCTCCACCGCCTTTCTAGGGTTAGCATAGGTTTATCTCATTTGAGATAGAGCTTTTCTCATCCATATGGATCTACTCCACGAGAGAGACCGCGGCCTCTACGGAGAAGATCCATCTTGGATTCGAGACCCCTCACGGGAAGATCCCTCGTGGATTCAAGACCTCCTTACGGAGAAGAACTGGTTACCCTATGTATCGTCCTTTGTTGGATTCTGATTGTGCATCTCTTTGTGTTTCGAGGATCTAGGACATGTGTGATCGTTCTTGTTGGTTTTAGTGATTCTCTCGTGTTTCCCCTCGTGTTCTTCGTGTTCTTCACGGGATCCGCTCCTTTCGTGAAAGATCGGCCATCTAGGGTTCCATCCTACATCATCTTGGATCAGAGCCAGCTTGCCTCATGATATCATCTTGGTATCATGAGCTACGCTGATCACGATTTCGGAGCCTCCCCTCTTCGTTCCTAGCTTGATTTTGTTGTGTTCTTTCCCAAATTCGAAAATTCCCCACCAAAAATAGCCCCAATTTTTTTTTGTGATTTGTTGGTTTGATGATGTTTTGTTGATTTTGATCCATGCATTTGCTTGGTTTCAAGTGGATCTAGCATATCCCCAAGTTTCCCCATCTTTCATCCACGAAATCTCATCAATTTTGATCCCCAAATCCCCATTTTCCGCCAATCGCGTTCTGAAACTCGCATCCCGCGTTGACCCAGACCCACCGGATGACCGTCCCTTTACCGAACGTCCAGAGCCCCAGGAACCACCGGACGTCCGACCTTATCGGACGTCTGGAACCTCTATCCTGAGCTGAAATTAGCGGATTTCCGACCGGACCGGACATCCCGCGACCGGACATCCGTCCATTTCCGGACGTCCGCTACCTGTAAAAACTGATTTCGCTGAAATTTTGTTTCGGTCATAACTAATTCATCCGAATTCCGATTTTGACGTTCTTTAGCTCGTTTTGAAGCTCTTGACATCCCCCTTCCCACAAAAATACTTCCAACACAATTTGACTCCATCGAAGTTTTGGAACTTTGGCATCTTTGCCTAGGGCTTCCACCATATTTTCCGCATAACCACCACCGACTTCCACAACCTAACCCATACTGATCCCATGGCATTAGTGGTTGCTTGAGTAGTGATTCGAGTCTCCTAAGGTGTTTCAGCTGCTTAGGGACCATTGTTTCTTCATCAACCACCACCACCACTACCGCATAGGCTTACCAGCCATACACTTCCGCCACTCCAACTTACCCAATTTTGTTTGTGTTGTGAGTTGTGTCTCCTAAGGTGTTTTGACTACTTAGGGACAGTGACCTTCAACTCCGACTCACATAACCCCATAACCTCCACTTCCGCATTGCCTACTCGCATAACCCATCATTACATTTCTGAAATCCCATTGAGCTTCCGCAACACCACTACCGCATTTCGCTACCACCATTTGACATTTGTCATTTGAGATTTTGAGTTCGTGGTTTTTTCCGTTTCCTATGGTGTTTCGGCTACTTAGGGACGAGTGTCCATCATCTTGGTATCTCCATCAAGATCACCGCCACTCATCATCGCCATGAGGTCATCATCGACATTGACCACTTCACCATCATCCGTCCATGGCTTACAAACGAGAAACCCTCGACGGTAACCTCCATATCGATATCATCTTGGCATCATGGTATCCCTCCATTGTATATTCCCCTGCCATTGCATTGTTAACCCCTAGCCCATTTTGTGTCACTTGTCTATCGAGACTAGCCATTTAGATATTGCCGGCAACATTACTTGTGCACATTAGTGATCATCGAGCTACACCTTCCATTGCATACATACTATACCATATCGCTATCATCTTGGTATCATATCATCTCGTGTGCCTCAAGTTTGTTCCCACATATACACAATTGCTATCTTAGTTTGTGCATTCCGCATCGTGGCCATACAAAAATAATAATAAAGCTTTTAAGCAAAAGAGAAAGAGAGCAAATAAGCTTGTAAGCAATAACCATAGCATCCTACCACATTGCATAAGATTGTCATATCCGATCATCTTGGATCATCTTGAGAAACACCGGGAACCATACATACATAGCATACTTGGGATTAGAAAGTTCATACATTTTGCATCTTATAGGTTGTGCACAAGTGTGTGTCCGCCTATTGAGCAATCGTGCTAGCGACTCTCTTGAGTTGTGCAACACGAGCGTTTTCCGTGGATTCCACATTTTGTGCTCATTCCTTGGTTGCACGACCCCATTTATCTATCCGTGTGTGTGTTTCCGTGTACCACATATTGCTATTGGTCTACTTGTTTCACTTGCAAATTTGTGAATCTCTTTCAACTTTATTGACTCTTGTTAACATTTTGCATTAAATTTTTTGTGCCACTATCCTCACCGAGCTCCACCATAAGCCTTATTTGTGTAGGTGTGAGAAATCGACAGGATCGGTACCAATTGTGCTATTTCCTTGTTACACTATTGAGTGATCATTGATCCATCTTCAACATCGGTCAAGGTACGTTTTGTACAGTTCTTCTCTTTCTCGCACTCATATTTGCTCGAGTCTTGTGATGGATAGGCAAGGTATTTCATCTTTGGTCTACAACAACAACGACGAGTTTGATGCCACGAACAACTCCACCGATGCCAAGATGCAAGCTCAAATGGAGGAGATCAAAGCCCTCATTAAGTCCTACAAGCGATCTTCCTCATCTTCAAGAAGACGCTCAAGAGAACATGTCTCCGAGCTACTATCTCCGGCAAAATCACATCGGCATCGACACCATCACCAACAAGGATGTGAAGGTCAAGAGATCAACACCAACAATCGCTCAACGACTTCACCATCTCCCTTGGCATCTTTGCCAAGCGACTTCAAGGCATCTTCGCCTACGGACATACCACATCTTCGCCCACAAGCACCTCAAGAGAAGCTCCCCAAGCTCAAATCCGCGACTTCCACGCGATTCCTTTCTATGGGACTCAAGAACCCGAGGAGTATCTCGAGTGGGAGCGATTGATGGACGACTACCTCAAGCTACATCAAGTTCCTCCCGAAGATCAAGTGAAGTGCGCCACAAGGAACTTCCAGGACTATGCGTCCACATGGTGGCTTCACACAGCTTCGGAGACCTACAACATGAGTTGGCCCAAAACGAAGAGAGCTTTGTGACGCAAGTTCATGCCTCCAACCTACATGGAACAACTTCTACGCCAATTGGAGAACACCACCCAAGGATCCAAGTCCATCGACGAGTACTTCAAGGAGATGAAGAAAGCCTTGCGACGAGCTGGCGTGGACAACCCCATTTTGATGAAGTTCCACTTCATGATGGGATTGCACAACGACATCTCCAAGACGATCTTCCTCGAGATCTACAAGTCCCTCGACGACAACTACATTGGTGCTCTCAAGGCGGAAAAGAACCCATGAAGGTCAAGGCTTCTCGACCCCAAGCACACTTTTCTAAGATCAAGCTCCAAGATGACGAGCATGAGGCTAGTACCACCATGATGTCCAAGCCCGATGAGCTCCAAGACGATGCTCCCAAGTTCGACTTCACTACCATCCCTCTTTGTGGCATTGATGATGCCGAGTCTACTTCGACTCTTTTTCAAGATGGTGCGGCGACGACTATGACTATGGAGACCATCAAGGACCAAGCTTTGGAGGCGAGCGACATGGTGACGAGCAAGGATGATGCTTCCATCTTAGGAGGTGAGAGTGATGATGTGCCATCTTCGGCCTTCATCCACGACGACGACAACGAGATGGTTGAGCATGGGATTTTCCCTTCGACCATGACGACATATGTTGACTTGAGTGACTTTAGCCACCATATTGAGAGTGAGAGTGACTTCACCACTAGCCCGATATATGATGTGTTGCCACAATTCCCATGTGAGGAGAGCCACAACCCCCACCACTTGAGTGAGATGAGTGACTCCACCATATGTGACATTGAGTGCACCTACCTTGAGGGAGTGAGTGAATCACCACATAGAGAGAGTGAGGCCACCATGATTCCTAACGACTTAACCTCTACCTCTATTGTGCCTTCTCATTTGGTGCTAGGTCCCATATATGATGACCCACCGATTCTCGACGACTTCGTCCTACCTTTGGACAAGACAATGGCCATGGTGGAATATGATGCACCCCCACATGGTTCCATCAAGATGATGATCTTGACCACCATTTGGTCTTACCCACCTCACCTACACCACTAGAGTGGAATGAACAAGGTAACATAGGTGAAGGTGATGCTCTAGTCCCACTAGTGGACATTCTTGACATTGATTGCTTGCATGATGTTGATCAACCTATTTCCATGCTTCATGCTAGTGTGACTTCGCCATGTGATGATGTACCCATTTATGATGAGTATGATGATTCTCATGTGGATTCTATTAGTTGTGATGCCATGTTACATAGGATTTATTGTGACAATTCTTTAGGTCACATCATGTTTGAAAACCCGCTTGACTTGTCATATGCTATGCATGAGATCAATCATATGTCATATTTGCAATCTCATCGTAGTGACTATGCATATGCCATTAAAATAAACCCAATTTGCACATATGGCATAGATGACAAGCCCATGGTTATCGACATTTGTTTTTCTTGTGATGATATTGATATGCTCCCTTTGCATCATTTATCTCATATGCCATGCCATGACTACTTAGCTTCGGATGTGCATTGTTTTGGATGTTCTCCATTTTCTCCATATGATGTTTCAAATATTGCATATGAGGAGACCCCCATAGTTTCCTCATACATTTTAGGAGATTTTTATCACTCCCATCCATTGCATGATCCTTATACTTGTATGCTCAATTTGCATCCCCATCGTGTTATACACAATAACTATTCTTTCATGATGGATGACATGTTCTTATACCATGCATCAAATTTCTTTGAGCGATGCTTATCTTGTGCTAACTCTCACGTGCACATACACATCATGATGGATGATGCGTACATTTACCACACACACAATCTCTTTCGTTTGTGTATCTTTTGTGTAGGTACCCATGAATTATTGTCAACCTCGCAATCCCACGAGTTGACAAAACAGGCTCTAGAGAGCAATGATGACTTGGGATCCCATGGATTGTCGTTCCCGACGCTCTCGTCGCGCAAAGACTTCGCGCATTTCTTCTACATGGACCTTAGTTGTCTATGGGTTATTATCCATTATATATCATTTTCCCATCTTGCCATGTTCACTTTGCATGATATGCTCATTCATATACCTTTGCCATGCATTTGTGACCCATGCTTTGCATTACACATGATGATTGATTCTCATACTTGTATGTGTATTTGCAAGCTTGGTGGAGATATTGCTAGGTATTGCCATGTTTGCTTTGTGTCCCATTCCTATGATGATAGTATGATCTTGCTTTGTGTTCATGCTTGCGATATGTCATGTGCATTGTCTATGCCTATTATTCTCTCACATGACATGATTGCCATGATTTACTCGAGTGTGTTGCATCTTCGCTCCACTAGTTTGCACGACTTGATTACTATGATTGCTTGCCATGTTGCATCACCGATGATTCATACTTGGTCATTTCATGCGGTTGATGACAACCATCTACATGCTTTGCACAACATGATTGTCATTGCTTCTTGTCATATATCTCCATGTGTTGCCTCTCTCATGTTAGACAATTTGCCATGTATTGAGTGCAACAATGATTCTAATCTTGCTCATGAGATTGCCCCCATAGCATTCTCGCCTATATTTAGAGATTTTGACATATTTTTTGTGAAGCATGCTTGTCTTCCTTTTTTGCACCATATACCCTGTGCCATGAATATTGCCATTGTTGCATCATATTGTTCATGCACTTGTGCTTCTAATGGTTATGTGCAAGAGAAGAGAACCATCATGATGGATGATGTGTTTATCTACCATGCGCATACGTTCTTTGTTTTGTTGTGTGTATGTGCAGGATACTTGGACTTTGTGTCAACTTCCACGTCACGTGAGTTGACAATCCGAGCTCTTGAGAGCGAACCACCTTCTACCACAACGATTCTACATCGCACTTGCTTGTATTTCAGCATTGTGAAGGACGCACAAGGACATGCTTTCAAGGTGATATCCTTCTCTTTTGAGAACCCCCAAACCATGAGCATGGATATTATGGATCATACTACTTGTGTTGCTTTCCCCATGAGACTTATTATTCATCTTGGGCCACTTGATTGCACCCTTGTTACAGATCTTGCTTTGACTTGTCATTTTCACCATTCCATGCATCATGATATATATGCCTTCTGTGTTGCATGCAATTCTTGGATTACTTGCTCCTCCCATATGTTTGGTTGCAACAATGTCATCACTTCACATATGCCATGTCCCATTGATTGCTACATGCTTGCCTTGATTGCCTCACACATGATGAACAATTGCTCTTTCTATTGTGTTGAGTGCCACACGATATTCCCCACACCCCATGCACATTATGCCTGGATTGTCTTGCACTTGACCCATGTGTTTAGACACTTCA
Organism: Triticum aestivum; assembly: GCF_018294505.1. Taxonomy (NCBI): domain Eukaryota; kingdom Viridiplantae; phylum Streptophyta; class Magnoliopsida; order Poales; family Poaceae; genus Triticum; species Triticum aestivum. The sequence goes on along the minus strand of NC_057794.1, from coordinate 224,201,785 downwards.
TTTTATTTGGTGTTGTGAATGATTCCTATGCCTACCATAGACCTTTCATTGAGCACTTTGCCCATGCTTGCTATAAACTTGAGGTAGATGTTTATTCCTTTGTCACACATATTTGCATCACTACCTCACATTTACATGCTTGTCCCCATGATATCTTTGCTTGTGCTCAATTTATGTGCTTACATGCCATATGCTTTGCATGATGATGACACTTTTTTGGTGAATCACCTCTTGAATGCTTGCTTTTGCACTAACGCCAACCACATTTATTTTTCCAAGTGTTTGTTGTCCTTGCTCATTTTGAGGGAATAACTAGACAGTGCAACATTGGAGAGTGCCCACTTCAAGCTTGAAGATGATGACTACTTGGTGAACGTCCACTTCTACATGGCGAAGCCATCTCTTTCCCATGGTGATTTGGTCTTTGATCCGAGGTCGGATCTTTCCCAAGGGAGGGGAGATGATGCGGAGAATCCTATGGACATCAACATATCAAGATTCTGTTCGGCGAGTGACATGTGCGACATCTACTTCACATACACAAAGGTGAATCGTCTCCTTTACACGTGCTCATTTGACCCCTTCGAGGATGGTATACTACTTGACACTTCTCCCGTGTGCATGCATAGGTATTGTCGGAATGCTATGGATGACGTGGAGGAGTGCAAGCACCAAGGAACACCTACACCATCCACGAGGGAAGTGTGGAAGCAAAGACGGAAGAAGAAGGAGCTGCAGAGTCTACAGTGACCGGATGGCCGGAAGCCACCGGATGTCCGACACTCTACATCACCCGGATGACCGACGTCCACCGGACGTCTGATGCGACCACGCCAGGACCAGCCAAGAGATCTATAGTGGTCGGATGACCGGTAATATTAACAGAAGTCCGACGACACCAGAAGTCCGGTGCCTCTTCAAGAGAACAGTTTCAGCAGACGTCCGACGACCCACGGACGATCGGTCCGTCTCGAGCCTCCGGACGTCCAACCCCCACCGGACGTCCGATACCTGCCTGTGTGCAGCCGGGCCTTTGGCCTTGTATCTCTCTCCACTTACCCCTTCGTGGCTTAGACTACAAATAGTCCACCTCCACCTCCTTTCTAGGGTTAGCATAGGTTTAGCTCATTTGAGATAGAGTTTTGCTCATCCATACAGATATACTCCACGAGAGAGACTGCGGCCTCTATGGAGAAGACCCATCTTGGATTCAAGACCCCTCATGGGAAGATCCCTCGTGGATTCAAGACCTCCTTACGGAGAAGAACTGGTCACCCTATGTATCATCCTTTGTTGGATTCGGATCGTGTATCTCTTTGTGTTTTGAGGATCTAGCACATGTGTGATCGTTCTTGTTGGTTTGAGTGATTCTCTCGTGTTTCCCCTTGTGTTCTTCGTGTTCTTCGCGAGATCCGCTCCTGTCGTGAAAGATCAGCCATCTAGGGTCCACCCTACATCACACTTGGGAGTGTGATGTCGTTCCAATGTCCATTTGCCACCTTCTTCTTGGGTGACCATGGCAATTTGATCAAGGTGTCATCCACAATAGACGAACGAATCACTATAGCTTCAAGTTGAAAGGAAATGAGTACGTAATTCTACCTATGTCTCCAAGCCAAGTGATCGCTGACAAGCAAACCACCCATCATGGAGAGAACAGTGAGCGAGCGACCCACCAAAAAGAGAGTGAGCACTAGAAGCCCAAATTGAGTGCCTCCACGATGAGCGACAAGAAAAATCTAGTCCTATTTGCCACCAAATGCGATATGAGAGAAGTGTGCGAGAACCCATCAAGTGTCATGCACTATGTCCTTTTGTGCACGGACGAGACACCAAAAGCTATCACCTCTCACAATGTTCCTCTACTGTTATCTTCTCTATTGCAGGAATTCCAAGACGTTTTCCCCGACGAGCTACCTCCTGGTCTACCTCCACACTACGAGGCATCGAGCACTGAATCAACCTCATTCCCGGAGCACCCCTTCCTAACAAGGCTCCCTACCGCATCAACCCCGAGGAAACTAAGGAGATCCAACGGCAAGTACAACAACTCATCGACAACGGCCATGTATGAGAAAGTTTGAGCCCTTGTGCCGTCCCGGTAATCCTTGTTCCCAAGAAGGATGGTACATATCGCATGTGTTCTGATTGTCGTCCCATCAATGCTATTACCATGCGTTATCATTCCCCTATTCCACGCCTAGATGATATGCTAGATGAACTTAGCTGAGCCACCATTTTCTCTAAGATTGACCTTAAAAGTGGCTACTATCAAATACGTCTCCATCGTATCTATAATTTTTGATTGTTCCATGCCAATATTATTGAACTTTCATATACTTTTGGCAACTTTTTATACTATTTTTGGGACTAACATATTGATCCAGTGCCCAGTGCCAGTTCCTGTTTGTTGCATGTTTTTTGTTTTGCAAAATATCCATATCAAACGGAGTCCAAACGGGATAAAAACCGACGGAGATTTTTTTGGAATATATATGATTTTTGGGAAGAAAAATCCACGCGAGACGGTGCCCGAGGTGGCCATGAGGTAGGGGGGCGCGCCCCTGACCCTCGTGGGCCACCTGTAAGGCGGTTGGTGCCCTTCTTTCGCCACAAGAAAGCTAATATCCGGATAGAGATTGTGTTAAAATTTCAGCCCAATCGGAGTTACGGATCTCCGGGAATATAAGAAACGGTGAAAGGGAAGAATCTGAGAACGCAGAAATAGAGAGAGACAGAGAGACAGATCCAATCTCGGAGGGGCTCTCGCCCCTCCCGTGCCATGGAGGCCATGGACCAGAGGGGAAACCCTTCTCCCATCTAGGTAGGAGTTCAAGGAAGAAGAAGGAGGGGGCTCTCTCCCCCTCGCTTCCGGTGGCACCGGAGTGCCACCGGCGACCATCATCATCACCGGGGTCTACACCAACACCTCCGCCATCTTCACCAACATCTCCATCACCTTCCCCCTCTATCTACAGTGGTCCACTCTCCCGCAACCCGCTGTACCCTCTACTTGAACATGGTGCTTTATGCTTCATATTATTATCCAATGATGTGTTGCCATCCTATGATGTCTGAGTAGATTTTTGTTGTCCTATCGGTGGTTGATGAATTGCTATGACTGATTTAATTTGCTTGTGGTTATGTTGCTGTCCTTTGGTGCCCATCATATGATTGCGTGCGTGGATCACACCCTAGGGTTAGTTGTATGTTGATAGGACTATGTATTGGAGGGTAAGAGTGACAGAAGCTTCAATCTAGCATAGAAATTGATGCATACGGGATTGAAGGGGGACCAATATATCTTAATGCTATGGTTGGGTTTTACCTTAATGAACATTAGTAGTTGTGGATGCTTGCTAATAGTTCCAATCATAAGTGCATAGAATTCCAAGTCAGGGATGACATGCTAGCAGTGGCCTCTCCCACATAATACTTGCTATCGGTCTAGTAAAGTAGTCAATTGCTTAGGGGCAATTTCGCAACTCCTACCACCACTTTTCCACACTCGCTATATTTACTTTATTATTTCTTAACCTAAACAGCCCCTACCTTTTATTTACGTACTCTTTATTATCTTGCAAACCTATCCAACAACACCTACAAAGTACTTCTAGTTTCATACTTGTTCTAGGTAAAGCGAACGTCAAGCGTGCGTAGAGTTGTATCGGTGGTCGATAGAACTTGAGGGAATATTTGTTCTACCTTTAGCTCCTCGTTGGGTTCGACACTCTTACTTATCGAAAACTGTTGCGATCTCCTATACTTGTGGGTTATCAAGACCTTTTTCTGGCGCCGTTGCCGGGGAGCAATAGCGTGGGGTGAATATTCTCGTGTGTGCTTGTTTGCTTTATCACTAAGTAATTTTTATTTGCTGTTCTTAGTTGTGCTCTATCTTTAGTTATGGATATGGAACACGAAATACCAAAAAATTAGGTGTACTTGCTACTCATGGAGATGGGGAACCTCCTAAAACCCTCGATGCTGGTTATGTGAAAAACATTATGTACTACTTTAATAATCCTGAGAAAACCCCATTCAATTATGTAATGGGAGTAACGTTGGATCAATGTGAATACTTTAGGGATTACCGCTTGATGCAAAAAGGGAAACTATTATGGGAACAAATTCATATATTGAATTGGTATGCTAGGCAACTATGCTTGAGATATGATTATACTTGTTTGCTCTAAGGTGAAGGCTCCACACCTTCCCTTTTCATGTGAATTTAATGATAATGAAACCTTGGCTTCTTATGCTAGAGGTATATATGATTACTATGATGTGGAACAAATAGAAGAATTTGTTGCTTTTAAGGGTGCTTATGAAATTGAATCTTTGTTTGAAAAGAATGAAGCTTATGATGATGATGTTTATAGGCCTGAAAATTTAGCTATCTTAAAATATTGCTATGATAATTATGAATATAATTCCTATATTAATGCCCTTATTGTGAAAGTCTACGCTTTTCAAGAAGAGACTAATATTTTGCAGGAATCTATGGAAGAAGAAGTTGATGAAACTGTGAGCTCATTGGATGAAAAAGATGAGGACGAGAGCGAAGACCAAGAGGAGGAAGAGCGGATTAGCTACCCGTGCCCACCTTCTAATGAGAGTAACTCTTCAACTCATACATTGTTTAATTTCCCTTCGTGCTTACCGAAGGGTGATTGCTATGATGACTGCTATGATCCCATTGATTCTTTTGAAATATCCCTTTTTGATGATGCTTGCTATGCTTGTGGCCAAGATGCCAATATGAATTATGTTTATGGAGATGAACTTGCTATAGTTCCTTATGTTAAAAATGAAATTGTTGCTATTGCACCCACACATGATAGTCCTATTATCTTTTTGAATTCTCCCAACTACACTATACCAGAGAAGTTTGCACCTATTAAGGATTATATTGATGGGTTGCCTTTTACTACTACACATGATGATTTTGATGAATATAATATGCATGTGCTTGCTTCTCCTACTTGCAATTATTATGAGAGAGGAACTATATGTCCACCTCTCTATGTTTCCAATATGATAGAATTGCAAGAAACTGTTTATACTATGCATTGGCCTTTACCATGTGTGCATGAATTGTTCTTTTATGACATGCTGATGCATAGGAAGAGAGTTAGACTTCGTCATTACATGATATATGCTACCTTGTGCTCACCACTAAATTACAAATCATTGTTAATTAAAACTGGCTTTGATATACCTTGGGATCCGGGTGGATCCATTACTTGAACACTATATGCCTAGCTTAATGGCTTTAAAGAAAGCGCTGCCAGGGAGACACCCCGGAAGTTTTAGAGAGTCATTTATTTCTGTTGTGTGCTTTTATAAAGTTTAGAAATAAAAATAATGTGCTAAGGTTTGCCTTTAGGTTGTTTACATTTGCTTGATGGTTTGTACGGTGCAGGACATAAACTTTGGCTGTAGTGCGCAATTTTACATTTTTAGCTGGCACATCAAATGGTTCTGATTATTTTTGAAATGTCTTTCTATACAATTTTTTTATTTTTCCTAATTTTGTTAGAATTTTTCAAGTATCATAAGTATGGTGAATGTTCAGATTATTTCAGACTGTTCTGTTTTAGACAGATGCTGTTTTTGATGCATAGTTTGCTTGTTTTGATGAAACTATCAATTTATATTAGTGGATTAAGCCATGAAAAATTTATATTATAGTAGACACAATGCAAAAACAAAATATTAATTGGTTTGCAACAGTATTAGAGTAGTGATTTGCTTTATTATACTAACGGATCTTACCGAGTTTTCTGTTGAAGATTTGTGTGGATGAAGTGTTCGATGATCGAGAAGGTCTCGATGTGAGAAGAAGGAAGAGAGGCAAGAGCTCAATCTTGGGGATGCCCGAGGCACCCCAAGTAAATATTCAAGGAGACTCAAGCGTCTAAGCTTGGGGATGCCCCGGAAGGCATCCCCTCTTTCTTCAACAAGTATCGGTATGTTTTCGGATTCGTTTCATTCATGCGATATGTGCAATCTTGGAGCCTCTTTTGCATTTAGTTTTCATTTTTATTTTATGCACCATGTTGGTATGAGATGGTCCTTGGTTGATTTATAGAATGCTCTTTGCACTTCACTTATATATTTTGAGTATGGCTTTATAGAATGCTTCATGTGCTTCGCTTATATCATTTGAAGTTTGGATTGGCTGTTTCTCTTTACATAGAAAACCTCCATTTGTAGAATGCTCTTTTGCTTCACTTATATTTGTTAGAGCATGGGCATATATTTTGTAGAAAGAATTAAACTCTCTTGCTTCACTTATATCTATTTAGAGAGATGACAGGAATTGGTCATTCACATGGTTAGTCATAAAATCCTACATAAAACTTGTAGATCACTGAATATGATATGTTTGATTCCTTAGTTTTGCGATATAAAGATGGTAATATTAGAGTCATGCTAGTGGGTAGTTGTGGATTGTTGAAATAGTTGTGTTGAGGTTTGTGATTCTCGTAGCATGCACATATGGTGAACCGTTATGTAACGAAGTTGGAGCATGAGGTATTTATTGATTGTCTTCCTTATGAGTGGCGGTCGGGGACGAGCGATGGTTTTTTCCTACCAATCTATCCCCCTAGGAGCATGCGCATAGTACTTTGTTTCGATGACTAATAGATTTTTGCAATAAGTATGTGAGTTCTTTATGACTAATGTTGAGCCCATGGATTATACACACTCTCACCCTTCCATCATTGCTAGCCTCTCTAGTACCGCGCAACTTTCGCGGGTACCATAAAACCACCATATACCTTCCTCAAAACAGCCACCATACCTACCTATCATGGCATTTCCATAGCCATTCCGAGATATATTGCCATGCAACTTTCATCGTCATCATATACATGACTTGAGCATTCATTGTCATATTGCTTTGCATGATCGTAAGATAGCTAGCATGATGTTTTCATGGCTTGTCCGTTTTTTTATGTCATTGCTATGCTAGATCATTGCACATCCCGGTACACCGCCGGAGGCATTCATATAGAGTCATATCCTTGTTCTAGATATCGAGTTGTAATATTGAGTTGTAAGTAAATAAAAGTGTGATGATCATCATTATTAGAACATTGTCCCATGTGAGGTTATCAAAATAAAAGTGGCCAAAGAAGCCCCACAAAAAAAGAGAGAGGCCAAAGTAGCCTACAAAAAAGAAAAAAAAGAAAAAAAGAAAAAAATGAGAGAAAAAGAGAGAAGGGGCAATGTTACTATCCTTTTACCACACTTGTGCTTCAGAGTAGCACCATGTTCTTCATATAGAGAGTCTCTTGAGTTATCACTTCCATATACTAGTGGGAATTTTCATTATAGAACTTGGCTTGTATATTCTAACGATGGGCTTCCTCAAATGCCCTAGGTCTTCATGTACAAGCAAGTTGGATGCACACCCACTTAGTTTCAGTTAGAGCTTTCATATACTTATAGCTCTAGTGCATCCGTTGCATGACAATCCCTACTCACTCACATTGATATCTATTGATGGGCATCTCCATAGCCCGTTGATACGCCTAGTTGATGTGAGACTATCTTCTCCTTTTTTTTCTTCTCCACAACCACCATTCTATTCCACATATAGTGCTATGTCCATGGCTCACGCTCATGTATTGCGTGAAAGTTGAAAAGGTTTGAGAATGTCAAAAGTATGAAACAATTGCTTGGCTTGTCATCGGGGTTGTGCATGATGTCAGTATTTTGTGTGGTGAAGATGGAGCATAGCCAGACTATATGATTTTGTAGGGATAACTTTCTTTGGCCTTGTTATTTTGAAAAGACATGATTGCTTTATTAGTGGGCTTGAAGTATTATTGTTTTTATGTCAAATGATAGACTATTGCTTTGAATCACTCGTATCTTAATATTCATGCCATGATTAGATTACATGATCAAGATTATGCTAGGTAGCATTCCACATCAAAAATTATCTTTTTTTATCATTTACCTACTCGAGGACGAGCAGGAATTAAGCTTGGGGATGCTGATATGTCTCCATCGTATCTATAATTTTTGATTGTTCCATGCCAATATTATTGAACTTTCATATACTTTTGGCAAATTTTTATACTATTTTTGGGACTAACATATTGATCCAGTGCCCAGTGCCAGTTCCTGTTTGTTGCATGTTTTTTGTTTCGTACAATATCCATATCAAACGGAGTCCAAACGAGATAAAAACTGGTAGAGATTTTTTGATATATATATGAGTTTTGGGAAGAAAAATCCACGCGAGACGGTGCCCGAGGTGCCCACGAGGCAGGGGGCGCGTCTGCCCCCTGGGCGCGCCCCTGACCCTCGTGGGCCACCCGTAAGGGGGTTGGTGCCCTTCTTTCGCCACAAGAAATCTAATATCCGGATAGAGATCGTGTTAAAATTTTAGCCCAACCGGAGTTATGGATCTCCGGGAATATAAGAAATGGTGGAAGGGAAGAATCTGAGAACGCAGAAACAGAGAGAGACAAAGAGACATATCCAATCCTGGAGGGGCTCTCGCCCCTCCCGTGCCATGGAGGCCATGTACTAGAGGGGAAACCCTTCTCCCATCTAGGGAGGAGGTCAAGGAAGAAGAAGGAGGAGGGGGGCTCTCTCCCCCTCGCTTCCGGTGGCACCGGAGTGCCACCGGGGGCCATCATCATCACCGCGATCTACACCAACACCTCCGCCATCTTCACCAACATCTCCATCACCTTCCCCCCTCTATCTATAGCGGTCCACTCTCCCGCAACCCGCTGTACCCTCTACTTGAACATGGTGCTTTATGCTTCATATTATTATCCAATGATATGTTGCCATCCTATGATGTCTGTGTAGATTTTCGTTGTCCTATCGATGGTTGATGAATTGCTATGATTGATTTAATTTGATTGTGGTTATGTTGGTGCCCTTTGGTTCCCATCATACGATTGCGCGCGTGGATCACACCCTAGGGTTAGTAGTATGTTGATAGGACTATGTATTGGAGGGCAAGAGTGACAGAAGCTTCAACCTAGCATAGAAATTGATGCATATGGGATTGAAGGGGGACCAATATATCTTAATGCTATGGTTGCGTTTTACCTTAATGAACATTAGTAGTTGCGGATGCTTGCTAATAGTTCCAATCATAAGTGCATAGAATTCCAAGTCAGGGATGACATGCTAATAGTGGCCTCTCCCACATAATACTTGCTATCGGTCTAGTAAAGTAGTCAATTGCTTAGGGGCAATTTCGCAACTCCTACCACCACTTTGCCACACTCGCTATATTTAATTTATTGTTTCTTAACCTAAATGGCCCCTACCTTTTATTTACGTACTCTTTATATCTTGCAAACCTATCCAACAACACCTACAAAGTACTTCTAGTTTCATACTTGTTCTAGGTAAAGCGAACATCAAGCGTGAGTAGAGTTGTATCGGTGGTCGATAGAACTTGAGGGAATATTTGTTCTACCTTTAGCTCCTCGTTGGGTTCGACACTCTTACTTATCGAAAACTGTTGCGATCCCCTATACTTGTGGGTTATCACTATCAAATACGCATCCAAGAAGGTGATGAATGGAAAACCGGATTTAAGACCAAATTTGGCTTATATGAATGGCTTGTTATGCCAATGGGTTTATCCGAATCACCCGTACTTTCATGCGAGTCATGCATTTTGTTCTTTGACCCTATATTGGTGTATTTTTTGTGGTCTATTTTGATGATATTCTTGTGTTTAGCAAATCTCTCAAAGACCATGTCACCCATCTTAGAACTATGTTGCAAACCCTTAGGAAAGAGCGCCTTTATGCTAATATGGACAAATGCCTTTTCGATGTTGATAAGCTTGTTTTCTTGGGTTTCGTTGTGTCTTCTAAGGGTGTTCATGTAGATGAATCTAAGATTAATGGTATTAAAACTTGGCCCCAACCAACGAACTTGCAACAAGTGACCAACGAACTTGCAACAAGTGAGTAGTTTTCTTGGTTTAGCCAGTTTCTATCGTAGATTTGTGAAGGATTTTAGCACCATTGCTTCACCTTTGCATGCTTTCAGTAAGAAAAATGAGCCTTTTGTTTGGGGACCATCCCAAGATACCGCATTCAATGAGCTTAAGAATTTGCTTACTCATGCTCCCGTGCTTGCATTACCAAACTTTGACAAACCATTTGAAATTCATTGCGATGCTAGTGGTAATGGCATAGGAGGTGTGTTAACGCAAGAGAAGCGCCCCATAGCTTACTTTAGTGAGAAACTTTCTGGAGCGCAACTCAATTACCCCATCTATGAAAAAGAGCTATATGCTTTAGTGTGAGTTCTGCATGACTGGGAACATTATCTTTGCCCTCATGAATTTGTCATCCATACTGACCATGAAACGCTTAAATACCTTAAGGGTCAAACTAAGTTGAACAAGCGTCATGCTAAATGGAGTGAGTTCATTGAGTCCTTTCCTTATGTCATCAAGTACATTAAAGGTAAGGAAAATGTTATGGTGGACGCTCTTTCCCACATATGCATTCTTGTCACCAAACTTGAATTGAATGTCATGGGCTTTGAGCACATAAAAGACTTGTATGTGCATGATCCTACTTTTGCAATTCCTTAAGCCAAGTGTTTGACGCATACATCTTGGGAACGCTATTACATCAAAGATGTTTATCTTATGAGAGCTAACAAACTATGCATTCCCGAGTCTTCACTTCATTTGTTACTTTTGCAAGAATCTCATGGAGGAGGACTAATGGGACACTTTGGACGTGACAAGACATTCGCTACGCTCTCCAAGAACTATTTTTGGCCCAAGATGTTCCGTGACGTCTCACGCTTCACCAACTGATGTTCGACATGTCGCAAAGCTAAGTCCAAAGCTCAATCTCATGGTATTTAGATGCCTCTTCCAATTCCATACTATCCATGGGAAGATATTAGCATGGAATTTGTGCTTGGTTTGCCTATAACTAGGAATGAAAAGTGACGCGGAGCATCCTACGGACATCACCATGTACACCTTCATCGCACATCAAGCTCCAAGTGGACCTACCGGACTTAAGGTGAACCCGCTCCTCTTCAAGATTTACATGAATATCCATAGGACTTGGTTGCTACCTCACCATGGATCAGTGTGCATCATTAGGTACGAAAGTGACCGCCACCAAGCAGCTAGGAAGCTTCCCGAAGGCCAAGGAGAAGGACCCCAAGCCCACATGGAGGAAGAAGGAACCCAACAGGAGCTGGACATGAAGTCCCAGGTGACCCCGTGCACACGGGCCCCCGAGACCCCATGTCCACGGGCTACACAAGGAGCTGGCGCTGGAGCACCCCGTGCGCAGGGGCTTGTACTGTGCCCATGGGACCCCCATGCGCACGGGCCCATCAGGATGGACGACTGTGAGCTGCTGTTGGGCCTCCTCTTCGTCCCCTCCATCCACCTACCTATATATTCCATACCTAGACCATTTGTTAGGAATAGCAAAGTATATGAGATGATTCTATGAGCTTTGCTCCTTATACCCACTCCTCTAGGAGATCATGTCCTCGTAAGGGAGAAGATCCACTTGTGGATACCAAGACCCCATCTAGGGAAGGATCCCCATCATAGGATCATCAAGACCTCTCTCCTCATAGGATTGGGATGAACTAGTACCTTGTATCTTTCCTTTGTTGTTCTTGCATCATTGTGAACTCTTGTATGTTCTTGGATCTAGCATATGTGTGATTGGATCTAGTCAATTTGAGTGTTTCCTCTCTCTTGTGTTCTTATTGTTCTTGGGGATTTCCCCTCAAATTTGTGAAAGATCTCCACTTAGGGTTCCACCCTACAACATCTTGGTATCATGAGCCATGGTTTCTCACGAAATTGGAGCCCCCCTTCTTGTTCTCTAGCCTAATTTTGTTGCGTTCTTCCCCAATTTCGAAAATCCCCACCAAAAATAGCCCCATTTTTTGTGATTTGTTGGTTTGATGAGTTTTTGTTGGATTTGATCCATGGATTTGCTTGGTTTCAAGTGGACCTAGCTTTCCCCCATCTTTTTCCCACCATCCATCCCCAAATTCTCTCCAATTTTGCCCAAGAAATCTCCAATTTCCGCCACAAAATCGTGAAATTTCCGCCCACCCCGTGCCCACAGACCCAGACCTCGTGCGCATGGCCCCAAAAAAGTCTCTGGACACCCCGTGCCCATGGACTTGTACCATGCGCACGGGACCCCGTGCCCACAGGCTCCTACCCCCGTGCGCACGACCCCCCCCCCCAGGCCAGCCGCGAGCACTTCATCATTTTCCCCATAACTTCCAGATCTGGAGTCTGATTTTCGCATTCTTTAGCTCGTTGAGTAGCTATTGACATCCCCCATCCACCTAGATAGGTTCCAACACCATTTGACCCCATCAAATTTTGTCCATTTTGGCATCTTTTCCTAGGCCCTCCACCATATCATTCGCAAAACCACCACAGCCTTCCGCAACCTAACCCTTTTTGCTCCATATATCATTTGTGGTTGTTTGAGTGGTGACTTGAGTCTCCTAAGGTGTTTTGACTAGTTAGGGATGGTTGCTTCTTCATCAACCACCACCATAACTTCCGCATTGCCATCTCCGCTTACACCATTTGACCTTTTCCGTATGAGATTTTGAGTTTGTGGTTTTTACCGTTTCCTAAGGTGTTTCGGCTACTTAGGGACGGGTCTACATCATCTTGGTATCTACATCAAGACCACCGCCACTCATCATCGCCACGAGGTCGTCATCGACATCGACCACTTCACCATTTTTACACCCTAACCATAAGCAAGAACGGTAACCTCTATATCATCTTGGTATCATGGTATCCCATCATTGTACATTCTTGCCATTACATTGTTAACCCCTTAGCCCATTTTGCGTCACTTGCCTATCGAGACTAGCCATTTGAGTATTTCCGGCAATGTTACTTGTGCACATTAGGATCCGTACTTTCCATTGCATACATACCATACCATATTGGTATCATCTTGGTATCATATCATCTCTTCTCGCACAAGATTGTTCCCGCATATACAAAATCACTATCTTGGTTTGTGCATTTCGCATAGTGGCCATAAAAAAAGAGAATAAGCTTTTAAGAAAAAAGAGAGAAAAGAAGCTTGTAAGCAAGAGCCATAACATCGTCACATTGCATACCAGACTACCATATTGATCATCTTGGATCATCATATGTGAAACACCGGAGCATCATACACATAGCATACTTGGGATAGAAATTCATACATTTTGCATCTTATAGGTTGTGCACAAGTGTCGTATCCGCCTATTGAGCAATCGTGCTAGCGTCTCTCTTGAGTTGTGCAACACGAGCATTTTCCGTGGATTCCACATTTTGTGCTCATTCCTTGGTTGCATGACCCCATTTATCTATCCGTGTGTGTGTTTCCATGTACCACATATTGCTATTGGTCTACTTGTTTCACTTGCGAATTTGTGAATCTTTTCCAACATTATTGACTCTTGCTAACATTTTGCATCAAATTTTTGTGCCACTATCCTCACTGAGCTCCACCATAAGCCTTACTTGTGTAGGTGTGAGAATTGACAAGATCCGGTACCAATTGTGCTATTTCCTTGTTACATTATTGAGTGATCATTGATACATCTTCAACATTGGATAAGGTACATTGGTCGAGTTCTTTCCTTTATTCCACTCACATTTGCTCGAGTTTTGTGATGGATAGGCAAGGCATTTCATCTCCGGTCTTCCACGACAACGACAGCGCGAACAACTACATCGACAAAACGTCCATATTCGGACTACCACGAGCAATGCACGGCATTGAGCGACTCACCATCAACATTCACCAAAGCGAACCAAGGAAAAGGGACTACATCGACACCAAGTTGGCGGAACAAATGGGTCAAGTACGAGACATGTTGGCCAACTACAAGTCTTCTTCCCCTTCATCATCTTCTCGGTGGCGACGCTCAAGTAGCAAATCTTTAGAACACCATCGAGCTCAAGCACTACAACACCATCAAGATAACGATGCTCGACATGCACAAACCTACAAGTCCTAACATGCTCTACTTCACGCCAAGGATAACCTTCATGAGTACAAGAGAAGACCGCGAGACGAGCACCACCAAGACGGAGCTACGACTACTACCACCACTTCGGCATCTTCGCCAAGTGTTATCAAGGCATGTTCGCCTTTCGATGTACGACATCTTCGCCTACCTGACAAGTACGCCTACTTCGACATCATCAAGTTGTAGCGACCCGACCTCAAACGGTCAAGCCTCTATGTATCCGTGCCATCCCTGGATCGGTATGCTGGCACACACAGTACATCAATGTATATATCAAAGTGCAATCACATGTATAAATAACGTAAAACTGTTATATACCTCATAAGTCTCAGCGGAAACAAACACAAGGGTGTGGAGTCCATCAACGCCAACGACAAGTTGAGTGTAGACCGTAACCCTACAACGTAACTCTTACTCGTCGTAGAAAAGTTCCTGCAACATAAGACATTGCAGCCCTGTAGGTCAGTACATTGAATGTATGGGCAAGTCACATCATAAGAATAATGAACCTATTTGTACATGCAATCTGGCTGGTGGAAAGCTCTAAGTTTAGTTTTTGCATAAAGCTAGTTTTCCCCTAGAATAAAAGATATTATTCTACCACTACTGTATAGCATAGGATGAGTTGGTAACCCCAACTAAATCCATTCCCAAAGTTTCATTTAAAACCCAACTATTTAATTAAGAGTGATGAGATCTCCCAGCATTTCCACTACTAGATGCTCAAGTTGTCTGTAACCGGGGACACGGCTAATCGATTAGGTTTTAACACTCTGCAGAGGTTTGCGCACTTTTCCCCACAAGACTCGATCGCCTCCCTTGAAATTCTCGCACTGCCTGGTGTTTGAGAACAGGATGACCGAGACATAGTCTTTCAAAAATGTTCCCCCTTAACCCACGGATAGGCCGGTACACCTACATCATTCTACATCTACTAGCCCATCCCGGAAGGGGTCACACTAACTACTCAACTAAGCCAGAGCCCATATTGGCTTGTCGCTGCACACGTAAGCTTCAAGACATGAGAATACGATTGATCTCTTTGAGCCTGGGCGGACGGACCACTAGTGGTGCACCACCATGGATTTCCCATGCATGCTCCCACTGTACTTCGCCACCATTCAAACCAAACCTCCGCCCAGGTAGTTCATTTACAAGTCTTGGTCCTGATTACTACTTTGTCACTCATGTCTCACCATGAACACTTCCCAATTCCATGTCTACATTTGCGAGGCGGAAATAAACTTACACGGTGGTGACAAGGTTGTATAGATCAGACCTACCTCAAATGAACTACTAGGTAACGGCATAGCCGTCTGGCAACAATAAATCCTACCATGCAATCCTACCACAAAAGGACTAAGTGCATAATATAAAACATAGGTGATTGGAAGAATGGTCAAATGTGAACTTGCCTGGTAATAGTTGATGAAGATTATATCACTCTCAGAAATTTACTTAATAGAACTATTCGTCACTCTCCGATGAAAATCTATAAAGTCAAACATTGCATCCACATAAGCAATCATTTCAGAGAACCAAATAACATGCAACATGAAAAGACTCGAAAAATCCAAAGGAACACACAACACACTTAACTATCAAAAGTAAATACTAAGTGCAAAACAACATAGGGCATGTGGTTCAGAATTTGTGACGTGAAGCATAGTGCATACAAGGCATATGATTAAAACTACTATGGACATATACTAAGTGTGTGAAAAATATCATGAGATAGGTCCAAGTGATAGGGTTTGGCAACGGTGACACGGTGCAAAAAGAATCACATCAATTGGAGCTACGGTTTAGGAGATATGGTCAATTGAAGTTTGAATTCAAATCTGAATAAAGTTCAAATTTGAATTTGCCCAAAAGTTTTCAAAGTTGGCTTTATGGATAAAGCTATTCGAGACGAACATTTTGGCGCTGGTTTCATTGATTTTGGATCAACGGTTAAAAAGTTGTGGCTATCCGAAGTTTAGGGGCTAAACTGAAATTTACAGGGACTTGACTGTGAGAGTTTTATTCGCGACCAGGTCCCTGGCCACGTGGTGGCTTCCGGGTGGCTGAGCAGCGTTCGCGGCTTAGGCTAAATGGCGAACGGCCACTAAATAAGCAAAACCCTATGCGGTGGCTAATAAAAAAACCATCGATTTAACCAAAACCGTTCGGTTTAAGTAAACCGGATTAACCCATAAAAAACACTAAACTAAACCGATCTTAGAGAGAAAAAAACGAACAGCGAGAGAGCGGTTCGCTCACCTTGACGATGATGACGACGACGTATAGGGCAACGGCGGCACTGGCTTCGGGCGGTGGCGAGGCGGCGACTGCGGTGGTCTTCGATGGCGGGGGAGGGGTCGGGGACACCGGGCGTGGCGTGGGCGGCGCGCTGGTGGGGTCGGCGGGCGGTGGGGCGGCCAGCGACGAGCGGAGGGAGGCGGCGGCGTCCGGAGCTCCGGCGAGGGCGCGTTTTGTCGGGGCGGTGCCTCCGGAAGACCTAGGCGGCAAAAAAATTGTGAAACGTGTGCAGGACGGCAAGGGAACAAATTTTTGACAAAGAGGAGAGGGCCTGGGGTTCCACCGACGACGAAATCAACGAAGAAGAGGTTCAGGTCCGGCGAGATCCAAATGGACGGGAAGGCGGCTACGTGCGACGTGGGGAGTAGAGGAGGGGCGGGATCGAACGAGGACGTCCTGGGGCTTTTATAGGTGAAGGTAGGGCGTCGGGGAGCAGTGGGATAAGCTCATTCGAGCGGAAGGCGGCCGGCGGTTTCGGGCAAGCGCGCTCGCGAGCTCATCCCGAGTGGATTGAGCGGGAGGTTGGGGACGACCCGGGGATGGGCCCCGCTGGTCAGCGGCAGCGGCGGGAAGCGAGCGAGGGGGAGGCGCGGGCGGTTGAGCGACGCGAAGGCCTTGGGCCGGTTGGGTGCTCGTGGGCTGAACAGTGTTTCGGTCCACGCGGTTTTTTTTTGTTTTTTTACAGAACAAAAACTACAACAGAGCAAAAATAATTAAAAAAATTACATAGGCATATTATATACCAAAATACTCAGAAAATACCAAGAATAAGATGAACTATTTTCCAAGTTCAATAAATTATATAAAAAATCATAAAAGTCAAACAGTGCTACTGTTGCATTTGAAATCAACAAAAATCATTTTTTAAATAGCAAAATGATTTCAAATTTATTTTATCCGAATTTTCCATTGAAGGGAATTATTTTACCCTTATTTCCATTTATTTATTTTTAGGAGAAAAATATTTTGAAAAGAAACTCAAATAACTCCCAATTGGATTTGAATTTGGAGTTTCAAACAACTTCAAATGGAAAAATGAGTTTCAAATAACTTCAAAGTGACTTCCAATTTATTTCTTTGAAACTTCCAACTCTCTTTCTTCAAATATGAAGAAGTCATTTTATCTTCCCTCATGAACTCATTGAGTTGCTTAAAGTTTCTAAATTTAAAATATTTCAAATGGAAATTCAAATCATTTTCGAACCCCTTTTCTTTTCTTTAAATGGAAGAAGTCATATTATCTTCACTCTAGGGTTTTGTAATGAATTTGAACTCAGGGAGATCAAAATGCAAGATGAAAGTTTTGGGAAAGTCCTTTTATTCCCTCTCATTCAGCTTTCAAAAAGTTCCAATTTCCACTTAGTTTCACACAATCAATCACACAAAATTCAAACAAACCATCACAATTATTTATTTAATATAACATTCCAAAATTTAGAATTTTGGGATGTTACAAACTACCACCCTTAAAATGAATCTCGTCCTCGAGATTCGAAGAGGCTAGAAAGAAGGTTAGGTTTGGGGGTCTTCTTGAAAATCCATTGATCATCACAAGGTCTGGGGTGCTACCACCCTTAGAATCATGGTTACGGTTCCGACGAAACTCATGTACTCCGTCCTTTGTGTTGACGGTGCCAGTCTTCTCATATTCTCCGAGATAAATCCTTCAGTTTTGCTCTTCCGGTAAGGGCATGGCCTTTTCCTCAAAATCTTGAGTCCTTGCATCAAATAAGGTCCTTCCGAGTCTGGGTCTTCTTATCTGTCAGGCTGTCGCCAATGCTAAACAACTATCAAAATCTCATGGCGGTCAACAAATTCTGGTTCCTCCTGCAGGAAATGGGTCTGGGTTGAATCTCACCATAGAACCTACGATTGGCAATGATTGCTTGTAAAGGGTTCCATCGTCCTACCATTCTAAGGCTTTTGGTTTATCGTGTCTGATTTTCCATCAATATATGATAGTTCATGATAGAAGTCTCCGGTATGGGGGCCAATCCATCCCGTACTTGAATCATTACCACATACGCAGATAGTGAATCACGTATTCTAACACTTGGGCATCCTCACAAGCATTGCAGAACTTCTCTTCTCCACGAACTGGGTTCGGGTAAATCCATTTGTCCTGCAAGCCAAACAAAACCTCTATCGTTTCTTCACAACTCTCGGGTTTACGTAACCTCCTATGGAACATCTGCTGATGAAATCACAACTTCCTTCAGAACTATTTTCTTCAACAAGATTGTGCTTGTTTCCTTATCAAATCCTGGGTCCTGTGGGTTATGGGCCCACTTCAACACTTGTATATCTTTAACTCATCCTTGGAGTTACTATTGTTCCATATTCCAACATTATATCTCCTTTAAATCCAATAGTACTTCATTACCTCATACTCTTGGGGTAACCATCATAACTAAAACCAAACTCCAACTCATTTGTCCAAACTCCACTCTATGAAATACATTTTCCTTTCCACTGGTCTAGTGTTCACACAAACAAGTATCGCCAAAAAAATGCACTAGTTCATCCATAATTCTCTTCATATCAAATCCTTTATTACATCCTTAACCACTACTCGAAACTCAATTTTCAAAAGTACTCTATTACAAAAGCTGCCACCCACATAGTTTGGTATGGTCAAGCATTACTTCCATCTTTATTCATTTGTCCTTCTTGAAGATACCTCAGTCTCACTAGAATTGTGCGATGTGATCCTTCAAATCATCGATGTTTTGCTTCATTGTGGTGGCCATTAGCTTCACCTCCATCATCTCTGCATGCACCTCCCTCAGGTATTCCTGAGTGTGATGGAGTCTTGCTTCTAGTATTCTCCAATCTGACGTATGGCTTCCATAGCAGCTTCATGAACAGAGTCGAAGAATGTTGCTCGTGGTACTCGAGAAATGAAAAAGTATTGCCCCATAGTCTTTGGGCAAACTCCCTTCACACGATGGAGGTGTACCTCCACATACCAGAGTTCAACTCCCTTCTCCATGAAAGGATAACCCTTGTAAACTGCATCTCCTTCAAGTTGAATATGCTTCATCATGTCCTTCAGGATCTTCGGGTAATCCTGATCACTGGTCAGGGTCATGATTGTTTCCGGGCCCTTTAGAAAAGACTTGTAAAGGGTTGTCATCTGCAGGCATAAGCTAGAAGGGGTACTCAGGATACTGTATGTATTTCCTTGGGTGAAATGTGGTTATTTTTCTGGGAAAAGTTGGGGTCAGCTTGTCCATGGGTTCGAGGTTTTAGTCTGGGTGAGATATTGAGAGAGGCATTCACAATCAACAACAACTCATTTCACATGAGATTCCAACACCTCAACTTTTATTGCTTCACGAGCTATTACAATTTCCATTTCATAACTCAACTCAACATCCCCAACAAAAATAAAAGTGCATTCCAACTTTATTACATGCTTTATTCCAATATCAAGATCTCAACTACTCTGCTCAAGCTCTCCTCGGGTCTGAACATTCTCTGGCAAAATGTCCTACTCCCTTGCAGCATAAACAAATGACTTCAGACAAATCCAGGGGCTTCCTGGTGGTTATCTTGGCTCCTTGGGTTCTTGGCTTCCTTGCCGGGCATTTGCTAGCGTAATGACCTAAATCCTTGCTCCTGTAACAAGTGATTTGACTCAGGTCCTTTTCTGCAGAAATCGGGTTGTTCTGGGGATACATGCTCTTTCTCTTCCTGGACTTCTTCGTTCCGATCAATTCTTCTATCTCGGATCAAACTCCACTTCTTCTATCGGGAAGTCTCCTAGATACTCTTGGTTTTCCTTCATGCAATATTGTGAAAAATGTCCTTCTTCTCCACATGAATAGCAAGCATTGGAGTAAAATCGGTTTAGGCTTTCTCCATTAGGGTCGTCAACATCTTCTTTCATCACCGGTTTTCTTAAACTTTCCCTGAGGGATTCTTTCACTGCTTCCTTTTGCTGCTTGGTAATTTCTTGTACCTTGGGATAAATATGACACCGGGCAGGGTAGTGCGTAGTTCCTTCACACAAGAAACAAGTAACCTTCATGGTTGGACATTCTTCAGCTTGGTGATTTCCTTCACAATGAGGGCATCCATCCTTGTGTCCTTCATGGGTATGTCCTATCTCACCACAAATCTTGCATGCACAAGGTTTCTTCATTTTATTGCCATATGGCTTCTGAATAAGACGAGACCTCAGTAGAGTCATCTTGAATTCCTCCCAAGTTTTTGCTCCGTTACATCCTTGTATGGCCTGATGCATTTTCCACCAGGTTGCAGCACTTTTTGTAAAGTACTGAAGAGCGTATTGAACCTCATACTTCCTTGCAACCAAATTGCTCCTGAAGTGATTCTCCATGCTTTGAATCCATAGTTCTGCCTCAAACTGAGTGATCGGTTCAGAGAATACAAGTCCATCTTCATTCATCATCTATTGGGTACAAGGGTTTCGGGATGAGATAAGATGGATAGAGAGATACACAAAATACACACAATATTGTATTGAAAATAAGTTTTACTTGTGGCTTTCGGGAAAAACATCAAACAATGACAACTCACAAACATCGCATCTAACGTGAGTATACAACCGGGGTTTGGTCTTCTAAAGGTCTTATAAATCTTGGAATTCTTCAGTGTCTTCAAATTCTTCAATTCTTTGGAGGCTTCGACTATTGTAGCTTCAACTCTTCTAGTGTATGGTGAAGTCTGATATCTTGTCCTTCTCGGAGTGGTCTCATCAGTTCTTCCTCCGTGTGGTCCAAAGGGAACGTGGTATTGTCTAACTATTTGAGGTAAAAGGAACAATTTTATAAAGCTCAGAAATGAAGAGAGGTAAAGGACCTTTTTGAAAAAAAAGTTTAAGAGAAATCCTTTCCTAAGGGCTTTCCAGTTTCTAGGGTCACGTCCTACAGTCAACATGTGCTCTGATACCATCTCTATAGCGACCCGACCTCAAACGGTCAAGCCTCTGTGTATCCGTGCCATCCCACTGTACTTTGCCACCATTCAAACCAAACCTCCGCCCAGGTAGTTCATTTACAAGTCTTGGTCCTGATTACTACTTTGTCACTCATGTCTCACCATGAACACTTCCCAATTCCACGTCTACATTTGTGAAGCGAAAATAAACTTACACGATGGTGACAAGGTTGTATAGATCAGACCTACCTCAAATGAACTACTAGGTAACGGCATAGCCATCTGGTAAAAATAAATCCTACCATGCAATCCTACCACAAAAGGACTAAGTGCATAATATAAAACATAGGTGATTGGAAGAATGGTCAAATGTGAACTTGCCTGGTAATAGTTGATGAAGATTATATCACTCTCAGAAATTTACTTAATAGAACTATTCGTCACTCTCCGATGAAAATCTATAAAGTCAAACATTGCATCCACATAAGAAATCATTTCAAAGAACCAAATAACATGCAACATGAAAATACTCGGAAAATCCAAAGGAACACACACCACACTTAACTATCAAAAGTAAATACTAAGTGCAAAACAACATAGGGCATGTGGTTCAGAATTTGTGACGTGAAGCATAGTGCATACAAGGCATACGAGTAAAACTACTATGGACATATCCTAAGTGTGTGAAAAATATCATGAGATAGGTCCAAGTGATAGGGTTTGGCAATGGTGACACGGTGCAAAAAGAATCACATCAATTGGAGCTACGGTTTAGGAGATATGGCCAATTGAAGTTTGAATTCAAATCTGAATAAAGTTCAAATTTGAATTTGGCCAAAAGTTTTCAAAATTGGCTTTCTGGATAAAGCTATTCAAGACGAACATTTTGGCGCTGGTTTCATCGAATTTGGATCAACGGTTAAAAAGTTGTGGCTATCCGAAGTTTAGGGGCTAAACACAAATTTACAGGGACTTGACTGTGAGAGTTTTATTCGCGACCAGGTCCCTGGCCACGTGGCGGCCTCCGGGTGGCTGAGCAGCGTTCGCGGCTTAGGCTAAACGGCGAACAGCCACTAAAGAAGCAAAACCCTATGTGGTGGCTAATAAAAAAACCATCGATTTAACCAAAACCGTTCGGTTTAAGTAAACCGGATTAACCGATCTAAAAAAATACTAAACTAAACCGATCTTAGAGAGAAAAAACAATGAATAGCGAGAGAGCGGTTCACTCACCTTGACGACGACTACGACGTACAGGGCGACGACGGCACTGGCTTCGGGCGGTGGCGGGGCGGCGACTGCGGTGGTCTTCGGTGGCGGGGGAGGGGTCGGGGAGACCGGGCGCGGCGTGGGCGGCGCGCTGGTGGGGTCGGCGAGCGGTGGGTCGGCCAGCGACGAGCGGAGGGAGGCGGCGGCATCCGGAGCTCCGGTGTCAGGACCCCGACTCAATGCCACATCGATCTAGCATGTAACACCTCATATCACTTTGCGGCCTCACACACGGTATTCCCACGGGTGTCACCTTACCTTTGCCCGGCACCGTTTGCGCCTTTTGGCACACGTATATGATAGCGTCACTAGCATCCATATGATAAGGAGCCCGGGCTGACATGGCTAGTCGTAAACCCAAAGTGGCACAGACTTACAGGGACAGGCATCCATGACCCAGCATCGAACGTGTCGGTCATCAGCGAGTGAATCCAGGCTGTAGCACTGGGCTAGCAGGACTCCGGTAAACCGGGCTGTAGCGGGCTAACAGGACTCCGGTATTCATCGCGTGACATTTCCCCGAAGGGACAGACACAGGAACGAAGAAGGACACATGCCGGCCAGCCTAAGTGTTCCGGAGCAGTAGCAAGCTACCATGGCTCGGTGGAAACACTAGGAGACATTTCCCGGTAAGAGAGGCTACCAAGGATAAACAACTAGGTTGTCAGATCCCACACATACCAAGCATTTCAATAACATACACACAATATGCTCGATATGTGCAAAAACAACATGGCATCACAACATGACTCTACAACTCAAGTATTTTAATCAATAGGCTCCGAGGAGCGAGATATTACAAACAGGGGTCTCATGACCCAACAATCAGAACATACAAGTCAAAGCACAAGTGGAAGCTATCATGTCTGAGTACAGACATCTATAAATGAAAAGGGCTGAGAAGCCTGACTATTTATCAGATCCTGCCGAGGGCACAAGATCGTAGCTGAGGTATCAAGCTAAACGTCGAAGTCCACGCGGAACTACTAGTGAGACTGAAGTCTCTCTGCAAAACATAAAATGGGCAAACGTGAGTACAAATGTACCCAGCAAGACTTACATCAGATCTATCTACATATGCCTCATTATCAACAAAGGGGATGGTGGAGTTTGACTGCAGCAAGCCAGCTTTGACTCGGTGGCTATCCTGAACTACGACTGCAAGTAACTCTTTGAGGTGGCGCACACGAGTCCACATATTCACCATATCAATACACCACTATGGATCCGCTCCCGTCTCCCTACGAGAACGCCATCCATAGCACTCACGCTTATCTTGCGTATTTTAGAGTATCCACTTTCACTTGTCTATGAACTGTACAAGGGGTCCACGTTTCCATATCCGAGGAATCCGGCTATTCGAATAGATGATGTTAACCCTGCAGGGGTGTACTTCTTCACACACGCTCTCGCCACTTACCGCCCTGTACACGTCATGTACCTCGGCAACCTTCAAGCGGAAGCCGGGCGAGGGAGTCGGCCACGACCTGACTAACCGAACAAGTCTCTGGTCCAGGTTTATCGCCTATTCGGGTTCCATCCGCAAGGAGATCCGGCCGGGGTGTCGCTCACGACCCCAAACGATGTGAGCAGGGTTCCCAAGCCCACCAACCGGGTGCCACTTGGTACACCGGGCCACTGTGCCTAGTCTGTCCCAAGCCCACCTGTACCGGGTGCCACTTGGTAGACTACTAACACTACCTACAAACACCAAAAACTAGTTGCAACTCCTGGACAGAGATCAAGTTGATTAATAAGTCGAGAGAGCTTGGAGCGCCCGGAGCCCAATGTGTGGTAGTAACTGATCATGGATCACAAACACAGAACTCAGTTCCTGAGGACGGCTGCAATGAGACAACCCACCATGTACTCCTACATGGCCTCTCACCGCTACCTTTACCAAATCGTGTTCACACACTTAGCTCACACACAGTAGGACATGTTCACACGCCTCTGATTCATCCCCGATGAATCAGACCTGACTCAACTCTAAGCAGTAGCAGGCATGACAACAAGCATGAATGAGTAGGCACATCAGGGCTCAAACAACTCCTACTCATGCTAGTGGGTTTCATCTATTTACTGTGGCAATGACAGGTCATGCAAAGGATAAAGGGGTTCAGCTACCGCAGCAAGTATCAAATATGTCGTTGTTGTCCTAATGCAGTAAAAGAGAGCAGGAGCGAGAGAGTGGGATTTTATCGGAATGAACAAGGGGTTTTTGCTTGCCTGGCACTTCTGAAGATAACATTGAGTCTTCATCAGTGTCAACGATCACAACGTCAGACATCGTCTACCGGGATGGAACAGATACCGGCAACAAGAAGAAATACAATCAATGCAATGCACAATATGATGCATGATCATGACATGGAAAAATGAATGTGTTTTGGGCTAATGCAACTAGCAACGGATTAAATGAAGTTGGTTTGAATACAAGATTCAAATTCAAACTCCATATGTGATTATTCAAATGCCATTCACTTCATTTGCCCTAAACAGTAGTGATAAGTTGTTCTAACATGCATGAAAATGGTACAGATGGATTCCTTGAATTTTTCTGATAATTTTTCATATATAATTTATTTAATTTGGAGTTACGGTTAATTTTCTATGATTTATTGAAGTTTAGGGCATTTTCTGAAATTTCCTGAATATTTAGAATTAAAATAATTCCAGAAAATGAATTATGGCGTCAGCATGACCTCATGCTGACCTCAGCAGGTCAACGGGCGGTCCAGGTCAAACCTGACGTGTGGGGTCCACACATCAGTGACACAGGGGCTAATCCCGCGTTGACCCGGGCTTTGACCCGCTACGGGGCCCACTGTCAGCGTCACGGGGTTAGTTTAACAGGGTCATTAGTGCTAATGACAGCGCCACGTCACTGGCCACCGGAGTTCGGCCGGCGGCGACCCGAAACACGGCGGAAGTTCACCGGGGTTGCGCTACGGGCGGCGGCTGGACGCGCGAAGGGCACCAGAAGGTAGCCCGTGCCCGTGCGCATCTAGGGGGGCCAACGGAAGGTGCGGGGGTGGCCGGGGTTCGCCGGAATGGAGCCCGAGGCGACGGCCGGAGCTCGGGTGGGTGCGGGGTTAGTGCTGCGGCTTGCAAACAAGCTAGCTGCCACGCTAGCGTTGCTCCACGGGTCGTTGCGAGTGCAACGGACGCACGCGCGGGGCCATTTGGTCACCGGGGCTTCGCCGGCGACGAGTCCGTGCGGCGGAGCGTCTCGGCTCCGGTAGAGGGGGCGGCTAGAGCTCGAAATCGAACTTGGGGTTAGGGGGAAACGGAGCAGGGACTCACGGGGATCGTGCAGGGAGGGTCAGCAAGCTCGGGGGCGCGCCGGAGTGGCCGAATTCGACGGAGAACGGCGCCGGGGCCGACGCTTGGGGATGATGACGATGGCGGCTGCTCGGGGCCCTTCTGGTCGCGTGAGACGTCGAGGAGGTCGAGGGAGGCACTGCGGAGCTCTGGGAGGCGTCGGGGAGGCGAGATGGGGATGGTGGCCGCGGCGAACGGCGTCGGTGGCGACGACTCCGTTCGGGTCCGAGGTGCGGAGCGAGAGGGAGAGTAGGAGAAGGGGATGAGCACGGGAGGGAGTTGAGAGAGGCCTGAGGGAGCCGCGTGGCGTCTCCAGGGAGTAGCGGAGGCAAGCAGGGAGGCAGGAGGTGGCCGAGGCGGCATCGGCGCTCGCCACCGAGCTGCTTCGGTGCGAGGGGAGGAAGAAGACAAAGGGGAGGAGGTGGGTTGGGCCGGCCAGGTGGGGGAGCTGGGCCGGCTGGGCTGCACGGGTGAGGCCAAGTACTTCCTTCTCTCTCTCTCTTTTATTTCTATTCTGTTTTATATTTTCTATTTTCTGCAATTTGTTTTTGATTTGATTTAAAATATGAAATCATTTTATAAAATCCTGGAAACAGTTATGGGTGTTTTCTGAATTATTTCAGTGACCCCTAACAATTTTCCAACATTTATTTGAACATTTAAATTATTTATAGTATTTAAATGCCCAAAGTCAAATACAATATGGTTTAATTCAGTGACCAAATATGCCCTGCAAAAATATAAACCATTTTTGGTAGATGCTTCCACCTCAAACCAGAAATGTTGAACATTTTTAGAGGACATTTTGAGTTCAATGAAAAAGGTTTTATTTTGACCCTAGTTGAATTCATTTGGTGTTAGGGCTTAGTCAATCCCCATCTCAGGTTTAAATGAAATTTAAACATGATGTAACACTCTAATGCATGCACTAGGCATTGTCAGAACTAGGGATGTGACAACTCACCCCCACTAAACAAGAATCTCGTCTCGAGATTCAAGCGTAGGGTAAAGTGAGGGGTAAACGCAACTAGTATAGTCTTCACGATCCAGGGTGCACTTCAGTTGAACATTGATTCATTCACCATCATTGTCTTGATGTCTTGCTCTGAGAAATCCTGTCAACATGACATGGAGGGAAGAAGGAGACTCTAGAAGGGTCGATCTTCTCGAAGATCGAACAACTCACGGAATGAGACATAGGACCATCTCTCGGGTCGAGACACGAGATACACATCAAGAGGGGTGGAAAGAAACGAATGACGAAGGTTCACTAGATAGACAATGATTCCACACCTAAGAAGGTGGTAAACGATTGTCCACGTAGCGAGGAGTTGAGTTGCCATGATACCATAACGATACACCTTAGGGAAGGTGACTCGTAGAGATATCCCCTTAAGTGGCAAAAAGAATTACCTTTGATTCAAAGATCATTGAAACTCTTTAAACCAGCCTAAGGCAGTCACAAGCGATCATTTGGAGGGGGTCGGTAGAATGGCATATTCGGACTTGGATGATGTGGATTACCTTGTTGAAGACAACGCAATGGATGATTTTTGCTTATCACCGGAAATGGAAGAGACCCATGGTAGAATGGCACATTGGCGGTGCAAGCTGGGAACAAAATGCAAACGATGGGAATGATTCTGGTAACTAGGGAAGAACCCAACAATAGAGAGTGGATTCACTGTTTGAAAAGATCATAGCATTGCCGAGGAAACCGAGAGGAATCCCAGTTAGGACCGATGATAACACGTAACGCTTGTGCGTGCTCTCAAGAACTTGAGCATTTCCATAATCATCAAGATTTTACCAACATCCGTGTCAAGGATGCTGACAACACAACATACTACCATGATGAATAGCGATGGACGATGCAGATGCAAAGGAGGATAACACTTTCTCAGATTTCACCTTAGCGAGCCAAGGAACAAAATCTGGACGATCGACCGAGAGACATTTAGCACTCCGCTTCTAATGTTCTCCTTGATGTGCTAGTGTAACCCACCCATAGATATGGTTTATATCTAGAACATCAAGTAAAAGGTCGGACTTCGGAACACAGAAATCCATAGGGGCAACTAGGGAGTAATCCTACGAAATCCCTATGGGGAGGTGGCCAACTTCTTCAATCAAGATACTGCAATAATAGGTCTTCCGGTGGGGTGTGTTGACCACGACATCCACTTACCGGTTTCCGAGGGACCGATATTATAGTTCTTGGGAAATGTTCCAACCCATCATATCTGCCTGAGATTCAGATCTGGTTGGTGTCAGGATATTCCAGACTCATCGAGTCTAGGAAGAAAAATGAAAGTTTGCAACACAAATCGACGAGATAACGTTGCGGGATTCTCGGGAGATGAACTACGATAGCAAGCTCCAAAACATGAGCTGGTTCTGCTACAAACATGTGAACACGTTGTCCCAGACAAGCATGGCCACGTAGTAGTCTTATAATAAAACACTACCGAGTTCAGGTGGGGAACCATCAACGAGGATATCAAAATCCTTGCAGAAGGCATGCTCTTAAGAAGGAACTTCTTCTCCTTGAACAAATCAATCAGTGGCTTGGTGTGCTCGGAACACATATGGAATGAAGGTTGCAAGTCTCCAGACCACAGAATACTTCGCACGTATGCATGACTGACTTGGGATGATTCCAGAGGAAGCAAACTAACTTTCTCAAATTCACGGCGGCAACTTTCACCAAATGCACGTGTATAAGAGGAAGTCACTCCTTTCATCAAACAAATACTTCATGAGCTAGCATGAACAAATGCTTTCAAAATTTTCCAACACTAGCTTAATGTTCAACAAAATCATGGAGGAGATAAGGATGTTGTCAATGGGCTCAACAACAATTCATCTAGGTTTCCTTTTAAAAGGAATTCCATAGTTAAGTGAACACGGTGATAGCATTGGTCAGACCAAAGATGTAATGGTGTATGCTCGAGGGATCAACCACGAATAAGACAACATTACGAGCATCGTTGGTACTGATTTGATTTGACGATAGCCCACACTCAAATCAAAGGATTGATAAGACAATAGGTCCAGCAACTGATCACAAGGACCAATCGATGAAGATATCATCTTTCTTCAACACACACTACACAAGAATATCCCTTTGGAACGAACTAAGTCAGACAAGCTTTTATCTTCCAACTTTCCAAGTTGTTGTCTAGCTTAACCAACTAGCTCAGGGATATCTAACACCGATTCTTGGAGAGAAGGTGGTTCACAAGAAACCAACTTGATCACGAACTCAACATAGCGGTCAGGTGACAACCCGGTAACACCTCCAAGAAGATATTTGGAAAGTCACGAACCACCGGTATGTTACTAAGATCGAGAACAATCTTGCTTTTGAGGGCAAGACGATATGATCAGATGAGTGAGGACTTGACAAGATCCTAACTCATCAATCGAAGGGTGCACCGAAATAAGGACTAGGTAGCACGATCAGTCTTAGAAGGATGATTCGAAAACCAACATACTAAGAATGGAATTATTATCCTTTAACTACCAAGCAACAGAGTTGCTAGCAGTATTGATTTCACACATCACAATTCATTTGTCGGTATTCCGGTTGCATCAACACGATGGCCGAGGAATGACTAATGATGGTGAGAAGTATTACTACGTCAAAATTCATGAGAGTTGGTGCAGTTCTCATGACAATTCTGACATAAAGGGGTTAATACTCCAAGGTAGAACAGAACCAAAAGCTGGATTGGCATTTGATCTGCGGAATACAACTACTTTGACCCAATCCTAGATATGGATGAGATACTGGAGTTTGTTTCTCCAAGTCATTCGGGACAGAATGGCTTGACGGACCACAAGAGTAATAGGCATCGATAAACGAACGCACGCATACTCTTGACTATCAATTGATAGGCGAGGGTCAGAGGACAACTAAAGAGGACAACTCAAAGGAACATATAACTTTCTGAGTTGTGGATGCATAGATTAGTATGTCGAACCAAGTTCAACATATTTCTTCCGGATAACCCATGCAGAAAGGTAGAACTGGCAGAGTCACGATTTATGAGTGGAGATCTCCTCAAGAGTACTCTAATTGTGATCTTTTAATCCAGAAGAACTCCTGCCAAGAGTGGTTCATGGTAATTGGAAGAAGGAAATACCACGGACCTCGAGGACTATCACAAGGTTACTAATATCCTAAAGGAGCTAGCAATTACTAACAACATGAAGTAGGTAGAGTGAATCTCGGGTTCAAGAACCCAGGAGCAGAATACCTACTACTAAGTAGCATCACGGGATGCTTTCAAGAATGATGGCCAGAATCATCACACTGGGAACACAAATCCTGGCTAATTACTAGATGATCCCCTAAGACACCTAGGGTCACAATAATATCTCCAACATATATGTCAAGGTAACGAAGTACCTCAACTCACTGATTAGTGTGGTTAATCTGGCCCATGGGAACATTGAAACGGGAAGAAAGGATTTGCAATTGCATCAGACTACTTAGAAACCTGGGATGACTCGGACAGCATAACGGCTGTAAATGCTCAGAAAAGATTTGAGACATTCACAAAAATGGTGGCATAACCACTCAGAAGCACAATATCAAGGTTTCGAGATCAACAATTAACATACGGGAGTAGTAGGAACTGAACTGAGACTTAAGTCCAACAATCTTATAAGTCTACGGATTAGTAACACGTGATCCTGATAGAAAGAAGAGATAGCCTAGTTCTTAATCCCCGTAGAAGAGAAGATGATGACTCAGATCAGAAGGCCATGAGGTATAAGGAGTAAAAGAGCCTTACGTTCCATCCCGCAATCAATTCCCTTATATAACTAAGGAATTTCTAGACTCAACTTCGACCAGTTTGGCTTGGTAATCCTACAGGCAGTCAAGCTCTGATACCAACGCTGTCAGGACCCCGACTCAATGCCACATCGATCTAGCATGTAACACCTCATATCACTTTGCGGCCTCACGCACGGTATTCCCACGGGTGTCGCCTTACCTTTGCCCGGGACCGTTTGCGCCTTTTGGCACACGTATATGATAGCGTCGCTAGCATCCATATGATAAGGAGCCCGGGCTGACATGGCTAGTCGTAAACCCAAAGTGGCACAGACTTACAGGGACAGGCATCCATGACCCAGCATCGAACGTGTCGGTCATCAGCGAGTGAATCCAGGCTGTAGCACTGGGCTAGCAGGACTCCGGTAAACCGGGCTGTAGCGGGCTAACAGGACTCCGGTATTCATCGCGTGACATTTCCCCGAAGGGACAGACACAGGAACGAAGAAGGACACATGCCGGTCAGCCTAAGTGTTCCGGAGCAGTAGCAAGCTACCATGGCTCAGTGGAAACACTAGGAGACATTTCCCGGTAAGAGAGGCTACCAAGGATAAACAACTAGGTTGTCAGATCCCACACATACCAAGCATTTCAATAACATACACACAATATGCTCGATATGTGCAAAAACAACATGGCATCACAACATGACTCTACAACTCAAGTATTTTAATCAATAGGCTCCGAGGAGCGAGATATTACAAACAGGGGTCTCATGACCCAACAATCAGAACATACAAGTCAAAGCACAAGCGGAAGCTATCATGTCTGAGTACAGACATCTATAAATGAAAAGGGCTGAGAAGCCTGACTATTTATCAGATCCTGCCGAGGGCACAAGATCGTAGCTGAGGTATCAAGCTAAACGTCGAAGTCCACGCGGAACTACTAGTGAGACTGAAGTCTCTCTGCAAAACATAAAATGGGCAAACGTGAGTACAAATGTACCCATCAAGACTTACATCAGATCTATCTACATATGCCTCATTATCAACAAAGGGGATGGTGGAGTTTGACTACAGCAAGCCAGCTTTGACTCAGTGGCTATCCTGAACTACGACTGCAAGTAACTCTTTGAGGTGGCGCACACGAGTCCACATATTCACCATATCAATACACCACTATGGATCCGCTCCCGTCTCCCTACGAGAACGCCATCCATAGCACTCACGCTTATCTTGCGTATTTTAGAGTATCCACTTTCACTTGTCTATGAACTGTACAAGGGGTCCACGTTTCCATATCCGAGGAATCCGGCTATTCGAATAGATGATGTTAACCCTGCAGGGGTGTACTTCTTCACACATGCTCTCGCCACTTACCGCCCTGTACACGTCATGTACCTCGGCAACCTTCAAGCGGAAGCCGGGCGAGGGAGTCGGCCACGACCTGACTAACCGAACAAGTCTCTCGTCCAGGTTTATCACCTATTCGGGTTCCATCCGCAAGGAGATCCGGCCGGGGTGTCGCTCACGGCCCCAAACGATGTGAGCAGGGTTCCCAAGCCCACCAACCGGGTGCCACTTGGTACACCGGGCCACTGTGCCTAGTCTGTCCCAAGCCCACCTGTACCGGGTGCCACTTGGTAGACTACTAACACTACCTACAAACACCAGAAACTAGTTGCAACTCCTGGACAGAGATCAAGTTGATTAATAAGTCGAGAGAGCTTGGAGCGCCCGGAGCCCAATGTGTGGTAGTAACTGATCATGGATCACAAACACAGAACTCAGTTCCTGAGGACGGCTGCAATGAGACAACCCACCATGTACTCCTACATGGCCTCTCACCGCTACCTTTACCAAATCGTGTTCACACACTTAGCTCACACACAGTAGGACATGTTCACACGCCTCTGATTCATCCCCGATGAATCAGACCTGACTCAACTCTAAGCAGTAGCAGGCATGACAACAAGCATGAATGAGTAGGCACATCAGGGCTCAAACAACTCCTACTCATGCTAGTGGGTTTCATCTATTTACTGTGGCAATGACAGGTCATGCAAAGGATAAAGGGGTTCAGCTACCGCAGCACGTATCAAATATGTCGTTGTTGTCCTAATGCAGTAAAAGAGAGCAGGAGCGAGAGAGTGGGATTTTATCGGAATGAACAAGGGGGTTTTGCTTGCCTGGCACTTCTGAAGATAACATTGAGTCTTCATCAGTGTCAACGATCACAACGTCAGACATCGTCTACCGGGATGGAACAGATACCGGCAACAAGAAGAAATACAATCAATGCAATGCACAATATGATGCATGATCATGACATGGCAAAATGAATGTGTTTTGGGCTAATGCAACTAGCAACGGATTAAATGAAGTTGGTTTGAATACAAGATTCAAATTCAAACTCCATATGTGATTATTCAAATGCCATTCACTTCATTTGCCCTAAACAGTAGTGATAAGTTGTTCTAACATGCATGAAAATGGTACAGATGGATTCCTTGAATTTTTCTGATAATTTTTCATATATAATTTATTTAATTTGGAGTTACGGTTAATTTTCTATGATTTATTGAAGTTTAGGGCATTTTCTGAAATTTCCTGAATATTTAGAATTAAAATAATTCCAGAAAATGAATTATGGCGTCAGCATGACCTCATGCTGACCTCAGCAGGTCAACGGGCGGTCCAGGTCAAACCTGACGTGTGGGGTCCACACGTCAGTGACACAGGGGCTAATCCCGCGTTGACCCGGGCTTTGACCCGCTACGGGGCCCACTGTCAGCGTCACGGGGTTAGTTTAACAGGGTCATTAGTGCTAATGACAGCGCCACGTCACTGGCCACCGGAGTTCGGCCGGCGGCGACCCGAAACGCGGCGGAAGTTCACCGGGGTTGCGCTACGGGCGGCGGCTGGACGCGCGAAGGGCACCAGAAGGTAGCCCGTGCCCGTGCGCATCTAGGGGGGCCAACGGAAGGTGCGGGGGTGGCTGGGGTTCGCCGGAATGGAGCCCGAGGCGGCGGCCGGAGCTCGGGTGGGTGCGGGGTTAGTGCTGCGGCTTGCAAACAAGCTAGCTGCCACGCTAGCGTTGCTCCACGGGTCGTTGCGAGTGCAACGGACGCACGCGCGGGGCCATTTGGTCACCGGGGCTTCGCCGGCGACGAGTCCGTGCGGCGGAGCGTCTCGGCTCCGGTAGAGGGGGCGGCTAGAGCTCGAAATCGAACTTGGGGTTAGGGGGAAACGGAGCAGGGACTCACGGGGATCGTGCAGGGAGGGTCAGCGAGCTCGGGGGCGCGCCGGAGTGGCCGAATTCGACGGAGAACGGCGCCGGGGCCGACGCTTGGGGATGATGACGATGGCGGCTGCTCGGGGCCCTTCTGGTCGCGTGAGACGTCGAGGAGGTCGAGGGAGGCACTGCGGAGCTCTGGGAGGCGTCGGGGAGGCGAGAGGGGGATGGTGGCCGCGGCGAACGGCGTCGGTGGCGACGACTCCGTTCGGGTCCGAGGTGCGGAGCGAGAGGGAGAGTAGGAGAAGGGGATGAGCACGGGAGGGAGTTGAGAGAGGCCTGAGGGAGCCGCGTGGCGTCTCCAGGGAGTAGCGGAGGCAAGCAGGGAGGCAGGAGGTGGCCGAGGCGGCATCGGCGCTTGCCACCGAGCTGCTTCGGTGCGAGGGGAGGAAGAAGACAAAGGGGAGGAGGTGGGCTGGGCCGGCCAGGTGGGGGAGCTGGGCCGGCTGGGCTGCACGGGTGAGGCCAAGTACTTCCTTCTCTCTCTCTCTTTTATTTCTATTCTGTTTTATATTTTCTATTTTCTGCAATTTGTTTTTGATTTGATTTAAAATATGAAATCATTTTATAAAATCCTGGAAACAGTTATGGGTGTTTTCTGAATTATTTCAGTGACCCCTAACAATTTCCCAACATTTATTTGAACATTTAAATTATTTATAGTATTTAAATGCCCAAAGTCAAATACAATATGGTTTAATTCAGTGACCAAATATGCCCTGCAAAAATATAAACCATTTTTGGTAGATGCTTCCACCTCAAACCAGAAATGTTGAACATTTTTAGAGGACATTTTGAGTTCAATGAAAAAGGTTTTACTTTGACCCTAGTTGAATTCATTTGGTGTTAGGGCTTAGTCAATCCCCATCTCAGGTTTAAATGAAATTTAAACATGATGTAACACTCTAATGCATGCACTAGGCATTGTCAGAACTAGGGATGTGACATCCGGCGAGGGCGCGTTTCGTTGGGGCGGCGCCTCCGGAAGACCTAGGCGGCAAAAAAATTGTCGAACGGGTGCAGGACGGCAAGGGAACAAATTTTTGACAAAGAGGAGAGGGTCTGGGGTTCCACCGACGACGGAATCAACGAAGGAGAACTTCAGCTCCGGCGAGATCCAAATGGACGGGGAGGCGGCTACGTGCGACGTGGGGAGTAGAGGAGGGGCGGGATCGAACGAGGATGTCCTGGGGCTTTTATAGCCGAAGGTAGGGCGTCGGGGAGCAATGGGATAAGCTCATTCGAGCGGAAGGCGGCCGGCGGTTTCGGGCAAGCGCGCTCGCGAGCTCATCCCGAGCGGATTGAGCGGGAGGTTGGGGACGACCCGGGGATGGGCCCCGCTGGTCAGCGGCATCGGCGGGAAGCGAGCGAGGGGGAGGCGCGGGCGGTTGAGCGACGCGAAGGCCTTCGGGCGTTGGGGCTCCGCGTCGGGCCGAATTCGGCCATAGGCAGGTTGGGTGCTCCTGGGCCGAACAGTGTTTTGGTCCAGGCGGTTTTTTTGTTTTTTTTTCAGAACAAAAACTACAACAGAGCAAAAATAATTAAAAAAATTACATATGCATATTATATACCAAAATGCTCAGAAAAATACCAAGAATAAGATGAACTATTTACCAAGTTCAAACAAATTAGATAAAAAATCATAAAAGTCAAACAGTGCTACTGTTGCATTTAAAATCAACAAAAATCATTTTTTAAATAGCAAAATGATTTCAAATTTATTTTATCCTAATTTTCCATTGAAGGGAATCATTTTACCCTTATTTCCATTTATTTATTTTTAGGAGAAAAATATTTTGAAAAGAAACTCAAATAACTCCCAATTGGATTTGAATTTGGAATTTCAGACAACTTCAAATGGAAAAATGAGTTTCAAATAACTTCAAAGTGACTTCCAATTTATTTCTTTGAAACTTCCAACTCTCTTTCTTAAAATATGAAGAAGTCATTTTATCTTCCCTCATGAACTCATTGAGTTGCTTAAAGTTTCTAAATTTAAAATATTTCAAATGGAAATTCAAATCATTTTCGAACCCCTTTTCTTTTCTTTAAATGGAAGAAGTCATATTATCTTCACTCTAGGGTTTTGTAATGAATTTGAACTCAGGGAGATCAAAATGCAAGATGAAAGTTTTGGGAAAGTCCTTTTATTCCCTCTCATGTAGCTTTCTAAAAGTTTCAATTTCCACTCAGTTTCACACAATCAATCACACAAAAATCAAACAAACCATCACAATTATTTATTTAATATAACATTCCAAAATTTAGCATGACCCCATTTATCTATCCGTGTGTGTGTTTCCATGTACCACATATTGCTATTGGTCTACTTGTTTCACTTGCGAATTTGTGAATCTTTTCCAACATTATTGACTCTTGCTAACATTTTGCATCAAATGTTTGTGCCACTATCCTCACCGAGCTCCACCATAAGCCTTACTTGTGTAGGTGTGAGAATTGACGAGATCTGGTACCAATTGTGCTATTTCCTTGTTACATTATTGAGTGATCATTGATACATCTTCAACATTGGATAAGGTACATTGGTGAGTTCTTTCCTTTCTTCCACTCACATTTGCTCGAGTCTTGTGATGGATAGGCAAGGCATTTCATCTCCGGTCTTCCACGACAACGACGGCGCGAACAACTACATCGACAAAACATCCATATTCGGACTACCACGAGCAATGCACGACATTGAGCGACTCACCATCAACATTCACCAAAGCGAACCAAGGAAAAGGGACTACATCGACACCAAGTTGGCGGAACAAATGGATCAAGTACGAGACATGTTGGCCAACTACAAGTCTTCTTCCCCTTCATCATCTTCTCGGTGGCGACGCTCAAGTAGCAAATCTTCGGAACGCCATCGAGCTCAAGCACTACAACACCATCAAGATAACGATGCTCGACACGCACAAACCTACAAGTCCTAACATGCTCTACTTCATGCCAAGGATAACCTTCATGAGTACAAGAGAAGACCGCGAGACGAGCACCACCAAGACGGAGCTACGACTACTACCACCACTTCGGCATCTTCGCCAAGTGTTATCAAGGCATGTTCGCCTTTCGACGTACGACATCTTCGCCTACCTGACAAGTACACCTACTTCGACATCATCAAGTCCAAGACGATCACCTATGAGCGAGGGCGACACTTCCATCTTCGGAAGCCCCTCAAGGGAGATGGTTGAGCATGGGATTTTACCTTCGACCACGGCGACATATGATGACTTGCGTGACTTGTGCCACCATATTGAGAGTGAGAGTGACTTCACCACTAGCCCCATATATGACGAGTTGCCACAACTCCCATGTGAGGAGAGACACAACCCCCACCACTTGAGTGAGATGAGTGACTCCACCATATGTTTGCACCTACCTTGAGGGAGTGAGTTTACCATCACATAGAGAGAGTGAGATAGTTGATAGGTCATGTGAGGCCACTTTCAACTCTAACGACTTAACCTCTACCTCTATTGTGTCTTCTCATTTGGTGCTACGTCCCATTTGTGATGATGCATCGATCCTCGACGACTTCGTCCTTCCTATGGACAAGATGATGGCCATGGTGGAATACGATGCACCCCCACATGGTTCCATCACGATGAAGATGACCACGACTCGGTCTTCCACACCTCACCTACACCACATGAGTGGAGCTCCAAAGGTAACATTGGTGATGGTGCTTCTCTTGTCCCACTACTGGACTATATTCACAATGATTGCTTGCGTGATGTTGGCACACCTATTACTATACTTCATGCTAGTGCAACTTCATCATGTCATGACTTACCTATTTATGATGAATATGATGATGAGCATGTTGAGGTGCCTAGTTGTGATGCTATGCTCCATAGGATATCATGTGAAAATTCTTTTGGTCACATCATGTTTGACAATCCATTGAACTTGTCATATGCTATGAGTGAGATATCCCATATTGCTTCATTTCAATCTCAACATAGTAACTATGCTTGCCCCTTAAAATAAATCCTATTTGCACATATGGCATAGATGACGAGATGATGGTCATTGGCTTTTGTTTCTCTTGCGATGATATTGCTATGCTTTCTTCGCAAAATTTGTGCAATTCATCTCATACGCCATGCCATGAAATTTTTTATGTTTCGCATGATTACATCCCTTGTGTATACCACATGCATACCTTTCCTCACAATGCTCTAGATATTGCGAGTGATGCATTGCATCCTTTGAGTCTCCATTATGCTATACATAACAACAAACCTCTCATGATGGATGACATGTTTCTATATCATGCAACTCACTCATTTGAGCATTGGATATTTTGTGCTAACCAACACATGCACGTATGCATCATAATGCATGATGTGTACATATACCACGCACACAAAATTTTCCCTTTGTTTTTGTTGTGTGTAGGTACTCATGTATACTCGTCAACCTCTCAATCCCAAGTGTTGACGAAATGAGCTCTTGAGAGCAATGACGATTTGGGATCCCGTGGATTGTCCTTCCTACCATTCTCTCCGTGCAACGACTACGCGCATCTCTTCTACTTGGCTCTCACAAGGCTATGGCTATATATCACTTGTTAATTTATGCCCATTGTATCTTGTTCACTTTGCATGTTATGCCTCCTTACATGATTTTGCCATTCAATTGTGACCCTTGCTTGCATCTACCCATGATTCATCATTATACTACTTCTATGTGTATTTGCATGCTTGGTGGAGATCCTAGTAGCTATTGCAATGATTTCTTTGTGCCCAATGCTATTCATGCTTGTTGTGTTGGGAGAGTCATGATGTCCCATTGCTATTTACATATGGCCTCTCGCCAATACATTGATGCTATTTTGCTCATATCTTGTTTTCATGCTTTTGATATGTCATGTGAATTATTCATGTCCACTAGTTGCATACATGACATGCTGGCCATGATTCCTTCTAGTATGTTGCATCTTCACACTACTAGTTTCCACTACTTGATCACTATGATTGCCTCGCACATGATGAACAATTTCTCTTTCTATTGTGTTGAGTGCCACTCTATATTCACTACACCCCATGCACGTTACTGTTGGATTGTCTTGCACTTTAGGCACTTCATTTATTTTGGTGTTGTGAATGCTTCATATGCCTACCATAGACCGTTCATTGAGCACTTTATGCATTCTTGCTATGACATTGAGGTAGATGATTGTTTACTTGTCCCACATATTTGCATCGCTACCTCACATCTACATGCTTGTTTCCATGATGTCCTTGATTTCGCTCAATTTATGTGCTTTCATGCCATGTCACAATCCTTTGTTACACCATATGCTATGCATGATGACGAAACTTGTTCGGTGAATCACCACTTGAATGCTTGGTTTTGCACTAATGCTAAGCACATTTGTTTTTCCAAGTGTTTTTTGTTCATGCTCCTTTTGAAGGAATCACAAGACGGTGCACATTTGGAACTACAAGATGATGAATGCTTGGTGACCGTCCACTTCTACATGACACCATCATCTCTTTCCCATGGTGATTTGGATTTAGACCCGAGGTCGGATCTTTCCATGAGGGAGGGGATGATGCGGAGCATCCTACGGACATCACCATGTACACCTTCATAGCACATCAAGCTCCAAGTGGACCTACCGGACTTTAGGTGAACCCCCTCCTCTTCAAGATTTACATGAATATCCATAGGACTTGGTTGCTATCTCACCATGGATTGGTGTGCATCATTAGGTACGAGGGTGACCGCCACCAAGCAGCTAGGAAGCTTCTCGAAGGCCAAGGAGAAGGACCCCAAGCCCACATGGAGGAAGAAGGAACCCAATAGGAGCTGGACATGAAGTCCCAAGCGACCCCATGTGCACGGGCCCCCGAGACCCCAAGTTTATGGGCTACACAGGGAGCTGGCGTTGGAGCACCCCGTGCGCACGGGCTTGTACCGTGCCCACGGGACCCCCATGCGCACGGGACCAACTTACCCCATGCGCACGAGCCCATTAGGATGGACAACTCTGAGCTGCTGTTGGGCCTCCTCTTCGCCCCCTCCATCCACCTACCTATATATTTCGTACCTAGATCATTTGTTAGGAATAGAAAAGTATATGAGATGATTATGTGAGATTTGCTCCTTGTACCCACTCCTATAGGAGATCATGTCCTCCTAAGGGAGAAGATTCACTTGTGGATACCAAGACCCCATCTAGGGAAGGATCCCCATCATAGGATCATCAAGACCTCTCTCCTCATAGGATTGGGATGAACTAGTACCTTGTATCTTTCCTTTGCTGTTCTTGCATCATTGTGAACTCTTGTATGTTCTTGGATCTAGCATATGTGTGATTGGATCTAGTCAATTTGAGTGTTTCCTCTCTCTTGTGTTCTTATTGTTCTTGGG
Organism: Triticum aestivum; assembly: GCF_018294505.1. Lineage (NCBI taxonomy): Eukaryota > Viridiplantae > Streptophyta > Magnoliopsida > Poales > Poaceae > Triticum > Triticum aestivum. The sequence goes on along the minus strand of NC_057794.1, from coordinate 224,161,464 downwards.
GATTTCCCCTCCAATTCATGAAAGATATCCACTTAGGGTTCCACCCTACAACAGAAAGGATTTCGTGTTTGTTGTTGTGGACCGATTCTCTAAAATGGCACATTTCATACCATGCAACAAGATAGACGATGCTTCACATGTTACAAAACTCTTTTGTAGGGAAATCTTGCGCCTACATGGAGTGCCAAAGAGGATTGTCTCGGACCGCGACGTCAAATTCTTGAATTACTTTTGGAAGACCTTATGCTCCAAGCTCGGAATCAAGCTAATATTCTCTTTGGCATACCACCCACAAACCGATGGCCAAACAGAGGTGACAAACTGCACGCCATCAACGCCTCTTCGCGTGTTGATCAAGAAGAACCTCAAGGAATGGGAAGAGTGTCTACCCGTCGCCGAGTACGCCTACAACTGCACAAGACATTCGACTACTGGAAAGTCCCCCTTCGAGGTCGTCTATGGTTTCAACCCATTGTCCCCATTGGACATTCTTCCTCTACCACTACAGGAGCGCATCAACATGGACGTGAGTGCACGAGTAAACTATCTCAAGAAGAAGCATGAAGATACAAGGCACACCATCAAGCGCCAAGTACAACAACTCGCGACCAAGCTCAACTTCAATAAGCAACCCATGATATTCAGCAATGGAGATCTCGTGTGGCTACACCTTCGTAAGGACCGCTTCCCCAATGAACGCAAGTCCAAAATTCTACCACGAGCCGATGGACCCTTCAAGGTGCTAGCACGCTACAACAACAACGCTTACAAGATCAACCTCCCGCGCGACAAGTACAACGTGAGCGACATCTTCAACGTCAAGGATCTCTCTCCCTACCATGGTGATGAAGATTTTGATCTGAGGTCGGATCTTTCCCAAGGGAGGGGGGAGATGATGCGAAGCATCCCAAGGTCGTCCCCATGGACCTACCTACGTCTCCTATGACACGACTTGGACCAATGGCAAGGGCCCGCGCAAAGGCTATCGAAGATAAGGTGAACTCGCTCCTCTACGAACTACCACTTTCTATACATGAGACATGGCCACTACCTCAAGCAGAAACACTATGTGTGATCAGGTACTTGGAGGAAAGCCATGGAGCAGCTACATCCAATGGACAGGACGACGAGGACACCGAGTGTGAAGGACAAGAAGAAGAGCTGCCACTGAAGCTACAACCACCGGACGACCAGTCGGGACCAGATGTCCGGCACCTGAAGCCCCAGCCTGCTAGGTCCCAGCCAACGCAAGCTACAGCGAGCGGACGTCCGGCCAGGACCGGACGACCGGCGTCACCACACCCGAGCAAAACCGGCGACCAGATGATCGGCCATCTCCGGAAATTCGGTGCCACCTCAACCGAGCCAAAACAAGCGGAAGTCCGACGACTACCGGGCGACCGGACGCCCACGAGCCACCGGACGACCGTAACCCGCCGGACGCCCGGTACCTGTCTGTGCATAGTTTCGGGTCCGAGGCTCATGTACCCCTTCAATTTTCTCCCATTTGCACTAAGACTACAAATAGACCCCAGCAATGTGATAGCTCATATTAGAGATAGAGCTTTGCTCATCCCCTTGGTTACTTCTCCTTTGGAGCTCATGACCTCTTCAGAGAAGATTCCCCAAGCGGTTCAAGACCCCTTTACGGGAAGAACCCCCTCAAGACCTCCTCACGGAGAAGAACCGATTACCTTTGTATCGTCCCTTGTTGATCGTGGATCTTGTATCTCCTTTTGTGTTTCGAGAATCTAGCACATGTGTGACCGGATCTAGTTGGTTTGAGTGTTTCCCCTTGTGTTTTCCCCCGTTCCCCTCTCGTGTTCTTCATAGGATCTACTCCAATCGTGAAAGATTGACCCGAGGGTTTCCACCCTACATCAAGGAGGCCAAAAAGAATGATGATAACGATGACACCAGTGTAGTAGGACGCAGAGGAGGAGATCGAAAAGAACGACGATGATGACGGCGCCATTGTAGTAGGATGCGAGCGAGGAGGCCGAGAGGAACGACGTCGGCGGTGGTTTCAATGTAGCAGGACATGAGAGAGGAGATAGAGAGGAACGACGACCACACGAGTGTAGTAGGACATATGAGAGGAGGTTGAGAGGAACGATGTCGGCGGTGGTTTTAGTGTAGCAGGACATGTGAGAGGAGATAGAGAGGAACGATGATCGCACGAGTGTAGTAGGACATGTGAGAGGAGGTTGAGAGGAACGATGTCAGTGGTGGTTTTAGTGTAGCAGGACATGAGAGAGGAGACAGAGAGGAATGCCAACAACGTGAGTGAGTAGGACATGGGAGAGGAGGTTGAGAGGAACAACGTCGGCGGTGGTTTCGGTGTAGCAGGACATGAGAGGAGACAAAGAGGAACGACGACCGCGCGAGTGTAGTAGGACATGTGAGACGAGGTTGAGAGGAATGACGCCGGTGGTGGCACTAGTGTAACAGCACACGGGCGAGGAGGCCGAGAGGAGCGACGCCGGCGGTGACGTCGGTGTAGTAGGATAGAGGAGAGGAGACCGAGCTTAAGGAGTGTCATTAACACAAATCACACATACGCGTATATTATTCACAAGAAAGAAGTCAGGTTTAATTTTCTACGACCATTGCAACAGAAAATATGCAACACGAAAATCATGTCAAACTGTAAGATGAAGCTACTGATCAAAGGAGAATCCAAACGGTCGACCGTGCGCGACGAATTTGACCAATTTCATCTAAAACAGCTCCAAATATGAACACGAAACTAAACATTTACGGTCGACGAAACTATGAACTGATCACAAAAATGGAACCATAACATTGATGCTCATCTTTTTCATGTGGAGCTTATCTCAAATTGATCCACCGTTGTGTGGATTAGAAGGGACCTAAGAAAGGAGATTAGAGAAGGAGCTTACTGGAGGTGGAAGAAGAAACAAAGTACACGGTGTATACTTCTCGCATCCTCTCGTGCAAGAGGGCCCATCATGTGCGCTCGAAGGTGGCTCGCCTCAGCCTAGCCCGATAGAAACGGCCGATTTAAGCGTTCATCCAGATGCAGTCTGAGAGGTTGATGCGGAGCATCCTACAATCATCCCCATGTACACTACGTCTACTCTCCAAGCCCCAAGAGGACATAAGATGAGACCTCAAGTATACGCCATTGGACACAAGGTTAACTCGCTCCTCTCCTAATTGTCACTTCCCACATGTGAGACATGGCTACTACCTCAAACATACATGCTATGCATGACCAGGAACCAAGAGGAAGGCCATGGAACAACTAGGAGCACTGGACAAGACGACAAGGACACCAAGCGCGAGGAACAAGAGGAAGAGCCGCAAGAAGAGCTACAGCCACCGGACGACCGCTCTAGACCGGACGTCCGGTCCTTGAAGGCCACGCCAACCAAAAGAAGCCAGGCCAGCAAGCGCTACAGCCACCGGACGTCCGACAAGTACCGGCCAACCGATGACCGGACGTCTCCGGAAATCCGATGCCACCTCGACCAAGCCGAAATGACGGAAGTTCGACGACTTTCGGACATCCGGACGCCCGTGAGCCACCGGACGACCGGAACCCATCAGACGTCCGGTACCTGTCTACGCACAGTTTCGGGCCCGAGGCCCATGTACCCTTTTCACTTTGCCCCCATTTGCACGATGACTATAAATAGGACACCCCCTCCTCCTAGTTAGGCTTAGCATAGGTTTAGCTCATTTGAGATAGAGCTTTGCTCATCCATACGGATCTACTCCATCAAGAGAGACCGCGACCTCTACAGAGAAGATCCACCTTGGATTCAAGACCCCTTCATGGGATGACCCCTCAAGACCTCCTCATGGAGATGAACTAGTTACCGTTTGTATCATCCTTTGTTGATCGTGGATCGTGTATCTCTTTGTGTTCATGGATCTAGCACATGTGTGATTGTTTCTTGTCTATTTGAGTGTTTCCTCTCGTTTCCCCTCGTGAGTTCCCTCGTGTCTCCCCTCGTGTTCTTCGTAGGATCCCCTCCATTTCGTGAAAGATCGGCCCCTAGGGTTCCACCCTACATCATCTTGGATCAGAGCAAAGTTGATCATGAATTTGGAGCCCCTACCCCTCTTTTTCTAGCCTAATTTTGTTGTGTTCTTCCCCAATTTCGAAAATCCCCACCAAAAATAGCCCCAAATTTTTGTGATTTGTTCGTTTGATGAAGTTTTCTTGATTTTGATCCATGGATTTGCTTGGTTTCAAGTGCATCTAGCATCTCCCCAAGTTTCTCCACTTTCCATCGACGAAATCTCCTCAATTTGACCCCAAAATCCCCAAATTCCGCCAAAAATCGCGTCCCGGAGCTCAAATCCTGCGTTGACCCCGACCCACCGGACGTCTGACCTTTACCGGACGACCGGAACCCAAACCCAAACCCGAGCTGATACAGCAGATTTCCGAGCCCGACCGGACGTCCGACGACCGGACATCCGATACTTGTAGTATTAGACTTCGGCTAATTTTTGTTTTGACCATAACTAATTCATCCGAACTCCGATTTTGATGTTCTTGATGAGGACATGACTACCTTGGATAAGACCAAAAATATTGCATACATGTATATTTGTGAGGTGATTTCTAATGCAAACTATGCAGTAATTTATTTATGTCATCCAGGACAAAAATACTTCACAAACTTTTGTGTCATGTCTAATTGCAGGTGTATGGGACATTTGTGCAATCCACATATGAAGATAAGGGAAAAAGAGAAGTTTATGTGCTGTTCAAAAAGTCCTCTCATGTCACTTTTTGGCCAAGAAAAGATAGAGTCCAAGTCTCTCATGTTCTGGATTCAGATTCAGACTGCACAGACATACCTGAATTAAAACGCCAATAACTCTTTCATACAGACTCTCAATTGGGTGATTCTTTTTTTGTTGGAAAGTAGGTTTCGTGCAGTTTCCAACACAATTGGTTTCACCTTCAAATTCGTCCAGAATGTTGAGTTATGGACAAAAAAATCTGACGTTGCAGCAGATTTCGAGTCAAACTACAAGTTCAAAGGTGTTGCATCACCTCCACTTGGGCCCATGAGCCTTGTACGACCTAGTGTTGGTTTTAGGATGCCTTGGGACGTCCTTCCACCTCCTTGGCCACCACCCCTTGCTCCTATATAAGTAGATCCATCTAGTAGCTTTTTGCGTGGGATTTGTTTAGTTAAAAGTTAGCCAACGCAACTTCGTGTACTTCGTTTGTGTCCAACGACCAGACCAAGACTGCTTTCGGATCCCCACCTTTAACAATACTTCATTTATATTCGCAATATTCAGATTGCATTATCATATTCTTACTTGTTCTTCGATTGCGTGCAGGAATAGACCTTCGTGGTCAGGCTGATCATGCTTCCAGCATCGTCGGCAACCTCGGGAGATTGGTTTAGCGATTGCTAAGGCGCAATGTCGTGCACATTTGTAGTCGGATCATCAAAGTCGTCTCCACCAAATCGATAGTTATCATCTCATCAAAAGATCGGGACACCCCCGTGCCAGATGTGGGGTTCCGGCAAACCCTTAAGGTTCGAACATTGGGGTGCGCGTGAAGTCCTTCCTTCCCACCCATCTACGCCCTAGCTCGCTAAGATCTCGCGGACGAACTCGAAGAATCGCAACACAGAAAGACACGAGGTTTATACTGGTTCGGGCCACCATTGTGGTGTAGTACCCTACTCCAATGTGGTGGTGGTGGATTGCCTCTAGGGCTGATGATGAACAGTACAAGGGAAAAACAACCTCCTGAGGTTGAGGTATTCTTGTGAGTAGGCTCTCGATCGCGTTGGATCATGCTATGGTGAGATGAGATGAGATGAGATGAGATCAGCTCCCATCCGGCCCCCTACTATGGTGGCCAGCTCTACTTATATAGGCCTTGGTCCTCTTCCCAAATATCAAGCGGGAAGGGAGCCAACAACGACGGGAAAATTCAAAGGGGGACAGCTAGTACAAGCTATCCTGACAAAAGTGGTCTTCGCCTACGAAAGGCTCTGGTGGTGACGCCGTCTTGGGCTCCACGATGACCTCCATCTTGCTGTCCTCCTGGTATTGGTCTCGTTGCACCAATATAGCAACCTTTGCCTAATGCCTCGGCACTCTTCGCCTGCGTTGGCCTCCTTAGCACCAAAGAGGAAACAAGGACACTGCGCGCTAGCGCCCGCCTGGCGCCCGCCTGGTGTCGTGCGTCATGGCTCATGTCACGAGGGCCTCGTGAGGTTTGCCCCTCCTTGATATCTCCGCTCCTCGTGAGGTTCCCTGGCTAGGCCACTCCAGAGGAGGTCTTGCATCGTCCGCCTCGCAGGGCTTGGACCCTCGCGAGGGTCTTGGATGCTTTGTTGGTGAAGATGGGCCGTACGGCCTACTGGCTTAGCCATGCCGTGGGCCGCAGGCAGGCAAGTCTGGGGACCCCCATTCCCAGAACGCTGATAGTAGTCCACGGGCCCAAGGTGCGCTCGAGCTTGGCTTCGCGGTGAAGCCAAGGGCCAAGTACGGAGCGCCGCGGGCCCCCAAAGCCTACAGCCTTGGTTGACGCGTGGCAGTTGATTGGACGTGGGCGTCGCCGCTTCCCCATGCTGCCTCGACAACTGCTTGACCTGACAAAAGGTTGGCGCAGGCAGCACTTGCCTTCATTGCTTCTTCCTTGCCTCGCTACAGATCCCCTTTCTCGCTCTTCGCCGCCGCTACCTCCAGATCTGCCCTAGTCTTGTTCTGCATCTGCCGCTCGTGGCTCTGCCAAGGTCAAGACTTCCTTGGCACCGGCTTGGTACGAGCCCGGTCTGGAGGCGCCCACCGTCACAGAGAAGAGCCTCGCCTCCGTGCGCCTGCTGATAGCGGGAGAGAGCAACGAATGGGGGAAGACGGAGCTCCGTCTTGCGTCCGACGAGCCGGAGCCCGAGGGGAGCACCTTCTTCCCCTTCTTCTCGAGCAGCGTCGTTGTTGGTTTGGTTCCTCCCTTCTTTGACTTCTTTTATGAAGTCCTCGACCACTGCAGGCTGCAGGCGCTGCACCTCCATCCCAACTCTGTCCTCCTCTTATCCATCTTTGCCTACTACTGTGAGGCGTACCTGGGCGTGATGCCGTCCGTGGCGCTCCTGTGCCATTTCTTCTTCCTCAGCGTCAGCGGTGAGCATGCCTCTGGATGTGCTAATTTCGTCGCCTGCGGCAAGGCCAACTCGATCTCGAGTACCGGGAAGAGAGCCGACAACATTCGATCCAAGTGGGTCATGATGGATGCCAAGCACGCCCATCCGTGCCTGGTGTTGCTGACGGAGGCGCCCCGGCAGGGCAAGGGGTGGCCCAAGGTGGAGCTTGTCGACGAGTGGGCATCATCAGTGTTGGGGCAGATGATGACCGACCTGAAGCCGGGAAACGTGTGGGCGGCCAAGATAACGGGGGCGATGCTCCTGAGGGAGTTCTTGATGCTGTGGGTTGCCCCACTCCAGGCGCGCGCGCCCCCTTTGGGAGCTCGAAGAAGAGGAAAACAAGACCCGCCTGAGGCCAGGGGACCTGCCTGGCGATGAATTGGACGCCGTCCTGTGCCTCATAGTCAGGGACAACCAGGAGTACCCGCCTAGCGCCTTCGTTCCCCTGTTCCAACGCATGGACCGGGAGGAATTCGTCGCCTCCAGGCTGACTTTTGATGTGCGTGGGCTAGTGCCGCTGATGCTTCTGGGAGCTCCTATGGCACAGAAACCGATGGAGGTGTCTTCTGGCGAGTCCCGCAGAGAGGGGGAAGAGGAGGTGGACTCGGAGAAGACCCCGGAAGAGGTGGGGGAGACTTCCCCTCTGAGCAAGGCCGAGATTCTCCACGCCCTTCCTGATGATGCCGAAGCCGACGCCTACCAATGGGAGAGGGAGCAAGCCCTCATCCCGACGAAGGGTAGGTCGTCGCTGGTGGTCCATGGTGGCGCCTCCACCCCAACACCTCCTGGGGCTGGATCCGGTTCTGCCTCCGCACCGCCTAGTGCCGCCGGAACCCAAACGCCTGCCCTTCAGGTCCCGATGCTGTTAGGCTTCAAGCTTCACAAGAAAAAGGTGGAGTACTTCACGGTGGACCGGTAGGTGTCTCGAGCTTTGATTTATCCCTGCTAGTACTTGTTATTTCCTGATGCTCGCCCTTGATTGATCAGGTCGGCGTCTTCGGAGAAGAAGAGGAAGGAGGATACGGCGGCCGTGCCTCCCTCTGCAGGGAAAGGAGGCAGCAGCACCCACATCTCCCCAGCCCAGTCGTCCTTGCGGGGCCAAGAGGAACATCGCTGCATGGAATCAGCCCCCATGGTCCCACTGGCTCCGGAGGTGCCGGCGCTTGGCGCGGCTGACGAGGTCCCAGCTGCTCTGGAACCCATGGTCTCCCAAGCCCTGGTGATGGTGTCGCTTCCTCCCACCATAGCACCTCCACTCCCTGGTTCTTCTGCTCCTGCTGCTGTCTTGGAGCGTGCCCTTTCGAAGATGACCCAGCTGCAGGCGGATCTCCTGAGCGCGGACCTGCGCCTGGTGGCCGGGCGTCTGGAGTTGGCCTCTGGCTGGCTTCACTCCGACCTGGCGGTTCACACGTCGCTGGGCCAGGCTGCTGCGGCTTCCGAGGAGGAGAAGCAAGGAGCCGCCAGTGCTGCAGCCGATCATGAGGCGGCGTTAAAAGACGCCAAGCCGCCCGTGACCGCTGCCAAGTGCTGGAGGGCGAGTTGCAGAGCCTGCACAACAAGCACGCCGAAGTGGCATGTTACCGCCAAGCGAGGGAGGAGAAGATGAAGGCCCGGGAGGAAGCCGTCAAGAACCATGATGCTGAGCTGGCGGAGCTGGGGAAGAAGCAGGCCGCCGAGCACAACCGGTTGGAAGAGTTGGAGCAGAAGATGGGGGCGAGGGAGGCTGATCTTGATGCCAAGGCTTGAGTCCTCGCCGAAGACCGCGTGGCCTTCACCGATCTCGAGAAGAGGTCTCGCAAGGCGCCGAGGACACTCTACGAGCACGACTTGGAGAAGCCGCTGGACATCGACAAGGACGGCCCCGCCCAGCTGCTTCCTCTCGTGGTGAAGGCGCTTGAGGAGGTTGTTGATGGCCTCGGTCCCATGGCGGAGGCAGAAGCTCGCGTCCTATCTTCAGCCGCTCTGACTCACATCTTTAGCCATCTGCACCTCCGCGACCCCAGCGCTCGCCTTGACGAGCTGCTGGAGCCTGTGGCTGAAGATCACTGCGAAGCTGCCACCACGGCTGTACTAGGTCAAGTGGAGGCCTTGCTGGGGAGGTTTCGCGGCTTTGTCTCCGATCCTCTGTCTGGCGACGCCGCGGGTCCCGCGGCTGGTGGTGAAGGTGAGAACATCGTTGCCCACGAGGGAGCACCTTCCGCAGGCGATGGCGATATCCAGGGGTGACCTGCGGCTATTCTTCCCGTTTCGTTCCTGCGACATGTATTAGGCCTCATGGAGGCATTTAGACTTTCCATTTGGTATTGTGAGAACAATATGCTTGTAATATTTGCTTCGAGGTTTTGCGATTTCCTTCCTATTTGCTTTGCATTCTGCGTCGGCAGAGCCCGGCCCCGCGCATATCTCAACCGCCATTGGGCCGACCGAAGACCAGGACGGACCAAGGAGTGAGGGGCTACGTGACCAGTTAGGCTCCTGAGTCGCGATGCTTAAGAGTCCCCCTTGACGCGCAAACAACATATAGGAAGGGTTCGTGAGGATAGATCGATGTTCTACGTCGGCAGAGCCCGGCCACGCGCATACCTCAACCGCCATTGGGCCGACCGGCGATCAGGACGGACCAAGGAGTGAGGGGCTACATGACCAGTTAGGCTCCTGAGTCGCGATGCTCAGGAGTCCCCCTTGACATGCAAACAATTTCCATACCTGCCCTCGCTGAGGCCTCGGGAGGGGCGCGCGACGCCCAGGTCCGGGGGACCTGGTTGGGTGGTGTGCGCTTGGGCGTGACCCGAGCGCAGCCCCCGTGCCTAGTCCCCTCATGCGGCTCTCCCGAGGGGAGGCGTTGTGGTGAGGCTGGGCGCTGAGCTCTGGGCTCCCTGAGGTTGGTACGACCATGAGGCCGCACTCAGTTGTTTATCACCAGCGCGGAGCATAGTGCTTCCGCTTGTGCATGGGCATAGCCCCTCCTTGGCAGTGTCGACAGCCAGCGCGGAGCATGGTGCTTCCACTTGGGCGTGGGATGGGGCCACCTCCAGGAGGAGCCCCCGGGGCGTGTACAGCCCCGCCCTGACAAGTGGCTTGCATGGCAGGGCTGCGAGATGTATCTAGGCACTCGTGAGCCAGCACGGGACTCACGAGGCCCTACCTCAAGGTGGTTTGTGCCTGGTCGTGAGTCTTGGTGACTGTATGTCCCTGCAAGGCGGTTAGATGCAAGCACTCTACGTCCTCAGGTCCCGGCCCTCGAGCGAGCTCAGCCGCCGCTGGTATGACAGGTCGCGATGCCGTGGTCAAGGCCAGGGGGTGAGGGCTGGAGAGCCAGTAAGAGCTCCTGACTCGCGATGCTCAGGAGCCCCCCTTTTAACGTGCAAGCGAATTGCATAGGATGAACAGACCCGTGGTGGGCAACAATCGAGCAGGTGGCAGCAGTTGGCAGGTTAAGCATGGAGAGCAGATCAATTTGGATAAATGCAGGAAGATGCGTGCCACTGGGCCCGGCTCGAGCGGCTTGGGGATGATGCAGCCCGAGGGGCGCCCCCAACAAAGTAAGCTAAAGACATAAAGCGAAAGGGATACATGCCGCAGGGACGGACCCACGCGGCCTAGGAATAATGCAGCCCGAGGGGCGCTCCCAGCTAAATGAGCTTGGAAGATGTCACCTAGTTCTGTAGACGAAGTAGAGTTGGTGCAGCTGAAGGCGTGCGTTGAAGAAATGACTCCTCATGAGCCGCCAGAACCCTGAGCCTCGGGAGGCTCTGGGGCTTGGGAGGTTCCTTGAAGACCGTCTCCATCTCCTCCAAAACGGCGTGGTCCTGGCTTCCTGAGCCGCCAGGACATGTCGCATGTTGCGCTGATAGGCCGATGCCACGCTCGGCAAGCCAAAAGGCATTCGAATGTAGTTGTGCAGTGGGCCCTCGCAGCGGCCCACACGCGAAGGCCAGAAACGCTCCCGAGATGCGGCCCTGTTGAGCCCTAGGACGTCGATGCAGACACGCAGCCCAACATCCTCGCCAGGATGCGGAGCTGCGCCTCGTGGGCGGCTGTCGCCGTGCATGGCTCTTGCTTCTTGCAGTTCCTGGGTGGTCCTAGTGATGAACTCCTGAGTGGTGGGCACTCGTTGCCCTGTGCTCTCCTGAGGGTCACGTGCCGCGAAGCACGCCTACAAGTGGTGCCCAAGCGCCTCCCTCGTGAGGTTGGCAATTTCTGATGCCCTCCAGAAGAGAGCCCCCGAGCCCTGCCTAAGGAGGGCGCCGAGCGCGCCTTCCTATGCGATGGAGGGAGGCGCCCCTCGAGAGGGCGCTGGTCCTGACGAGGCTCCTACCGCGACGCCATCCTCCTGAGGTCCTGCACGACGCGACTGCTTCTTCTTGGGGATGGCCTCCAGAGGGCCTTCATTTCTGCTGTCGGGGTCGTCGGTTGCTGCGGCTTGAAAGGCACGCTCGAGGGAGCACACCGCATCCCTCTCTTCACACAGGACCATGATGATTCCTCTGCTTCCTAGCCTCTTGAGAACATTGTAGCCGTGATGAGTGACTGCCATGAACTTGGCCAGGGCTGGATACCCGAGGATGGCATTGTACGACAGGCGGATGTGCGCGACGTCGAAGTCGATGAGCTCGGTGCGGTAGTTCTTGCGCTCCGCGAAGGTGACGGGCAGGTGGACCTGCCCTATCGGTGTGGTGGAGCCGTCGGTCACTCCTGAGAAAGGCTTGGTGGGTTGGAGCTGTTCATAAGGCACTTGGAGGTTGTCGAATGTGTCGACAGACAGGACGTTGAGCCATGCGCCGCCGTCGATGAGGTTCTTGGTGACTTGCACATTGCTGATGACTGAGGAACACAACATAGGGAGGGCGCCGGCGGTGCCTGCGCACTTGAGCTGATCTGCTGAGTTGAAAGTGATGGCGCATTGGGACCACCTAAGCGGGCGCGTGGCCTCGAGTTTGGGGAGCGTCGTGTTCACCTTGCGAGCGAACTGTTTGAAGGTGCACTGAGAGGCTGGGGCCTGGGAGCCGCCCAAGATGCAGGAGATCGCACGCGGCTCCTGGAAGCCCCCAGCCCCCTCGTCTTGGTGGTGGTCGTCGTTCCTTCTTGGTGGCGACAACGGGGGAAGACCGGCGTTGCCCTGGGGGTGATCTTCACGCAGCGGGTCCCTCCAGGTGCCCTCGCGAGGTTGGTCCTGCCAGCGGTCCTCACGAGGCCAGTCACGCCACTCCTGGCGCGGGCCACGGTCATCCCAGTGTCCGCCTCCACATCCTCCTCCTTTGTTGTAGCCCCGGTCGTTGCGCTCAGGGCGTCGACCGTAGCGTCCTTCTCATATGGCTCTGAGCTCTTGACAGTCATTGGTGTTGTGGGTGTTCAGGTTGTGGAAGGCGCAGAATGGTCGGCCGTTCTTGGATGACTCGGGCTGATCTCTACCTCGCTTGATGTCAGGCTCCGCTGCGAGCACAGCTGCCTCCTTGCGCTTCACGTTCTTGGCCTTCTTCTCCTCCGCACCCACGGCTGGCAGCTCAAGGAGAGAGAGGCGCCCCTCCTCGTCTCTTGCGCACTTGGTCGCCAGGTTGAACAGCTCCTGAGATGTGCAGAGCTCCTCATGGATGGCGAGCTCTTCCTTCATCTTGACATCATACACGCCATCGGAGAAAGCGGAGATGATGGCCTTGTCCGTGACCTTGGGGATCCTGAGGCGGGTGTTGTTGAAGCGCTGGATGTACTTCTGGAGGGTCTCTCCTGGTTGCTGCCTGATGCGGCGTAGATCACCCGCGGCCGGCGGGTGGTCGCGAGTGCCCTAGAAGTTGGCGACGAAGCGGTCGCGCATCTCATCCCAGGAGGAGATCGAACCGTGCTGCAGGCTCAGGAGCCAGGAGCGAGCTCCATCCTTGAGAGCCATGGGAAACCAGTTTTCCATGACCTTTTCGTCGCCGTTGGCCGCTTCGATGCTCAGCTCATAGAGCTACAGGAACTCCGCGGGGTCGGCGGTACCGTCGTAGCAAGGAGGCAGATCCGGCTTGAACTTGCCCGGCCAGGCGACGCTACGCAGCTCGGGGGTGAAGGCAGAGCTTGGTCTTGATGAGGTCTGCACTGCACCGCTGCGGGCGGTGCACGGTCTTGACGAGGTGGCGCGGGGAGCGTAGGTGCAGCTTCTTGTGGCCGCGGAATTTCTTGGTAGCTTCTCTCTTCGCGCACGGGCGCCGGGCGCGGCGGATCACGTCGCGGAGCCGCGCGCCTTGGTGCCAAGGTGTCGTCTTGGGGCTGAGGTGGTGGAGGCACGCCATGAGCCCCGTCGCCCGTGGCTGGTTGAGGGGAAGGCAGAGAGTGGGACGACGCCGGAGAGCCCCCCGCGGCGCGGACGAGCTCGTTGACGCGGTCAAGCCACTCCTCGTAGAGGTCATCGACGGGGCGGTAGTGTAGGAGCTCGTTCGCCGTGAGGAGCACGACCCGTGCCTCCATGGGAGCGCGGTGCGCGTGAGACGAGGAACCGGCAGGTTTCAGCGATGGAGTGGCGGTGCGGCCGTCCTGCCGCACCGAAGGATGCAGCGAGGATGCCTGCTGCTCGTTCCCCGCCGGGCCGGTGGCAGTGTTGGCGGTGGGAGATGGAGAACGGCGATGTGGCCCGCCGACGGGAGCCGTCTAAGCGACGCGGGCGGTGAGGGCAGCCCGATGCTCAGCTCGAGCACCGCGAGCGTCCGCCATGGAGACGACGGAGCGACAAACTGATGGAAGGAAAGCTACAGCGCACCCCTACCTGGCGCGCCAAATGTCGGATGTGCGGTTCCGGCAAACCCTTAAGGTTCGAACACTAGGGTCCTTCCCACCAATCTACGCCCTAGCTCGCTAAGATCTTGCGGACGAACTCGACGAACTCGCAACACAGAAAGACACGAGGTTTATACTGGTTCAGGCCACCGTTGTGGTGTAATACCCTACTCCAGTGTGTTGGTGGTGGATTGCCTCTAGGGCTGATGATGAACAGTACAAGGGAAGAACAACCTCCTGAGGTTGAGGTGTTCTTGTGAGTAGGCTTTCGATCGGGTTGGATCAAGCTAAGGTGAGATGAGATGAGATGATATGTGATCAGCTCCCATCCGACCCCCTACTATGGTGGCCAGCTCTACTTATATAGGCCCTGGTCCTCTTCCCAAATATCGAGCGGGAAGGGAGCCAACAACGACGGGCAAATTCGAAGGGGGCAGATAGTACAAGCTATCCTGACAAAAGTGGTCTTCGCCTGCGAAAGGCTCTGGTGGTGACGCCGTCTTGGGCTCCACGATGACCTCCGTCTTGCCATCCTCCTGGTCTTGGTCTCATTGCACCAATATAGTAACCTTTTCCTGATGCCTCGGTACTCTTCGCCTGCGCTGGCCTCCTTAGCACCAAAGAGGAAACAAGGACGCTGCACCCGCTGGCGCCTGCCTGGTGTCGTGCGTCATGGCTCACATCACGAGGGCCTCATGAGGTTTTCCCCGCCTTGATATCTCCGCTCCTTGTGAGGTTTCCTGGCTAGGCTACTCCAGAGGAGGTCTTGCGTCGTCCGCCTCGCGAGGCTTGGACCCTCGCGAGGGTCTTGGATGCTTTGTTGGTGAAGATGGCTCGTACGGCCTGCTGGCTTAGCCATGCCATGGGCCGCAGGCAGGCATGTCTGGGGACCCCCTTCCCAGAACGCCGACACTCCGCCTCTATCAAGTGGTATCAATTTTTAGGTTGCTCGGTGAGAATTTCCAGTTTTTCCTAGATTAGATTTATTTTCTTACCTATTGCCCAAGAAAAGCCACAAAAAAGTTAGATCTATTCATCCTTTTCCCAAGCCAGTATGAGCCTTTCAAAATTTTCTTTTCATTGCTTGCATAGTTGAATTATCGGTTGCATCGTCGTGTCGAGTTGCTGGTCTTAGTGTCTAGTTCGTTTCGAGTTTTGAGTTCTGTTCACATTAGTCACATCGCCACTACATCATTATCCCTTCCGTTGTCCACCACCCATCCATCAATTTCCAGCACGTGCTACCCACCATTCATTGTCATAATCATAATTGAGATCGTTCACATCTTCGCTTGATCCAATCTGCATCTTATCTAGTTTGTTTTGGAAAGAGGGAGGGAGAAAAAAAGACAGAAAAAAGAGACGAAAAAAGTAAAAAAAAGTCAGAGAAAAAAATAGAGAAAGAAAAAGAAAAAAATAGTGTGAGGAAAACAGGCATAACTTCCTCATACGAAGTCTGTTTTGTGCACTGTTTTGGATTGGATTGGAATCTGTTTTGTGCACTATTCAGTAAAACAGGCATAACTTCCTCATACGAAGTCTGTTTTCGCTCCGCGAGTACTCAAATGAAACTTAGTGATGAGCTGCATCTAAATAGTTGCGGAAGTATTTTCTATATTTGGCACCTCAAAATCAGCTTCTAAATAGGTCTTTTTGCCCTCTGAAGTTCGCGAACACAGCTCATTCCAGTTTTTCAGGCCGGTTTTAGAATTTTTTGACTCCTCATATCAACTCGGAATTGAGTGATTCTTTTTGCATTTGAAAGCTTGAGTCAGTGCCATTCTTGAGAAAAATTATTAGAAAATTGGCACAAACTTTTCCATAGAAAAGTTGGAGAGAAGTTGTTGATATACTGGTTGGCTGTTGTTTCACATCATTATCTTTACAACTATTGTGATCTTCACTTATATCTTGCTATCCAGAGCTACTTCATATCGTTTATTGATGCTAGTTGTGCTATGTTGTGACCTCATTAGTGTTCTAGGGTCGTGTCTCTAGTCTGGTCTAGCCTAGGACCAGCACACTAACGTCCTTGAGCATTTATTCAACATTGCATCTCTGAATTGATTATTGCTAATCTTTTGCTACCATATATTTAAGCCTTCCAAGATCCACATATTTCTACACCGTGTATACATACGTTCCCCTGGCAATCGCTTTACCCAGTCTTCGGAGTTATTTGACACCGCTGGTTGCCTGTCACCACATGCTGCTTGGTAAGAACTTGTAAGATATTGATATGTACTTTACTATGAGTGCTTTACCACCACACCCTAGTAGTTCATAGGAACATTATTCTTTAATTTTGTTTCTTGTTTCTACTAATCATGACAGGGTTCGAAGATAGAAGTTCTTGGACGACAGATATATCTTCACCATCATGAGATGTGGGACAACACACACAAGCATATGGTCATGTTATCTCTTTACCATCATTTGAGGGTAGATTTAATCCTGCTATTTATCTATCTTGGGAGTTTGATGTAGAACAAGTTTTTAGTCACCATGATTTTTATGAACTTTAGAGAGTACGAGCTACCACTAGAGCATTTATTGGTTTTGCTTCTATCTGGTGGAGTGTACATTGTAAGAAAAACATTGATAATCAATCCACAACTTGGAAAGTTTTGACAGCTGTAATGATACAACAATTTTTTCCTCCTTACTATCGTCATGAATTGCTTCGCAAATTGGAACAATTAAAACAAGGCAGTAACACTGTTCATGCTTACTACCAAGAGTTCAAATCTTATATGCATCATTGTGACATAGAAGAATCCGAGGATGATACAATGAATAGGTTTTTGGTGGTTTGAACCATGATACCCGTGCAAGATTTCAATATACTCCTCGTTGCGTTACTAGTATGTATGTTCATGCTTGTACCTTTGAGACACAGATACAGGAGGATGCATTGGGTGACTAGAACAACTACTATTCCAGTTCATGCTCACCACCACCGGTTGGTTCCTCCACCGTTGCACCTAATAGAGAAGCCCCACCTCGGATTGTGAGCGTGACATCATATCAAGAGTATGGTACATTGTCAACGTCCGTACCTACATCAGCTACATCTTTGCTACAAGGTAACAGTAAAGGTATTGATGATATAACTTCACATGAGAATGATGCATGCCTAGTTAACTTGAATGCATCATGTGTTGAGTTACCTATTGCTTTGAGCACACCACCTATTTTAGAGAATCTTGTTACTGTCATGAATGCGTCATGTGATCAAACAATTGAAATACCAAAAATTTTGAGTGCACCCATTGAATTAACTGTTGATGCAAAAGAAACAATGTTTAATCATTTTGATATGACCTCTAATCTTCGTGATAATTCTGTGTCCAATGAGTTATTGCATTTTTTGCTTATTTAAGCATGTTGTAGCATGTAAATTTGATGCAAGTACGGTTTATTCACCAATGTTGGGATGGTTTAATGATGAACATTGTCAATCTTTTGAAATGAATAAGAGCTTCACTTATATGTGCAAACTGAGTTGCAATATTTTCATGCCTTCTACTTCTTGTGATATTTTTTTGCCTTTAGACTTTATGAACTATGAAAGTTACTCATGTATACATGTGTCATATGTGCAAAAATCAAGGGAAGTAAAAATGAATGACATATACATATACAACATGTACACCTTGTCTCTTTTGTTAGCCACATTTCAGATTAAGCAACGCCGAGGACGGCTTTGCTTTAAAGAAGGGGAGGATGATGAGGACATTACTACCTTGGATACAGCCAAACATATTGCATACATGTATATTTGTGAGGTGATTTCTAATGCAAACTATGCAAGAATTTATTTATGTCATCCAGAACAAAAATACTTCACAGACTTTTGTGTCATGTCTAATTGCAGGTGTATGGGACATTTGTGCAATCCACATATGAAGATAAGGGGAAAAGTAAGTTTATGTGCTGTTCAAAAAGTCCTCTCACATCACTTTTGGGCCAAGAGAAGATAGAGTCCAAGTCTCTCACGTTCTGGATTTAGACTCGGACTGCACATACATACCTGACTCAAAACACCAATAACTCTTTCATACGGACTCCGAATTGGGTGATTCTTTTTCTATTGGAAAGTAGATTTTGTACACTTTCCAACACAATTGGATTTACCTTCAAATTCGTCCGGAGCATTGAGTTATGGACGAAACAATCTGACGTTGCAGCATAATTCGAGTCAAACTACAAGCCAAAGGTGTTGCATCACCTCCACTTGGGCCCATGAGCCTTGTATGACCTAGGGTTGGTTTTAGGATGCCTTGCGGCGTCCTCGCACCTCCTTGGTCGCCACCCCTTGCTCCTATATAAGTAGATCCATCTAGTAGCTTTTTGCATGGGATTTGTTTAGTTAAAAGTTAGCCAACGCAACTTCATGTACTTCGTTTGTGTCCAACGACCACACCAAGACCGCTTTCAGATCCCCGCATTTATCAGTACTTCATCTATATTCGCAATATTCAGATTGCATTATCATATTGTTGTTTGTTCTTCGATTGCGTGCAGGAATGGACCTTCGTGGTCAGGCTAATCGTGCTTCCAGCATTGTCGGTAACCTCGGGAGACTAGTTTAGCAATTGCTAAGGCGCAACGTCGTGCATGTTTGTAGTCGGATCGTCAAAGTTGTCTCCACCAAATCGATAGTTATCATCTCATTGAAAGATCAGGACACCCCCGCCTCTATCAGTTCTTTAGCTCATTTTGAAGCTCTTGACATCCCCTTTCCCACAAAAATACCACCAACATCATCTGACTCCATCAAAATTTTGCAACTTTGGCATCTTTGCCTAGGGCCTTCACCACATCATCCACATCACCACCACCGACTTCCGCAACCTAACCCATTTTGTTTCCCATAGCATTAGTGGTTGCTTGAGTAGTGATTAGAGTCTCCTAAGGTGTTTCAACTACTTAGGGATGGTTGCTTCTTCAACCACCACCATAACTTCCGCATAGGCTTGCCCACCATACCGTTCCACCACCATAACCCATTTTGACCAGGTTTCCACCAATACTTCTGCAACCACCACCACATTCCTGCTACCACCATTTGACATTTGACATTTGAGATTTTGAGTTCGCGGTTTTTTTCCCGTTTCCTAAGGTTTTTCGGCTAATTAGGAACAGTTCAACGTCGAGAACACCGCCACTCATCATCGCCACGAGGTCGTCATTGACATTGACAACTTCACCATTTTGACACCCCAACCATAAGAAAGGATGGTAACCTCGACAACATCATTATATAGTCTCCCTTGCCATTACATTGTTTAACCCCAGTCCATTTTGGGTCACTTGCCTATCGAGACTAGCCATTTGAGTATTGCCGGCAACGCTACTTGTGCACATTAGTGATCATTGATCTACACCTTTCATTGCATACATGCCATATCATATTGCTATCATCTTGGTATCATATCATCCCTTGTGTCACAAGATTGTTCCCGCATATACACAATTGCTATCTTGGTTTGTGCATTACACATAATGGCTATCCAAAAAAGAAGAATTAGCTTTTAAGCAAAAAGAGAGCAAAGAAGCTTGTAAGCAAGAGCCATAGCATCGCCACATTGCATATAAGATTGTCATATCCGCTCATCTTGGATCATCTTGAGAGAAACACTGGGAACAATACATACATAGCATATTTGTGATAGGAAGTTGCTACATTTTGTCTCCTATAGGTAGTGCACAAGTTCGTATCCGCCTATTGTAACATCCCAAAATTCCAAATTTTGGAATGTTATAATAAATAACTAGTTTTGATTGTTCGTTTGATTGTTGTGTGATTGATTGAAAGAGAGTGAATTTGAAACTTTTGAAAGTTAAATGAGAGGGAATAAAAGGACTTTCCCAAACTTTCATTTTTAAATTTATGATGTGCGTGAATTCAAACTCTTTTCAAATACAAAACCCTAGACAGAAGTTGACATGACTTCTTCCATTTAAATAAATGAAAAGGGGTTTGAAAAGATTTGAATTTTATATGGAAATATTTTCTAATTCATAAACTTTAAGCAACTCAATGATTTTCATGAGAGAAGATAAAATGACTTCTTCAAATTATATGAAATATGAGTTGGGAGTTTCAAAAATCAAATTTAAAGTTCTTTTGGAAATTATTTTCAATTTGGAGTTATTTGACTTTTATTCAAATTATTTTTCTCCAAAAATAAAATATATGGAAATTAGGGTAAAATGATTCCCTACATTTGAAAATTGGAGAGAAATAAATTTGAAATCATTTTTGTATTTTTAAAATGATTTTATTGGGTTTTAAATAAACCAGTAGCACTGTTTGATTTATTTGAATTTTTTTGTAGATTTTAATTGACGTTATAAAAATGTTCACGTTGTAGAAAATCTTTTTCTGAAAACTTTGATATATTATATTATATGACTATGTATTATTTTTATTTTATTTTGGTTTATATCATTTTTCTATTGCCTGAAAAAATGTGTTCGAAAAAAAATCTTCCGCCGAGTGGGCCGGCCCAGCTCCAGCCAGGCCGCGGCCCAGCCCGCCTGCATCGATCGTCCCCGAGCTCGGGACGGTTTCCCGAACGAGCACGACACCCGCCGCCACCGTGACCGCCTCCAACTCCTCGCCGCCCTTGCCCCTTCCCCACGCCTCGCGCCGCCTCTTCTCCCCTTAAATAGCGCGCCCCGAGCCCCCTGGACCCCAGTCCGCCGCCGCTGAACCCGCAGCGCCACCTTCGCCGCTGCCGCTGCCGCATCTAGCCGCCGCCGCACTTTGCCGCCGCGAAGCTCACTGCCGTGCCGCACCATCGCGCCGCCGCCGCCGCGCCGCTGTTGCCGCACCACCCCGCTGCCCCGCTGCCGCCATAGCCACCACGCCGCCGCTTGCCCCGCCCCGCTAGAGTCTGCCGCCTCATCGCCCACTCCGTGAAACGCCGCCGTAGGTTTTTCTCACTGAACCGGCCAAACCTGTAAAACCGTCGCCCCGACTCGGTCTTTGCTTCGGTTTTTTAAACCAGTTTATTTCTTTAAGTTGGCTTAAATAGCGAACGTCCACTGTTTAGATCGATTTAGCGAGCGTTCGCTCGATAGTTTTTCTTTTTTCTGTTATTTTACGGCCAGGGACCCATCTGTGAATATTTTTATTTACAGATTAGTCCCTGATCTTCAAATGATCACAACTTTTTCCTCGCTTGTCCAAATCCAATGAAACCAACGCCCACTTCTTCGTTATGAACCCCTCTATCCAAATAATCAACTTAAACATGTTTTGAAAGTTTTAAAATTTTAATTTAAACAGATTTTTTTTTGAACTTCGTTTGATCGTAACTTGAGTTTTATAACTTCGATTTAGTTGATTCTTTTTGCAAATTAAAGCTCTTGACCTAAACTTTCTGATAAGGCCAAATTCACTTAATTTTGGTACTGTCAAAAATTGTTTTCTGTTACAAGAGTTATTTGCTTGGTTTTGAAGTTTTCCGAATTGTTTTCTTTGTTCTTTCCGATCTTTTGAGCGAGTGATTATGTATGAAATTGGTTGCTTACAATAGATTTACCGAAGTGTGATGAGTAGACCTATCAGGAGTTATGAGTGAGAATCATCTTCATCAATAGTACAAGGCAAGTTCACACTTTGATCATACTTTTCATTACCCAGTTTTTATGCATTAGTTTCAACCCCTCAAACATTGCATGAGTAGGATTGATAACATGTGGGTATCGGGAAGTAGTTGATGAGGTAGGAACCTATTGTATTGCATTCAAACCCTGGGAGTTACTACATTATGCTTATTGCCATGCTATGCTCGTAGACGTGGATTGGGTTTGAGTGTATCCATGCCAGATGTGAGATTGTTAATTAAGGTTTAACTTAAGGTGGCTACTTTAATATACATCTGGGTGGATTGGTTGGGGCACCCTGGAGCACCTAGTGGTTTTTCCCAGGCACCTGGAGAACCTAGTGTTTTCCCAAGGGGATCCCGGAGTACCCGTGTGATCACCCTATGGAATGCCACCCAGGCTCAAAGCGATCATAAGATTATTCATGCTAGAAACTTCTATGTGCAGCCACAAGCTATTATGGGCTCTAGCATAGTTGAGTAGGTTGCATGACCTCTTCCAGTGGTAGGCTAGCAGATGTAGGGGATGTAGGTTGGTACTGTCTACCCAGGGTTAGAGTTAATGCTTCCAAAAGAGAGTGTCTCGGTCATCCATTTCTCAAACACCATGTAGTGCGAGAAATCCAACAGAGGAGATCGAGTCTTGTGGGGAAAAGTGCGCAAACCTCTGTAGAGTGTACAACTAATCATGGTTAGCCGTGTCCCCGGTTATGGACAACTTGAGTATCTGGTACTTGAATTATTGATTTGATCTCATCACTCTAAATTAATTTTTTGGGTTGATAATGATTACTTTAAATTGGGATTGAGTTGTAGGAACCTTCTCAATGTTTCAACTACCATGATAGTTAAATAAAATATATTCCTTTGTTGTAGGGAAAAATTGGCTTTTCGCAAAAACATTATAACCATAGAGCTTCCACTAGCCAAATATGCATGTAGTGATAGCCATTATTCAGCATTGCTCTAAAGTGTGAAATTGCCAGTACATTCAATGTACTAACTCTTTGTGGCTGCAATGTCTCATGTTGCAGGAATCTTACGACATGTAAGTGATACGTTAGGGTTATGATTTCTACACTCAACTTTGCCATTGGTGTTGATCGGAATCCACAACCTTGTTGTTACTTCCGCTATTTGGATTGAGGTAATAGTATTTATGTTATTTTATACATGTGATTTACCTCTGTTATAAATCCTCGAGTACTGTGTGTTAGCATACCGATCGAGGGATGACACTTAAGCACAGAGACTTGATCCATTCGGATCGGGTCGCTACAACTATTAAGCAATCGGCTAGCGTCTCTCTAGTGTTGTGCGACAAGAGCATTTTCCGTGGATTCCACATTTTGAGCTCATTCCATGGTTGCACGACCCCATTTATCTACCCGTGTGTGTGTTTTCGTGTGCCACATTTTTTCTATTGGTCTACTTGTTTCACTTGCGAATTTGTGAATCTCTTTCAACATTATTGACTCTTGCTAACATTTTGCATCAAATTTTTGTGCAACTATCCTCACCGAGCTCCACCATAATCCTTACTTGTGTAGGTGTGAGAATTGACGAGATCAATACCAATTGTGTTATTTCCTTGTTACATCATTGAGTGATCATTGATCAATTGTCAACATCGGTCAAGGTACATTTGGTATAGTTCTCTCCTTTCTTCCACTCATATTTGCTCGAGTCTTGTGATGGATAGGAAAGGCATTTCATCTCCGGTCTTCCACGACAACGACGGCATGAACAACTACACCACCAAAGCGTCAATCTTCGATCTACAACAAAAAATGCAAGGCGCACAATCAAGATTGAGAGAGCGCATCGAGAACCTCTCCATCGACATTCGTCACTCTGAAGCAAGGAAAAGGGACTACATCGACAACTTGCTTTCCGCACAAAAGGAGGAGCAAGATGCAAAGATGGAGGAGATTCAGGCCTTGGCCAAACGTTCTTCCCCTTCATCATCCTCAAGGCGATGGCAAGCAAGTCAATCATCTTCGGAGCGGCCAAGTGATGCAAGCGCAATTCGTGCACGTCCACATCTACATGGTGACCACCATCACGTTCGTGATACACATCGTCATGAAGGGAAAGTCACCTCCAAGAAACATGTGCACGATGACGACGAACAACATCTACTATGAGCTCAAGCACAACAACGACATCATCAACATGAAGATGCTCCACACGTGAAAATGCACAAGTCCCAACATGCGCTACTTCATGCCAAGGCCAAGCTTCATGAGCTCAAGAGAAGACCACGAGACGACCACAACCAAGACGATGCTACGGCTACAACAACCACTTCGGCATCTTCGCCAAGTGCTATCAAGGCATCTTCGCCTTTGGACGTACGACATCTTCGCCTACTTCCCATGAGTTCGCATAGATCGACATCTTCAACTACAAGGCGACCACCTAAGAGCGAGGGAGACACTTCCATCTTCGTAAGCCCCTCAAGGAAGATAACCAAGCATGGGAAATTCCCTTCGGTCATGGAGATGAGCTTCGAGGTGCCACATCATATGGGCCTCCAACAACCAGACAGTGACAAGAAGGTCGAGCAAGGGCCATCCCCTTCGACCATGGCGATGAGCGCGCACCTCTTCAAAAACATGAACGCAGCGCCCCAACGGGACTCATACTCCGAGTCAAGATACACGGACGCACATGAGACTTTATCTTTGGTCTCGGAGGAGAGTGATGATTTGCCACATCCTACGACATTCATCTTTGGAGGTGTTATGGATGAGGAGGTTGAGCATGGAGATGTTTGCACCTACATCTCTTCGACACCCATATATAATGAGATGCCCCAATTGCTATGTGAGGAGAGCCACCACCCCATGAGTGAGATGAGTGACTCCACCATATGTGACATTGATAGAATTTCCTATGAGAGGATGAGTGTGACCACCACTAGCCCCACACATGATAGCATGCCACACATCCTATGTGAGCTTGAGAGCCATTTGAGTGACTCCACCAACAATACGAGTGAGAGCATCCAAGAGGGAGTGAGTGAGCCACAACACTTAGTGAGTGAGGTAGTTGACACGGCATGTGAGGCCACTATGATTTCTAATGACTTACCCTCTACCCTGAGTGTGTTTTCCCTTATGGTGCTAGGTCTCCTACATGACGACACGCCTATTGTTGATGAGTCCATACCGCCAATGGAGACGATGATGGCCATGTGTCAGGACCCCGATTCCAAGTCACATCGATCTAGCCGGTAACACCTCATATCACATTGCGGCCTCACGCACGGTATCCCACGGGTGTCGCCTTACCATGGCCCAGGACTGTTTGCGCCTTTTGGCTCACGTATATGATAGTGTCGCTAGCATCCATATGACAGAGAACCCGGGCCGACATGGCTAGTCATGAACCCAAAGTGGCACAGACCTATGGAGACAGGCATACATGAATCACATCGAGCATGTCGGTCATCAGCGAGTGAATCCGGGCTGTAGCACTGGGCTAACGGGACTCCGGGGAACCCGGGCTGTAGCAGGCTAGGCAGGACTTTGGATGTCACCGCGTGACATTTCCCCGAAGGGACAGACATAGGAATAAAGTGAAACACATGCCGGCCAGTCAAGTGTCCTGAGCAGTAGTGCTGGGCTAGCAGGACTCCGGTGAACCGGGCTGTAGCGGACTACTATGGCTCGAGGAACACTAGACTACATTTCCCCATAAGAAAGGCTACCAAGGATAAACAACTAGATTGTCGGATCCCACTCATACCAAGCATTTCAATCATACACACAATATGCCCGATATGAGTACATACAACATGGCATCACAACAAAACTCTACAACTCAAGTACTTTATTTAAAGGCTCCAGAGAGCCATACATAACAAGTTCATATAGGTAGGGGTCACATGACCCGACACTCAAGTCATACAAGCATACAAGCACAAGCGGAAGTAAATAGTCTGAGTACAGACACTAGAAAGCAAGAAGGCTTCCGAAGCCTGTCTATCTACATAGGGCCCTCCATGGCTAGGATCACCACCTGGGTGGCTAGTCACTCGTCGACATCAAGGTCTATGTAGAACCCATCGGAGGGGGCGGTGTTGTCGTTTGAAAACAGTAATTAAGCAAACATGAGTACAAAGGTACTCAACAAGTCTTACAGCAGAACCTACTATACATGCTCATTCTCAAGAAGGTGGTGGGGTTATTGCAGCAAGCCAGCTTTAACTCTTGGATAGGCTATCCTATGGAACTCCACTAATAAAATAGTTTTCGCACACGAGTCCACTACTCACCAACACAATACTCCACCGGGGATCCTCCCTCGTCATCCTACGAGAGGGCCATCCTCGGTACTCACACTTATCTTGAGTCTTTTAGTAGTAACCATTAACTTGTCTATGAACTGTATAGACAACCAAGTAGTCCTTTACCACGGACGCGGCTATTCGAATAGTTTATACCCTGCAGGGGTGTACTTCGTCACACATGTTTCCACCACTTAGCATCTGCACACGACATGTGCTCGGCAGACTTCAAGTGAAAACCGACGTGGGTGTAGACCACGACCTGACTAACCGCACAAGTCTCTAGTCCAGGTTTATCGCGTATTCAGGTTCCATCTGCAAGGAAATCGGGCCGGGGTGTCCTCAACGGCCCCAAATGATGTGTACAGGGTCCCAAGACGCCAAACGGGCGCCCGGCATACCCGGCCACAGTGTATCTACCGCATCACAGCCCACCCCTAGGATCAGCGCTACGCACGGCCGCCAACACATAACCTACAAACACCAGAAACTAGTTGCAACTCCTGGACAGAGGGCGAGAGAGGTCAGTAAGTCGAGCGGGGTCATATTTCAGGGCCCAATGTGTGGTAGTAGCTGAATCTTAAATCACGCATACAGATCTCTGTTCTTATGGACGGCTTCAATGAAACAACCCACCATGTACTCCTACATGGCCTCTCATCGATACCTTTACCAACACATGTTCAACACATCCCTCATATTACCGACATAATCATTTCACTCTAGCCCATCACCCAGATGAACCAGACCTAACACAACTCTAAGCATAGCAGGCATAGCAAGGTAGGAATCACATACATGGCTCAATCAACTCCTACACATGCTAGTGGGTTTCATCTAGTTACTGTGGCAATGACAGGCCATGCAGAGGATAAGGGTTCAACTACCGTAGCACACATCAGTTTGAATCGCGTTGTCTTAATGCAATAAACAAGAGCAGAAGCGAGAACATGGGTTTGTATCAGAATGATCAATGGGTTGCTTGTCTGTTGTAGTGGTAGTAGGGTACTGCCCTTCAGACGGATACTCGGGGTTATCCTCGGAGGCAGAACCTACCACGAAAGACACACCGAACATAATCAACACATGGCAATATGCAACCATATGATGCATGCTATGACGTGGCAAAATGAATGTGTCTTGGCCTAATGCAAGCTAAAACAGAAAGGTATGGACCCATTTGAATCAAAGATTCCAATGATAGCTCATTTAACTTAGCCTTATTAGTGCATTACCTTATATTGCTTAAACATCAAGATTATCTTGTTTTGTCATGCATGAAACCATTACAGATGGATAGATTGAATTTTTTGATCATTTTTCATATATAAATCTTTGCATTTGGAGCTATGGTTGATTTTCTATGATTTTTAGAAGTTTTGGCTATTTTCTGGAATTTCCTATTAAAGAATAAATCCAGTAATTGAATTAATGCGTCAGCATGACATAGGTGTGACGTCAGCGGGTCATCTAGGTCGGCCAGGTCAAACCTGACTGGTGGGCCCTGTCTGTCAGTGACTCATCTAATTAACAGAATTAAATTAACACTAATTAGCTGTCATTGGGGCCTGAGCCCACATGCCAGTGACTAAACTAATTAAAATTAGTTAAAACTAATCCTAAACTAATTAGCAGACCGGCCCCACCTGTCATAGACTCAGGGGGGTCAACCTGGGCCCACACGGGGGTCAAACAGTGTCAACTCGCCGGCGTCTAGCCGCCGGCGAGGCCAGACGCGGCGGAGCAGCGCGGGATTTGCACTCCGGCGACCAAAAGGACGGCAGAGACTATCTACGTGATGCAGGGAGGAAGCCGCATCGAGTGGTGGCAGTGGTTGGAGCTAGGGTGGCCGAAAACGTCGCCGGCGACGAGTTTGGCGGCGGCCGGAGCTCAGGTGAGGATGAACTAGTCGCTAGGGGGCACGGGGAGGCGCGAGGTTTGGTGTGTTGAGCTCCTGGAGGTGCGGTAGGACTAGTGGACAGGGTGGCGCGGCCATTGGGTGGCCGAAGCCTCGTCGGTGACGAGCTCCGCGGCAGTGCGTGCGGGTGATCTACATGCAGTCGCTACGGGGTTCGAGAGAGAGAACGGAGAGGGTGGGGAGGTGGCTGAGCTCACGGGGGTCTCGTCGAGGCAGTCGGAGAGGTCGGAGATGAGCTGATGCGGCGGGGGTGGCGAAAGGGATCTCCGGTGGCCAGAGTTGAGGGCGAGCTCGGTGCAGCGTCTTCGGGGCGAGCGAGCGCTCGGGGCTCGACCCACTCGATGTAATCGACGATGGCGGAGCTCGTGGACACGATGACGCGGTGCAAGGACGACGGAGGGCGCGGCTACGACGACCGTGCGGCGACAGGGGTGTCGGCCATGGTGGGGAACGGCGAAGGGAGAGTGACGGGGGGGGGGGGGGATGGCGTGTCCAGGGGCTTCGGGGTGCCACGTGCAGGCGTCCAGGCGTCCAAGGTGTGGGCGGCAAGCAGGTGACGCCGTGGTGAGCTCAGGCATGCCGGCGTCACCTCCCTGCCTGCCTGGCGGGGAAGAAGCAGCTGGCTGGCGCGGGCCAGCACAGTGCTGGGCCGCCAGGTGGGCCGGCTGGTGAGTTAGCTGGTCTGCGCCAGGTAAGTTTCTCTCTGTCTCTTTTTTTCTATTTTCTTATTTATTCTATTATTTCTGTAGCTTCAGGGCTTTATTAAAAATGCCAGGGCATTTCCATAAATCATAAAATTAATCATGGCCACTGTTTAGAATATATCCAACAGCAAACATTTTAGTTTATGATTATTTGAGCATTTAAAATATTTTATAGCATTTAAATGCCCAAATGCAAATACTATAAGGATTAATCCAATGACCTTAGATGTCCTAGAAAAATGTGCACCATTTTTGTCAAAGGTTTTAACCCAAAACAAAAAGGGTGCGCTTTTTAGAAGGGCATTTCATATTCATTGAAGAAGTTTTTAGTAAACCCTAGTTGTTCCAGGGGGTGTGCTGGGGGTTCTGTCTTCCCCATTTCAAATTTAAGAGGAATTTAAACATGATGCACACTCTAATGCTTGAACTAGCTAGGGTGTGACAACTCACCCCCACTCAAAAGAATCTCGTCCCGAGATTTAGGATCCTCCAGAAAGAAGGTGGGGTACTCGAGTCGAAGGTGATCCTCCCTTTCCCAAGTGGCTTCTTTCTTGGAATGGTGTGACCATTGAACCTTGAGAAACTTGATATTATGACATCGAGTGGTACGCTCGGCTTGATCAAGGATACGAACGGGATATTCCCGATATGAGAGGTTATCTTGTAGATCAAGCGTTTCGTGGTCCACTCCACGGATAGGATCCGCGAAGCAACGCCTGAGTTGAGAAACGTGGAAGACATCGTGAACTCTGGAAAGATGCGAAGGTAGTTCCAATTGGTAGGAAACTTCTACTCGTTTGGCAAGAATGCGTAAGGGTCCGATGTAGCGAGGAGCCAATTTGCCTTTGATTCCGAAACGATGGGTTCCCTTTAACGGAGTAACCCGAAGGTAAGCCTTCTCGCCGACTTCGAAAGTCATGAGCTTATGTTTACGATCATATTGGCTCTTTTGACGAGATTGGGCTGTTTTCAATTTCTCACGAATAACGCGAACCTGCTCTTCTACTTCCTGAATCATATCCGGGCCAAATAGTTGTCTTTCCCCGGTTTCTAACCAGTTAAGAGGCGTTCGACATTTTCGTCCATAGATAACTTCGAAAGGAGCCTTGCCCAAGCTAGCTTGATAACTATTGTTATAAGCAAACTCTGCGAATGGAAGGCAATTCTCCCAACCCATTCCGAACGAGATGACAGAAGCTCGGAGCATATCTTCTAGAATTTGATTGACTCGCTCTACTTGACCACTTGATTGAGGATGGAAGGCGGTGCTAAAAGAGAGATGAGTTCCCATAGCATTTTGGAAAGTTTCCCAAAATCGAGAGGTGAAGAGACTCCCACGGTCTGAGTTAATTTCCAATGGAACACCATGAAGAGACATTATTCGGGAGATGTATAAGTCGGCTAGCTGGCTAGCGGTGATACTCTCACGAACAGGTATAAAGTGGGCTACTTTGGAAAGGCGGTCGATCACGACGAAGATGGCATTATTCCCTCTCTTGGTCCTGGGAAACCCAGTGATGAAATTCATACTGATTTTATCCCATTTCCACTCAGGAATAGCCAAAGGTTGAAGGGTGCCAGCAGGCCGTTGATGCTCTGCTTTAACACGACGACAGACGTCGCAGCTAGCAATGTATTGAGCAATTTCTGTCTTCATCCCAGTCCACCAAAACCTCTGGCATAGGTCTTGATACATTTTAGTACTACCGAGATGAATGGTGAGAGGGGAGTCATGAGCTTCCTTGAGAATCAACTGGCGTAGATGTTGTTTCTTGGGAACCACCAAGCGGTTCTCGAAGAAGACAACACCTCGCTCATCCATGGAAAACATTTAGCAACTCTGCTGGCAATGTTTTCCTTAATCCGGAATATGCCCTTATCACGCTTCTGGGCAGCTATGATTTGATCCATAAGGGTAGGTTTCGCCACCAGGGTGGATAGAATACCTCGAGGAACAATGTGAAGATTAAGCTTACGAAATTCCTCATGGAGAAGTGGTTGAGTTTGTTGTAACATCAGGTTGTTACAATAGGACTTACGACTTAGTGCATCAACCATGACATTGGCTTTGCCCGGGGTGTAAGTTATTCCTAAGTCGTAATCCGAGATCAACTCGACCCAACGCCTTTGCCTGAGATTCAAATCTGGTTGGGTGAAGATATATTTCAAACTTTGGTGATCGGTGAAGATCTCGCAATGATTACTGAGGAGGTAATGTCGCCAAGTTTTAAGTGCATGGACTACAGCTGCAAGCTCTAGATCATGTGTGGGATAATTTTCCTCATGTGGGTGTAATTGCCATGAAGCATAGGCAATTACCTGACGATCTTGCATGAGTATGCAACCTATTTCTTGTCGCGAGGCGTCGCAATAGATAATAAAGTCCTTGGAGAAATCGGGTGGTACCAGTACGGGAGCAGATGTCAGGCGTCTTTTCAGTTCCTGAAAGCTGAACTCGCACTGTGGAGTCCACTCGAGCCGTTTATCTTTATTGAGGAGTTCAGTTAGAGGTTTAGCAACCTTGGAGAAATTCTCGACAAAGCGGCGGCAGTAGCTCGCTAAGCCAAGGAAGCTCCGAACTTGCTTGACCGTCTCAGGTGGAGTCCAATCAAGGACAGCTTGAACTTGCTCGGGATTGACAACAATACCCTTGCCAGAGATTACATGGCCTAGATAGGTCACTTCTGGCAACCAAAATTCACACTTGGAGAATTTGGCATAAAGGCGATGCTCTCGAAGTTTCATCAATACCAGCCTTAGATGTTCGGCATGTTCCTCTTCATTCTTGGAGTAGATGAGTATGTCATCGAGGTATACTACGATGAATTTATCCAAATACTACATGAAGACCGAGTTCATTAACTAAGAGAAGGTGGCTGGGGCATTGGTTAAACCGAAGGACATAACGGTGTACTCGTATTGGCCATAACGAGTAACAAAGGCCGTTTTGGGAATGTCCTTGTTTCTGATTTTGATTTGATGGTAGCCCAACCTCAAATCTATCTTGGAAAAGACTGAGGATCCAGCGAGCTGATCATACAGATCGTTGATCCTGGGAAGCGGATACTTGTTCTTGATGGTGACCAAGTTGACAGGTCGGTAATCTACAACCATTCGATCCGTTCCATCCTTCTTCTTGACAAAGAGGACGGGGCAAGCCCAAGGAGAGGAACTAGGATGGATGAAACCCTTTTTCAAGGACTCATCGAGTTGGTTCTTAAGCTCGGCTAGTTCTAAGGGTGCCATCTTATAGGGTCTCCTAGAAATTGGAACGGTTCCTGGAACAAGATCTATCACAAACTCGACATTCCTGTCAGGTGGAACACCTGACAGTTCTTCTAGAAAGACATCCGGAAAGTCTCGGACTACCGGAACATCTTCAAGGTCTGGAAGGGGGTTGGCATTTAGGGAGTAAAGCTGGCGCTTGGCCACTTGAGTTAAGACATTGACTGTCTTGCCCGATGGGTGAGTAAGTTGAACGGTTCTAGTGGCACAATCAATCTTAGCATAATGAACTGACATCCAGTCCATACCCAAAATGATGTTTATGTCCGAGGACTTGAGAGATATTAAGGATGCAAGGAAGACAAGTCTATCGACAAGAATTTCGTTCCCATGGCTTACTCTAGAAGTTTGCCATCTAGAGCCAGGGGTTTGAATTTCCATGGTAGAGGGCATGTTACAGAATGTCGTGTTATGAAAACGAGCATAGTTCTCGGATATGAATGAATGAGATGCTCCAGTATCGAAAAGAACAGATGCGGATGGCAATTAACAAGGAGCGTACCAAGGACGACGTTAGGATCCTCATGAGCCTCCTCGGCTGAAAAATAGTTGACATGGCCACGCGTAGTAGTAACTGGCTTGGCGTAGAATGTCTTTCCCGCTGGCTTACCATGGCCAACGGACTTTCCAGTATGATTGGGGTTGTTCTGGGGACACTCTCGACTATAGTGACCCGGCTCTCCACACTTAAAGCATGTCACCACATTGGGGCGTGGAGCAGCATTAGCAGCGGGGCCACCATAGGGCTTGGGTGGTGTAAACTGCTGGTTGGGACGAGGCGCCTCAAAGGATGGCCCCGGAATGAACCTGGATGGCAGTGCCGTGCTTGGGATCCACACCCGACACTTCTGAGCTTCAGAGCCGGATGAAGAGCCAAAATCACGTGAGTGCTTGCGTGAAGCGTCATAGTCAGAGTGGCCTGACTCAGCACTGATGGCTTTATTGACCAACTTCTGAAAGGAGGTGCACTCATGCAGACGAAGATCACGGCGAAGCTCAGGGCTAAGTCCCTTGCGGAACCTTGCCTGCTTCTTAGCGTCGGTAGATACTTCTTCAGGAGCATAACGTGCCAGATTCCCAAATTCACGACTATAAGCATCCACAGTCAGTCTTCCTTGGGTGAAATTGTAGAACTCCTCCCTCTTGCGGTCAACGAGACCTTCCGGAATGTGATGCTCACGGAAAGCCTCACTGAATTCAACCCAAGTAGTGATTTGGCCGACCGGGCGCATAGCCTCAAAATTTTCCCACCAGAGGCTAGCAGGGCCTTCGAGATGGTAGGCAGCATAAGTAACCTTATCAGCTTCGGCTACGTTGGCAAAACATAGCTTGTGGGTGATGTTGCGAAGCCAGTCATCCGCACCGAGGGGCTCGACGGAATGGTTAAACTTTGGTGGGTACAGCTTGATAAAGTCATTGATTGACACCAAGTCATTTCGCGGATGGCGTGCAGTGTTCTGCTCAATCCGCTCTAGTAAGCGGTTAGTCTCACGCTTGTTTCTTTCCGCCTCCTGCATCACTTCGGCCAGAGAAGGCGGGTGAGGCAGATTTTCACCCCTAGCTGCACTGGCTTCCCCCTGCTCCGGGGCAGCAGGGTTGCTGCGGGTGTTGACCATCCTAGGAGAAAACAAGACAACGGTTTAGATAAGGATGGCTCAAACTTAGCAAGGAAGTGCAGAATGTAATGGATAATACGGAATGCAGAGATGTTCATCCGTATGTCATGGTAATATAGAACTGCCATATATATACCAACGGTCATACACACCATACATAGTTTAGTACAAGCCCAGGCTACAGTACAACTATGATGAAAGACGTTACATCTCATCGGAGGCATTCCAAGCTCCTATACATTATTTGTCTACACCTCCGGAATTGATTACACACAAAGTCATATTCCACAAGTCACGCAGGACAGTGGAGATACAACTATTACAATACTAGTGATACTACTACTAACTCAGACAGCTTCGTAGTAGTCCTCATAGAAGTCACCTCCATAGCCTGGAAGTTCAACGTGATCATCCGGGAATAGACGGTCCTGAGGAGCTTGTGGACCAAAGGGGCTAGGATGAGGTCTTGGACCAACAAACGGTGGCCTGCGGGGACCACGGGGAGGGGTGATGCCTCCCACATCACGCCAATCCACCATGTCTGGCAGAGCAGATCTCACATGATACAAATCCCTTGTATCCATACATCCTGCTTGCACCGCAGGTGCAAACCGAGTCAATGTGGCCCAATGATCAGCACGGGTGTTGAAAAGCTCCAGCCTCAAGGCCCGGTTCTCTCGGTCCTTATCTTCGAGCATCTCGGCAGTGGTACGAGTTAATGAGTCCTCCTGATTGGAGTCAGCATAGATAGCCTGAAGATACCCTTGCGCTCCCGGAAGTGAAGCTGGCATGTAACGAAAATCGGTGTTCCAAAGCAGGCCAGTCCGGACTCGCATGATGGTCATCATGGAATAGGGAGCATCCTGCACATCCATCTCAACAGTAACCCCGAGTCCATAGGAACCGTGGAGGGGCTCGGTAGATCCAGGATAAGAAGGAAATATCCTGACGGTGCAGAAATATTGGCTTTGATTAAAGTCTCGGAACTGCTCTTCGACAGTGTACTCGGGATACAAACGGTAACCCGTCTCGATCATTACCCGGACTAACATAGTAGTATGACCGGGCACGTCGAGGCACCGGGTCAGACGAACCACTTGGTTTTGAGCATGGTTAGCCATCTGAAAGCACAACCACAATGCAAAGACATTAGAATTTCTAGGGAAAATTGGACAGCATAACAACTGTAAATGCTCAGAAAAAGATTTGAGACATCCACAACAGTTTGCAATACCACTCAACAACATCATATCAAGGTTCTGATTCAACTAGCAACATACTAGAAATAGTAGAAACTGAACTGGGGCTTGTAACAACAATCCTATAAGCTACTACGGATTAGTATCACGTGAACCTGACAGAACAAGAGAGCCTAGTCCTTAACCCACGTTGAATGAGAAGAGAATGACTCAGATCAGAGGGCATAAGGTAAAGGAGTAAAAGAGCCTTACGTTCCCTCCCACAATCAATTCCCCTACATATAACTAAAGCATTTCTAGACTCGACATCGACCAGTTTGGCTCAACGAACCTACAGGCAGTCCGGCTCTGATGCCAACGCTGTCAGGACCCCAATTCCAAGTCACATCGTGTCAGGACCCCGACTCCAAGTCACATCGATCTAGCCGGTAACACTTCATATCACTTTGCGGCCTCACGCACGGTATTCCCACGGGTGTCGCCTTACCATGGCCCGGGACCGTTTGCGCCTTTTGGCTCACGTATATGATAGTGTCGCTAGCATCCATATGATAGGGAACCCGGGCCGACATGGCTAGTCGTGAACCCAAAGCGACACCAACCTATGGGGACAGGCATACATGGATCACATCGAGCATGTCGGTCAGCAGCGTGTGAATCCGGGCTGTAGCACTGGGCTAACAGGACTCCGGGAACCCGGGCTGTAGCAAGCTAGGCAGGACTCCGGATGTTACCACGCGACATTTCCCCAAAGGGACAGACACAGGAACAAAGTGAAACACATGCCGGCCAGTCAAGTGTCCTAAGTAGTAGTGCTGGGCTAACAGGACTCCGGTGAACCGGGATGTAGCGGACTACTATGGCTCATGGAAGCACAAGACTACATTTCCCCATAAGAGAGGCTTCCAAGGATAAACAACTAGATTGTCGGATCCCACACATACCAAGCATTTCAATCATACACACAATATGCTCGACATGTGTAAATACAACATGGCATCACAACAAGACTCTATGAGTCAAACATTTATTCATTAGGCTCCGAGGAGTGAGATATTACAAACATGGTCTCATGACCCAACAATCATAGCATACAATTCAAGCACATGCGGAAGCTTAACATGTCTGAGTACAGACATCTACAAATGAAAAAGGCTAAGAAGCCTGACTATCTACCAGATCCTGCCGACGGCACAAGATCGTAGCCGAGGTAGCAAGCTAAACATCGAAGTCCACACAGAACTACTAGCGATACTGAAGTCTCTCTGCAAAATATAAATTAAGCAAACGTGAGTACAAAGGTACTCAGTAAGACTTACATCAGAACTAGCTACAAATGAATCGGTATCAACAAGGGGGGGTGGTGGAGTTTGACTGCAGCAAGCCAGCTTTGACTCAGTGGCTAACCTGAACTACGACTGCAAGCAACTCTTTTGAGGTGGCGCACACGAGTCCACATATTCACCATTCAATACACCACTATGGATCCGCTCCCGTCTCCCTACAAGAAGGCCATCCATAGAACTCACATTTATCTTGCGAGTTTTAGAGTATCCACTTCCACTTGTCTATGAACTGTTACAGGCAACCCAGAAGTGCTTTACTGCGGACACGACTATTCGATTAGATCATTTATAACCCTGCAGGGGTGTACTTCGTCACACATGTTTCCACCACTTAGCATCTGCACATGACATGTGCTCGGCAGACTTCAAGCGAAAGCCGGCGTGGGTGTAGACCACGACCTGACTAACCACACAAGTCTCTAGTCCAGGTTTATCGCCAATTCGGGTTCCATCCGCAAGGAAATTCGGACGGGGTGTCCTCAGCGGCCCCAAACGATGTGTACAGGGTCCAGAGACGCCAAACGGGTGCTCGACATACCCGGCCACAATGTATCTACCGCATCATAGCCCACCCCTAGGGTCAGTGCTATGCACGGCCGCCAACACATAACCTACAAACACCAGAAACTAGTTGCAACTCCTGGACAGAGGACGAGAGGGGTCAATAAGTCGAGCAGGGTCATATTTCAGGGCCCAATGTGTGGTAGTCGCTGTTTCATGGATCACAAACACAGAACTCAGTTCCTGAGGACGGTTTCAGTGAGACAACCCACCATGTACTCCTACATGGCCTCTCACCGCTACCTTTACCAAATCGTGTTCACACACTTAGCTCACACACCGTAGGACATGTTTACACACCTCCGATTCATCCCCGATGAACCAGACCTGACACAACTCTATGCAATAGCAGGCATGACAAACAAACATGAATGAGTAGGCACATCAGGGCTCAAACAACTCCTACTCATGCTAGTGGGTGTCATCTATTTACTTTGGCAATGACAGGTCATGCAGAGGACAAGGGGTTCAACTACCGCATCAAGTAACAGATGAATCGTTGTTGTCCTAATGTAGTAAAAGAGAGCAGGAGCGAGAGAGTGGGATTGTATCGGAATGAACAAGGGGGTTGTGCTTGCCTGGCACTTCTAAAGATAGAATAGCTCTTCATCGGTGTCATCGATCACGTCGTCGGAAACAACGTCTACAGAGAGGGGGCAATTACCGGCAAACAAGGAAGAATACAATCAATGCAATGCAACAATATGATGCATGATCATGACATGGCAATATGTTGTGATTTGGGCTAATGCAACAGAAAGTCATTTAAATTGAAGTGGAATTCAAAACTATATCAAATTCCAACTCCAAACCTATTATGAAATTTGCCCTAATCATGTTTCATCCTAAACAGTGAGGTTAACTTGCTCAAACATGCATGAAAATGGTACAGATGGATTCCTTGAATTTTTTTGATAATTTTTCATATGTAAATTATTTCATTTGGAGTTACGGTTGAATTTCTATGATTTTTAGAAGTTTAAACTGTTTTCTGGAATTTCCTGATTTATTTTAAATCCAGAAAATCAATTACTGCATCAGCATCACATCATGACGACGTCAGCAGGTCAACAGGGGCTGGTCCAGGTCAAACCTTACCAGTAGGGCCCACTGGTCAGTGACCCGGTGCCAGTTTGTCTCACAGACAGGTGGGGCCAGTCAACGGTGACATCAGCGGGTCAACTGACGGGCGGGGTCCACTGTGTTTAAATAAAACTAAGCAGAAATTAAACTGGTGTTAGTTAAGGGCGTGGGCCCTAGTAGTCAGTGAGAGAGGGGGTTAGTTAGCCCCGTCATTAGCAGTTAATGATGTTGCCACATCGGCTCGCCGGCGTTCAGCCGCCGGTGACCATTTGCCGCAGCGGACGTGCGTCAGAAAAACGCCAGGGGCCGTGGTTTGTCGTGCAGAAAGCATGAGGGAGAAGCCCTTGCTCGGGCGCATCCAATGGGCCAGACATGGGGTCGTGGGGTGGCCGGAATCTCGCCGGCGACGAGCTTTGGAGGCGGCGCAGCTACGGGTTTGCACGGGCACGGCGTGGTGGAGCACGTAGAGCTCAACCAAAGGGATAGATGGTGTCGTGGGGTCACCAGGAGCATGTCTGTGCCACTAGGGCGAGCAAGCGAAGCTCGGGAGCGCGTGGCTCAACGTCCATGGCGGACGGCGGCTCCGGTTACTCGCGGGGCAGTGGCTACAGGACGAAAACGACAACGTGGTTAAGGGGGAAAGGACCGGAGCTCACGGCAATCATGTAAGGAAGGTCTGCGAGCTCGGGGAGGCGCCGGAGTGAGCGGGGTGGCGAGACGGATCTCCGGCGTCCGACGGCGAGGATGAGGATGATGTCGTCGCTTAGGGCGCTCCGCGGGCGCGTGCTTCGTCTTGGGGCTCCATGGCGTCGAGGCGGAGCCTCTAGACAGCACAGAGAAGCAAGGGGGAGGCGATGGCCGCGGTTGCGCTCGTCGGCGGTGACGACAGCGCTCGGTGGTCGCGTGGGAAAGAGGCAGAGGAGGGAAGAGTGCTCGAGGGGGAGAGAGGAGAGGTGCAGGCGGTCGAGGGGAAGTGCGTGGCGCTTGGGGACGACTCCAGCAGCGGCAAGCAGGTAGGAGGTGGCCGTGCGCGTGCCGGCGTGCGGTGGCCACGCGCCTCGGTCCTTCTGGCAGAGGAAGGAGAAGACACGGGAGCCCCTGGTGGGCTGGGCCGCCAGCTGGGCCACTAGGTGGGCTGGAAGGCCAGGTAAGTTGGCCCAGGTAGTTCTCTCTCCCTCTCTGATTTCTGTTTTAATTTGGTTTTCTATTATTCCGTAGTCTTTAGGGCTTTATTAAAAATACTTAGACACTTCCAAAAATCATGAAACTACTCATGATCACTGTTGGGAATATATCCTACAATAAACATTTTAGTTTATGATTATTTGAGCATTTAAAATATTTAATAGAATTTAAATGCCCAAATGCAAATAGGGTATGATTTAATCCCGAGCCCAAATATGTCATGCAAAAATGTGCATCACCTCTGGTTACTATTTCCATCTTTTCCCAAGAATGATGAACATTTTTTAAGGCCATTTGGATTTACTGGAAATATTTTGGTTGAACCTAGTGAATTCCTTTAATGCTAGGGTTTAGGAAATCCCCATTTCAAGTTTCTTTCAAAGTTTAAACATGATGCACACATGAAGTTACCCTAGTCCAATGCCAGAAGCTAGGGATGTGACAACTCACCCCCACCAAACAAGAATCTCGGCCCGAGATTCAAGACGTGAGGTAAGAAGGAAGGGGGGGCACAAGACCAACACGATCTTCATGATCCAGGTTGCACCTCAAAAGGTTGTTGATTCATTGCATACGTTGATCTTGACATCCTCGCTTTTGAGATCTTCATCCATGCGATGACGATAGAAAGAAACTATACTAAGATTGATCTTCTCGAAGATCGAGCTATACAAGATCCACTCGCGGAATGAGATGTTGAAACATCTTGAGTTGAGACACAGAACACATCGAGAGGGATGGAAGAACAAACAACGGGGTTTGATTTGTGGGCAGCAATTCCACGCTTAGAAAGATGGTGGATGGTGTCAAGGTGGCGAGGAAATAATTGCCATGATCCCGTAACGGGACACCTTGGGAAAGGTGACTTGTTGGATTGTTCCCTTAAGTGGCAAAAAGAATTACTTTTGATCCATAGATCATTGAAACTCTTCATACCAGCTTAAGGCAATTTACAATTGACCGTTTGAAAGAGCTCGAAGAAATGGCATACCCTGACTAGAATAGATGATGTGGACTACCTTGTTGAAGACAATGTAATGGATGACTTTTTCTGATCACCGGAAATGGATGGGACCCATGGTAAGTCCACCTTTGAAGATGATCCTGGACAACTACTACTGAGGTGCAAGCTGGGAACAAAATGCAAATGCTGGGAATGGTTCTGGTAACTGGGACAAAACTCAATAGTCGAGAGTGTTTCCAATGTTTCAATGGTTATAGAATCATCGAAGAAACTGAGAGCACAAGGATTCCTAAGGAACAACTTCTATAATAAGTCGCACAGAATCCTCATGGAAAAATGGGCAAGATACTATAATGACAGATCTTCCGGCTAGGTGTGTCAGCCAGAACATCAACCCTGTCGGGGCCTACATCATAGATCCTGGAAAAGTTCCAACCATCATATCTGCCTGAGATTCAGATCTGGTTGGTAATAGGATATATCAGACAACATGTTTGGAAAAGAAAGTTTGCAACACAAACCAACGAGATGACGTTGCGAGATTCTCAGAAAATGAACTACGATAGTAAGCTCCAAAACATGAGCTAGTTTTGCTACAAACATGTGAACACACTGTCCCAGACAAGCATGACCACATAGTAGTATTATAATAAAACACTACCGAGTCCAAATGGGGAACCATCATCAAGGATATCGAAGTCCTTGCATAAGTCTAGCTCTTAAGAAGAAACTTCTTCTCCTTGAACAAATCAATCAGTGGCTTGGTGTGCTAGGGATTCATATAGAATGAAGGTTGCAAGTCTCCAGACCACAGAATATTTCGCACGTATGCATGACTGACTTGGGATGATTCCAGAGAAAGCGAAACAAACTTTCCCAAATTCATGGCGGCAACTTGCTTCAAATGCACGTGAACTAGACGAAGTCACTTCTTATACCAAACATATGCTTCATGAGCTAGCATGAAGAAATGCTTTCAAAGTTTCCAACACTAGCTTAATGTTCAACATGAATCATGGATAAGATGAAAATATTGTCGATGGGCTCAACAACAGGTCATCCAGATTTCCGTGAAGATGGAATTCCATAATTATGTGAACAAGGTGATAGCATTGGTCAGACCCAAAAAGATATAACGGTGTATGCTCGAGGAAACCCACGTGTAAGGCGACATTATGAACATCGTTGGTTCTCATTTGACTTGACTATATCCCACACTCAAATCAAGGTTTGGACAAGATGATAGATTCAACAACCGATCCCGAGGAACAATCGATGAAAATATCATCTTCCTTCAACACACACACACAATGGATATCCCTTTGGAATGAACTGAGCCAGACAAGCTTTCATCTTCCAACTCTCCAGGTTGTTGTTTAGCTTAACCAACTAGCTTAGGGGTATCCAACACGGATTCTTGGAGAAAGGGGTCGTTTATAAGAAACCAATTTGATCACGAACTCAACATAGCGGTCAGGTGACAACCTGGTAATACTTTCGAGAAGATATCCGGAATATCACGAACCACCGATATGTTATTAAGCTCGAGAACAATCTTGCTTTTCAGAGCAAGATGATATGATCAAATAAGTAAGGAATTGAATAATCCTAACTCATTGATCGAAGAGTGCACTGGAAATAAGGACTAGGTAGCACAATCTATCTTAGAATGATGATTCAATAACCAACACGCTAAGAATGAGAATATT
Source organism: Triticum aestivum (assembly GCF_018294505.1). NCBI lineage: Eukaryota > Viridiplantae > Streptophyta > Magnoliopsida > Poales > Poaceae > Triticum > Triticum aestivum. The sequence continues at coordinate 224,120,077 of NC_057794.1, read as the reverse complement.
GCCCATTTACTACCAAGCAACTAGTTGCTAGGAGTATTGATTTCACACATCACGGTTCACTTGTCCGTATTCCGGTTACAACAACACGGAACCGAGGAATGAACAATGATGGCAAGAAGTATCACTAAATCAAGAATTCGTAGGAGGTGGTACAATTCTCATGACATTCTTGACATAAGATGGTAATATTCCAGGGTAGAACAGAACAAAAGCTGGATTGGCATTTTGATCTGCGGGATACAACTACTTTGACCCAATCCTAGAAATGGATGAGGTACTGGAGTTTGTTTCTCCTAGTCATTCCGGAATAGAGTGGCTTAACGGACCACGAGAATAATAAACATCAATAACACGGATGCACAATTACTTCTGACTATCAATTGATAGACGATGGTCGGAATACAATTGAAGAGGGACAACTCAAGAGGACATATATCTTTCTGAGTTGTGGATGCATAGATTAATATGTCGAACCAAGTTCAACAAGTTTCTTCCAGATAACCCATGCAGAAAGGTAGATCTGGCAGAATCACAATTATGAATGGAGAACTCCTCAAGAGTACTCTGATTGTGATATTTTGGTTCAAAGAACTTCTGCCTTAATGGTTCATGGTATTTGGAAGAAGGAAATACCATGGACCTCAAGGACTGTCGCAAGGTTACTAATATCCTAAAGGAACTAGCAACACTATCAAGATGAGGTAAGTAGGGTGAATCTCGGGTTCAAGAACCCATGAATAGAGTACCTGCTACTACATGGCATCACGGGGTGCTTTCGAGAATAGTGGCCAGAATCACACACTAGGGATACAAAACATGGCTAGATCACTAGGTGACTCCCTAAAACACCTAGGGCCATAAAAATAGCTCCAACATATATGTCGAGGCAACAGAGTAACTCAACTCACCGATTAGTGTGATTAATCTGGCCCAATTGGACATCAGGAACAGGAGGAAGGGGTTTGCAAATGCATCAAACTACTTAGAAACCTGGGATGACTCGAACAACATAATGGCTGTAAATGCTCAAAAGATTTGAGACATCCTGCAAAATGGTGGCATAACCACCCAACCTCATAATATCAAGGTTCCGAGACCAATTACGAACACATGGAAGTACTGGAAACTGAACTGCGGCATGAATCAATCAATCCTATAAGTCAACGGGTTAGTAACACGTCATCCTGATAGATAGATGAGAAAGCCTAGTTTCTTAACCCCGTAGAAAAGAAGAGGTTGACTCAGATCAGAAGGACATAAGGTAAAGGAGTAAAAAGAGCCTTATGTTCCCTTCCCCAATCAATTCCCTTATATAGCTAAAGCATTTCTAGACTCAACTTTGACCAGTTTGGCTTAGCAATCCTACAGGCAGTCAGGCTCTGATACCAAAGCTGTCAGGACCCCGATTCCAAGTCACATCGATCTAGCCGGTAACACTTCATATCACTTTGCGGCCTCATGCATGGTATTCCCACGGGTGTCGCCTTACCATGGCCCGGGACCGTTTGCGCCTTTTGGCTCACGTATATGATAGTGTCGCTAGCATCCATATGATAGGGAACCCGGGCCGACATGGCTAGTCGTGAACCCAAAGCGGCACCAACCTATGGGGACAGGCATACATGGATCACATCGAGCATGTCGGTCAGCAGCGTGTGAATCCGGGCTGTAGCACTGGGCTAACAGGACTCCGGGAACCCGGGCTGTAGCAGGCTAGGCAGGACTCCGGATGTTACCGCGTGACATTTCCCCGAAGGGACAGACACAGGAACGAAGTGAAACACATGCCATCCAGTCAAGTGTCCTGAGTAGTAGTGCTGGGCTAACAGGACTCCGGTGAACTGGGCTGTAGCGGACTACTATGGCTCATGGAAGCACAAGACTACATTTCCCCATAAGAGAGGCTGGCAAGGATAAACAACTAGAATGTTGGATCCCACACATACCAAGCATTTCAATCATACACACAATATGCTCGACATGTGTAAATACAACATGGCATCACAACAAGACTCTACGACTCAAACATTTATTCATTAGGCTCCGAGGAGCTAGATATTACAAACATGGGTCTCATGACCCAACAATCATAGCATACAATTCAAGCACATGCGGAAGCTTAACATGTCTGAGTATAGACATCTACAAATGAAAAAGGCTAAGAAGCCTGACTATCTACCAGATCCTTCCGAGGGCACAAGATCGTAGCTGAGGTAGCAAGCTAAACATCGAAGTCCACACGGAACTACTAGCGAGACTGAAGTCTCTCTGCAAAATATAAATTAAGCAAACATGAGTACAAAGGTACTCAGCAAGACTTACATGAGAACTAGCTACAAATGCATTGGTATCAACAAGGGGGGGGGGGGGTTGGAGTTTGACTGCAGCAAGCCAGCTTTGACTCAGTGGCTAACCTGAACTATGACTGCAAGCAACTCATTTGAGGTGGCGCACACGAGTCCACATATTCACCATTCAATACACCACTATGGATCTGCTCCCGTCTCCCTACGAGAAGGCCATCCATAGCACTCACACTTATCTTGCAAGTTTTAGAGTATCCACTTCCACTTGTCTATGAACTGTTATAGGCAACCCAGAAGTCCTTTACCGTGGACACGGCTATTCGAATAGATCATTTATAACCCTGCAGGGGTGTACTTCGTCACACGTGTTTCCACCACTTAGCGTCTGCACACGACATGTGCTCGGCAAACTTCAAGCGGAAGCCGACGTGGGTGTAGACCACGACCTGACTAACCACACAAGTCTCTAGTCCAGGTTTATCGCCTATTCGGGTTCCATCCGCAAGGAAATCCAGCCGGGGTGTCCTCAACGGCCCCAAACGATGTGTACAGGGTCCCGAGACACCAAACGGGCGCCCGACATACACGGCCACAGTGTATCTACCACATCATAGCCCACCCCTAGGGTCAGCGCTACGCACGGCCGCCAACACATAACCTACAAACACCAGAAACTAGTTGCAACTCCTGGACAGAGGACGAGAGGGGTCAATAAGTCGAGCGGGGTCATATTTCAGGGCCCAATGTGTGGTAGTCGCTGTTTCATGGATCACAAACACAGAACTCAGTTCCTGAGGACGGTTTCAGTGAGACAACCCACCATGTACTCCTACATGGCCTCTCACCGCTACATTTACCAAATCGTGTTCACACACTTAGCTCACACACCGTAGGACATGTTTACACACCTCCGATTCATCCCCGATGAACCAGACCTGACACAACTCTATGCAATAGCAGGCATGACAAACAAACATGAATGAGTAGGCACATCAGGGCTCAAACAACTCCTACTCATGCTAGTGGGTTTCATCTATTTACTTTGGCAATGACAGGTCATGCAGAGGATAAGGGGTTCAACTACCGCATCAAGTAACAGATGAATCGTTGTTGTCCTAATGCAGTAAAAGAGAGCAGGAGCGAGAGAGTGGGATTGTATCGGAATGAACAAGGGGGTTGTGCTTGCCTGGCACTTCTTGAAGATAGAATAGCTCTTCATCGGTGTCATCGATCACGTCGTCGGAAGCAACGTCTACAGAGAGGGGGCAATTACCGGCAAACAAGGAATAATACAATCAATGCAATGCAACAATATGATGCATGATCATGACATGGCAATATGTTGTGATTTGGGCTAATGCAACAGAAAGTCATTTAAATTGAAGTGGAATTCGAAACTATATCAAATTCCAACTCCAAACCTATTATGAAATTTGCCCTAATCATGTTTCATCCTAAACAGTGAGGTTAACTTTCTCAAACATGCATGAAAATGGTACAGATGGATTCCTTGAATTTTTTTGATAATTTTTCATATGTAAATTATTTCATTTGGAGTTACGGTTGAATTTCTATGATTTTTAGAAGTTTAAACTATTTTCTGGAATTTCCTGATTTATTTTAAATCCAGAAAATCAATTACTGCATCAGCATCACATCATGACGATGTCAGCAGGTCAACAGGGGCTGGTCCAGGTCAAACCTTACCAGTAGGGCCCACTGGTCAGTGACCCGGTGCCAGTTTGTCTCACAGACAGGTGGGGCCAGTCAACGGTGACATCAGCGGGTCAACTAACGGGCGGGGTCCACTGTGTTTAAATAAAACTAAGCAGAAATTAAACTGGTGTTAGTTAAGGGCGTGGGCCCCAGTAGTCAGTGAGAGAGGGGGTTAGTTAGCCCCGTCATTAGCAGTTAACGATGTTGCCACATCGGCTCGTCGACGTTCAGCCGCCGGTGACCATTTGCCGCGGCAGACGTGCGTCAGAAAAACGCCAGGGGCCGTGGTTTGTCGTGCAGAAAGCATCAGGGAGAAGCCCTTGCTCGGGCGCATCCAATGGGCCAGACATGGGGTCACGGGGCGGCCGGAATCTCGCCAGCGACGAGCTTTGGCGGCGGCGCAGCTACGGGTTTGCATGGGCGCGGCGTGGCGGAGCACGGGGAGCTCAACCAAAGGCATAGACGGTGTCGTGGGTCACTAGGAGCATGTCTGTGCCACTAGGGCAAGCAAGCGAAGCTCGGGAGCGCGTGGCTCAACGTTCATGGCGGACGGCGGCTCCGGTTACTCGCGGGGCAGTGGCTACGGGACGAAAACGACAACGTGGTTAAGGGGGAAAGGACCGGAGCTCACGGCGATCATGTAGGGAAGGTCAGCGAGCTCGGGGAGGCGCCGGAGTGAGCGGGGTGGCGAGACGGATCTCCAGCGTCCGACGGCGAGGATGATGATGATGTCGTCGCTTAGGGCACTCCGCGGGCGCGTGCTTCGTCTTGGGGCTCCATGGCGTCGAGGCGGAGCCTCTGGACAGCACACAGAAGCGAGGGGGAGGCGATGGCCGCGGTTGCGCTCGTCAGCGGCGATGACAGCACTCGTTGGTCGCGTGGGAAAGAGGCAGAGGAGGGAAGAGTGCTCGAGGGGGAGAGAGGAGAGGTGCAGGCGGTCGAGGGGAAGTGCGTGGCGCTCGGGGACGACTCCAGCAGCGGCAAGCAGGCAGGAGGTGGCCGTGCGCATGCCGGCGTGCGGTGGCCACGCGCCTCGGTCCTTCTGGCAGAGGAAGGAGAAGACACGGGAGCCCCTGGTGGGCTAGGCCACCAGCTAGGCCACTAGGTGGGCTGGAAGGCCAGGTAAGTTGGCCCAGGTAGTTCTCTCTCCCTCTCTGATTTCTATTTTAATTTGGTTTTCTATTATTCCGTAGTCTTTAGGGCTTTATTAAAAATACTTAGACACTTCCAAAAATCATGAAACTACTCATGATCACTGTTTGGAATATATCCTACAGTAAACATTTTAGTTTATGATTATTTGAGCATTTAAAATATTTAATAGCATTTAAATGCCCAAATGCGAATAGGGTATGATTTAATCCAGAGCCCAAATATGTCATGCAAAAATGTGCATCACCTCTGGTTACTATTTCCAGCTTTTTCCAAGAATGATGAACATTTTTTAAAGCCATTTGGATTTACTGGAAATATTTTGGTTGAACCTAGTGAATTCCTTTAATGCTAGGGTTTAGGAAATCCCCATTTCAAGTTTCTTTCAAAGTTTAAACATGATGCACACATGAAGTTACCCTAGTGCAATGCCAGAAGCTAGGGATGTGACACATCGATCTAGTCGGTAACACCTCATATCACATTGCGGCCTCACGCACAGTATCCCACGGGTGTCGCCTTACCATGGCCCGGGACCGTTTGCGCCTTTTGGCTCACGTATATGATAGTGTCGCTAGCATCCATATGACAAAGAACCCGGGCCGACATGGCTAGTCGTGAACCCAAAGCGGCATAGACCTATGGAGACAGGCATACATGAATCACATCGAGCATGTCGGTCATCAGCGAGTGAATCCGGGCTGTAGCACTGGGCTAACAGGACTCCGGGGAACCCGGGCTGTAGTAGGCTAGGCAGGACTCCGGATGTCACCGCGTGACATTTCCCCGAAGTGACAGACATAGGAACGAAGTGAAACACATGTCGGCCAGTCAAGTGTCCTGAGCAGTAGTGCTGGGCTAGCAGGACTCCGGTGAACCGGGATGTAGCGGACTACTATGGCTCGAGGAACACTAGACTACATTTCCCCAGAAGAAAGGCTGCCAAGGATAAACAACTAGATTGTCGGATCCCACTCATACCAAGCATTTCAATCATACACACAATATGCCCGATATGAGTACATACAACATGGCATCACAACAAAACTCTACAACTCAAGTACTTTATTTAAAGGCTCCAGAGAGACATACACAACAATTTCATACAGGTAGGGGTCACATGACCCGACACTCAAGTCATACAAGCATACAAGCACAAGCGGAAGTAAATAGTCTGAGTACAGACACTAGAAAGCAAGAAGGCTTCTGAAGCGTGTCTATCTACATAGGGCCCTCCATGGCCAGGATCACCACCTGGGTGGCTAGTCACTCGTCGACATCAAGGTCTACGTAGAACCCATCGGAGGGGGCGGTGTTGTCGTCTGAAAACAGTAATTAAGCAAACATGAGTACAAAGGTACTCAGCAAGTCTTACAACGGAACCTACTATACATGCTCATTCTCAAGAAGGTGGTGGGGTTATTGCAGCAAGCCAACTTTGACTCTTGGCTAGGCTATCCTATGGAACTCCACTAGTAAAATAGTTTTCACACACGAGTCCACTACTCACCAACACAATACTCCACCGGGGATCCTCCCTCGTCATCCTACAAGAGGGCCATCCTCGGTACTCACACTTATCTTGAGTCTTTTAGTAGTAACCATTAACTTGTCTATGAACTGTATAGGCAACCAAGTAGTCCTTTACCGCAGACGCGGCTATTCGAATAGTTTATACCCTGCAGGGGTGTACTTCGTCACACATGTTTCCACCACTTAGCGTCTGCACACGACATGTGCTCGGCAGACTTCAAGCGAAAACCAACGTGGGTGTAGACCACGACCTGCCTAACCGCACAAGTCTCTAGTCCAGGTTTATCGCCTATTCAGGTTCCATCCGCAAGGAAATCCAGCCGGGGTGTCCTCAATAGCCCCAAACGATATGTACAGGGTCCCGAGACGCCAAACGGGTGCCCGGCATACCCGGCCACAGTGTATCTACCGCATCACAGCCCACCCCTAGGGTCAGCGCTACACACGGCCGTCAACACATAACCTACAAACACCAGAAACTAGTTGCAACTCCTGGACAGAGGGCGAGAGAGGTCTGTAAGTCGAGCGGGTCATATTTCAGGGCCCAATGTGTGGTAGTAGCTGAATCTTAAATCACGCATACAGATCTCAGTTCTTATGGATAGCTTCAATGAAACAACCCACCATGTACTCCTACATGGCCTCTCATTGATACCTTTACCAACACATGTTCAACACATCCCTCATATTACCGACATAATCATTTCACTCTAGCCCATCACCCAGATGAACCAGACCTGACACAACTCTAAGCATAGCAGGCATAGCAAGGTAGGAATCACATACATGGCTCAATCAACTCCTACACATGCTAGTGGGTTTCATCTAGTTACTGTGGCAATGACAGGTCATGCAGAGGATAAGGGTTCAACTACCATAGCACACAACAGTTTGAATCGCGTTGTCTTAATGCAATAAACAAGAGCAGAAGCGAGAACATGGGTTTGTATCGGAACGATCAATGGGTTGCTTGCCTGTTGTAGTGGTAGTAGGGTACTGCCCTTCAGACGGATACTCGGGGTTATCCTCAGAGGCAGAACCTACCACGAAAGACACACCGAACATAATCAACACATGGCAATATGCAACCATATGATGCATGCTGTGACATGGCAAAATGAATGTGTCTTGGCCTAATGCAAGCTAAAACAGAAAGGTATGAACCCATTTGAATCAAAGATTCAAATGATAGCTCATTTAACTTAGCCTTATTAGTGCATTACCTTATATTGCTTAAACAACAAGGTTATCTTGTTTTGTCATGCATGAAACCATTACATATGGATATATTGAATTTTTCTGATCATTTTTCATATATAAATCTTTGCATTTGGAGCTATGGTTGATTTTCTATGATTTTTAGAAGTTTTGGCTATTTTCTGGAATTTCCTATAAAAGAATAAATCCAGTAATTGAATTAATGCGTCAGCATGACATAGGTGTGACATCAGCGGGTCAACTGGGTCGGCCAGGTCAAACCTGACTGGTGGGCCCTGTCTGTCAGTGACTCAGCTAATTAACAGAATTAAATTAACACTAATTAGCTGTCAGTGGGGCCTGGGCCCACATGTCAGTGACTAAACTAATTAAAATTAGTTAAAACTAATCCTAAACTAATTAGCAGACCGGCCGCACCTGTCATAGACTCAGGGGGGGTCAACCTGGGCCCACACGGGGGTCAAACAGGGTCAACTCGCCGGCGTCTAGCCGCCGGCGAGGCCAGACGCGGCGGAGCAGCGCGGGATTTGCACTCCGGCGACCAAAAGGACGGCGGAGACTATCTACGTGATGCAGGGAGGAAGCCGCGTCGAGTGGTGGCAGTGGTTGGAGCTGGGGTGGCCGGAAACGTCGCCGACGACGAGTTTGGCGGCGGTCGGAGCTCAGGTGAGGATGAACTAGTCGCTAGGGGGCACGGGGAGGCACGAGATTTGGTGTGTTGAGCTCCTGGAGGTGCGGTAGGACTATTGGACAGGGTGGCGCGGCCATTGGGTGGCCGAAGCCTCGTCGGCGATGATCTCCGCGGCGGTGCGTGCGGGTGATCTACATGCAGTCGCTACGGGGTTCGAGAGAGAGAACGGAGAGGGTGGGGAGGTGGCTGAGCTCACGGGGGTCTCGTCGAGGCAGTCGGAGAGGTCGGAGATGAGCTGATGCGGCGGGGGCGGCGAAAGGGATCTCCGGTGGCCGGAGTTGAGGGCGAGCTCGATGCAGCGTCTCCGGGGCGAGCGAGCGCTCGGGGCTCGACCCACTCGATGTAATCAACAACGGCGGAGCTCGTGGACACGATGACGGAGGGCGCGGCTACGACGACCGTGCGGCGACAGGGGCGTCGGCCATGGTAGGGAACGGCGAAGGGAGAGAGACATGGGGGGAATGGCGTGTCCAGGGGCTTCGGGGTGCGACGTGGAGGCGTCCAGGCATCCAGGGCATGGGCGGCAAGCAGGTGACGCTGTGGCGAGCTCTGGCACGCCGGCGTCACCTCCCTGCCAGCCTGGCAGGGAAGAAGCAGCTGGCTGGCGCGGGCTAGCACAGTGCTGGGCCGCCAGGTGGGCCGGCTGGTGAGTTAGCTGGTCTGCGCCAGGTAAGTTTCTCTCTCTCTTTTTTTTCTATTTTCTTATTTATTCTATTATTTCTGTAGCATCAGGGCTTTATTAAAAATGCCAGGGCATTTCCATAAATCATAAAATTAATCATGGCCACTGTTTAGAATATATCCAACAGCAAACATTTTAGTTTATGATTATTTGAGCATTTAAAATATTTTTTAGCATTTAAATGCCCAAATGCAAATAGTATAAGGATTAATCCAATGACCTTAGATGTCCTAGAAAAATGTGCACCATTTTTGTCAAAGGTTTTAACCCAAAACAAAAAGGGTGGGATTTTTAGAAGGGCATTTTAGGTTCATTGAAAAAGTTTTTAGTAAACCGTAGTTGTTCCGGGGGGGTGCTGGGGGTTCTGTCTTCCCCATTTCAAATTTAAGAGGAATTTAAACATGATGCACACTCTAATGCTTGAACTAGCTAGGGTGTGACACCATGGTGGAAGAAGATGCACCCCCACATCGTTCCATCAAGATGAAGATGACCACAACTTGGTCTTTGACACCTCACCTACAACACATGAGCGATGCTCTAAAGGTAACATAGGTGATGGTACTCCTCTTGTCCCACTAGTGGATTATCTTACCAATGATTGCTTGCATGATGTTGAAACACCTATTCCCATGCTTCTTGCTAGTGCGACTTCCTCATGTCATGACTTACCAATTTATGATGAATATGATGATGAGCATGTTGAGTTTCCTAGTTGTGATGATATGCTCCACATGATATCATGTGAAAATTCTATAGGTCACGTCATGTTTGACAATCCTTTAAACTTGTCATAAGCTATGAGTGAGATCTCCCATATTGCATCATTACAAACTCATCGTAGTAACTATGCATGCTCCATTAAAATAAATCCTATTTGCACTTATGGCATAGATGACGAGATGATGGTCATTGGCTGTTGTTTTTCATGCGATGATATTGCCATGCTTCCTTTACATGATTTGCGCAATTCATCTACTATGCCATGCCATGATCACATTGCTTCGGATATGCTTTGTTTTGGATGTTGTCAATATTCTACTTGTGATGTTTCCATTAATGCTCATGAGGAGACCCCCATAGTTTCCTCATACATATTAGGAGATTTTGATGCATTCCATACTTTCATGATTCCCATAATTGCATGCACCATATGCATTCCATGAATAACAATGCTCTACATATTTTTTATGATGCTTTACACAATTTGAGTCTCCATTATGTCATACATAACAATAAACCTATCATGAAGGATGACATGTTTCTATATCATGCATCTCATTTATTTGAGCATTGGATATTTTGTGCTAACCAACGCAAGCACGTGCGCATCATAATGGATGATGTGTACATATACCACGCACACACAATTTTCCCTTTGTCTTTGTTTTGTGTAGGTACTCACGTATACTCGTCAACCTCTCAATCCCAAGAGTTGACGAAACGAGCTCTTGAGAGCAACGATGACTTGGGATCCCATGGACTATCCTTACCACCATTCCCTTCGTGCAAGGACTACGCACATCTCTTTTACTTGGCTCTCACATGGCTATGGGCTATATATCACTTGTTACTTTATGCCCATTGTATCTTGTTCACGTTGCATGTTACGCATCTTTACATGATTTTACCATGCAATTGTGACCCTTGCTTGCATCTACCCATGATTCACCATTTTACTACTCATATGTGTATTTGCATGCTTGGTGGAGATACGTGTTGCTATTACCATGTTTTCCTTGTGCCTCATGTTATTGTTGTTGTGTTGGGAGAGTCATGATGTCCCATTGCTATTTACATATGGCCTCTCGCCAATACATTGATGATATTTTACTCATATCTTGCCTTCATGCTTGTGATATGTCTTGTGCATTATTCACGACCACCATTTGCACACATGACATGCTTTACATGATTCCTTCTAGTACATTGCATCTTCGTTGTACTAGCTTGCTTGACTTGTTCACTATGATTGCTTGCTTTGTCGCATCGCCCATGTTCCATTCTTACTCGCTTTCTTGGGTTGATGACATATATGCTCTTGCCTCTCACATGATTTATCTTGATCATTGTGTCTTGTATCCATTGGTGCCATCTCTCATATCCCCTTATATTGAGTGCCAAGTTGCTATGCTTATTGATCATGGAGACTTGGACATATTACTTGTGATGCATGCTTATTTCATTGAGCCTATTGTATTTGGTTGTTCTCGCATCATATGCCTCCATACAATGAAATGCTCCCTTTTCCTTTCTTATGATGAGCATGATGCATACACTTGTTGGGTATCATACCACACGAATGATAGATTTTGCACTTCCGCTAACCTCATTTGTTTTTCCGAGTGTTTGTCATGTTCTTTCATTTTGAAGGATTCACAAGGTGGTACCATCACGAGACAACTTGGTCATGTGAAGGCGTACACGATGCGTGACACCAACATTTTAGACATTCTCATAAGGTGAACTCCTTCCCTTTGAGCCATCCTCAAATATGCATATTGGATGGGTCATTATTTCATTGTTGTTTCCTTCTTGTGGCATACATGATACGTCTCGCGAACGGAGGAGCGACATTGGAGATTGGCTCTATGGACCTTCACATTGAAGAGAGCTCGGACTTATTAGATGCACCTTCGAACCTCCACTCATGCCATGACGTCGAGCATTGGTACATCAACACTACTTTGACACATTGCACCAACACCTCCATATTTGTTGATTGTGCTCACACATGTCATGCTCGATGGGCATATCATACTCACCACAAGTTTGCACCCTATGCATGGATTGACACACATTATGCTTGCATTGTTGCATCTTGTATTCCCATGTCATCCATGATATATGAGCTTGTGCACTTCCTTAGCAAATTTGTTGTGATCTTCCTTGATGGAATATTCATACATCATGGTCATCTTGACCACCATCAATTGCATGACAACAGAATCACATTGAGCACTAATTACCATGTTCATGCTTTTGATAAACCGTCCCATTATGACATCTGTCGGTGTACAAAAGTAGGGGCTCTCCTTTTGCACCCCTTAACTTGTGCACGGGCAGTCAGAGCCGCGCCCACGGCCACGCTCAGCAGGGCAGGGGAGGGATGTCGGAGCAACGCCAAGACCAGAGACGCAAAGAGAGAAAGAGGGTGAGGTGGACTCCCCCGGCAAGACTCTTGCCAGGGTGGCTTCCACAGCCTCGGCAGGATCCTTGCCGGGGAAACTTACCTGACGCCAACAGAGCGTACCACCCTTGAGCCCAAGGGGTCCCCACGCCATATTGGAACCAAGGCTTAGGAGGCACCTCCATGGTGGCATGCAGATCTTTGTAGAGATCATAGACACACAAGATCAGATGCAAACCAGAAGACGACGACCCTTGGCGAGATCCTTGACGAGGAGGTCCATGAGACCCCCGGCAAGACCCTTACCGGGGACGACCGCGGTGCCGTGGCGAGACCCTTGCCGGGCCCTCGGCAAGACCTTTGCTGAGGACGCTCGCGAGGCTGTAGCCGTGCCCGCGTCCGCCAAGACTCCACCGCCGCTCCCATACAGCTGCCAGCTTGACCAGCTGAGCAGGCATCTGCGTGGCAGCACGCGACATCTACACCAACTCAGCAAGCACCTGCGTGGTGGCATGCAGATCTTCATGAAGGCTCCACCACCGCGCCAGCCCAGCGGCCAGCCAACGTGGTGCTACAACACCTCGTCCGCTTGGACGCGCGTCGGAGCCAGGCGAGGCGACGACAGCTGAGACGAGCTTCTTTGTCGTCCCCAATAAAGCAAGAGGGGCACGTCAACAACACATTAAATGCGTTTGTCCGGCGATGCCAGGGGATAGACTAAGCCCCTGCACACCTTTCCACCTCCTGTGTGCTACTGTGGCAACCCCCTTTTGCCTATAAAAGGAGGCCCAAGGCGTACTAGAGAGGGATTCGGATCTTTTGGACTAGAGAGCTAATGCAGCTAGTTCAAGAACACAAGAACACCTAAATACACAAACAAGCAGGACTAGGGTTTTACGCATCTCCACGGCCCGAACCTGGGTAAACGATTTGTGTGCTAACCGCCAGACCCACTCTTCGCGCAACCCCACGCCCGCCAACCGTAGAAGGGATCCCAATGACCCCATAGGTGTTGTTTCCCACCGACATCTCTGGCGCGCTAGGTAGGGGGTGCGCAGTTGTGAGAATCCGGTCTAGCAGTTAGTTCAGCAGCTCTTTATCACCATGGCTCCCAAGAAGAAGATGATCACGAATGGCCCGTACCAGTGTGGGCGAGTGGTGGGGCGGTCGTGGACAAAAGCCGATGTGCGGCTCGCGAACACCTGTACCGCTCTGGCAGCCAAACCAAAGCCTAGCGAGCGGCATCGTTCGTGCGCAAGACGACGGGCCACACGCCACCAAGTCCAAAGACGGAGCCAGGCCCCCTGTAGGCGGCGCGGGGCCCCTTAGGGGCAGCGTCGTGCCACCCGCGGGCGGCGTGACGACTTCCGAGGCGCCTACGCCAGATCCCCCGACACGCTCTTCCCAGGTTGTGCGCGATGAGCAGCATCACCACACTGATGACCCTAGGCACCGTCGTGGGAAGAGTTCTGTGCATCATTCACGAGACGCAGAAGGCCAGCACGCGCGCCGAAGTGCTGGTGAAAAAGGCGTACGGCTGCCAGTCCATGATAGAGCTCCTTCTAACGTGGTTAGAAGTTGCACCACATCACGATCCATGCAGCTTTCGCCACCGCCCACGCCAGCGGAAGCTTTGGTGCCCGCGTAGTTGCTCCTCGATTTTCCTCCTACTGCGGAGAAACTCGATCAGTGGAGAGCCACCATCCGAAGCCTCGTCGGCGTTGCCAACAGAGATGAGCCATGACCGGTGGGGCCTTCTGGCCGGCGCACCGTCGAGACGCCGCATGCCAGTGGTGGAAGGATCGGGGGCACTGCGGCCACGGTGCACTCTCCTCCTCCACTCCAGCCACTGTGGTTGTCGATCCGTCGTGACGGCGCTTGTGATAACATTTCCGTAGTGTTGTCCGACCCACGGACCCACCACGATCAGCACCAAGTTCTTCGGGAGCGAGCCCGTGAAGACGCTCGAACCACCATCAAACGCTGGCGCGATGCACGCCACCAGTCAGATAGGCGGGCGGGGCCCACTATGGACCACCCAGCACCGGGGGGCTCTAGCGACCTACCCTACGAGGTGGGTTGCCCGGCCTTTACCCATGAGCTACGACAGTTCTAGTGGCTCTCCCACCGCACGTTCAAGCCAGACGTTAGCGAGAAGTACAATGGCAAGACCCACCCATCAGAGTTCCTCAGCATCTACACCATCGCGATGAAAGCTACTAGGGCCTGTGACGACAAGGTGCTTGCCTATTACTTCCCGCTAGCGCTCAAACCCAATGTCATGTCATGGCTGATGCACTTGCCGACGGATTCCATTTCTTCTTGGTCGGACCTGTGCCATGAGTTCGTTGGCGCCTTTACCGGAGGCCACCAAGCTCATGGCCAGGCAAGCGATTTGCATATCATCCCCCAGAAGGAAGGTGAAACCCTGCAGAAGTACATAAAGAGGTTCAGCCGGGTGCAATACAACATCCCAGACGTTCATCCCGCCGCCGTGATTAGCGCATTCCATCAGAATGTCGGCAACCGCAAGATGCGTGAAGAGCTGGCGATGAACAAGGCCAAGGATGTGGCTGAACTTTATGTTCTGGCCGATAGGTGCGCTCGAGTGGAAGAGGGGAGGAAGTACCCTGACAAGGATGCCGGTGCGGAAACTGACTCCGCAGACAAAGACGCGGCCACCCTAACAAAAAAGGTCCGTCGCCGCAACAGGAAGCGCAAGGGCAAGACCGTGCTTGCCGTTGAGGGATCCGAGGATGCCGGTGCTGCCAAGAAGGCCAAGGCAGACGACCCCGGCAAGTAAATTGCCAGGTGCGCCGCTTGCCGGGCCTTGGTGGCCGCCGACAAGCCAGGAGGCTCCGACAAGCAATATTGCAAGATCCACCGCACCAAGGGCCACGACCTCCAGAACTGTCGGCAAGTCGAGCTGCTTGCTGAGAAGCAAAAAGCCGAGTATGAGAGGCGGGACAAGGAGAAGGGCCAGGGTGGTGCCGAGGGGTCTGGAAAGAAGCATGGCGACCAAGGAGGCCACCGCGGGAAGGATAACTAGCAAGAGAGGCCCGCTCGGGGCGGTGACAAGAAGCAAGAAGATGATGATCATGACGAGCATGACGAGTCTGGCGAGCACGAGTTCCAGAAGGCTACGGAAGCCATGTGTGTCGACGGTGGCGCCTTCTTGCACTCTTATCATTGCCAACTCAAGCAGTGGGCGCATGAGATTACAGCAACGGAACCATCCCTTGACACTCAGAGGCCGCTGAAATGGTCCAGCACGCCTATCATTTTCGATGAGGACCACCCTGACCGCGCGACTACGGTCGGGTGTTTGCCATTGTTGGTCTCGCCAACAATATGCAACCTTAAGTTGACGAAGATGCTAGTTGACGGCGGGGCCGGTCTGAACTTGATCTTGCCCGTTGTGATCAAAAGGCTACAGATTCCTGATGGAGACCTCGAAGAGACAGGCACATTTCAAGGGGTCAACCCGGGGAGGAGCCAGCCGAAGGCTAAGGCACGCTGCCCATGACATTTGGAGGCGAGTTAAACTACATGACAGAGAGGATTGTTTTTGATGTAGCCGAGATCCCCTTGTCCTACAACGGAATTCTCAGCCGCCCGGCACTGGCCAAGTTTATGGCGGCGTCGCACTACACCTACAACACCCTGAAGATGCCGGGGCCGATGACCATCATCACTGTCCCCTCCGACAAGAAGGATGCACTGATCTGCACCGACCAACTCTACCGGGAAGCGGTTGCAGCGACTGCCGCCAAGGTACTCGCTCTTGCCGCTGGAGCCCTGGCAGGGAAGAAGTCTGGCAAGACCTCTCGCACCCACTCCGGCAAGCACACCTCTTCGGAGTGTTGTGCTCCCATCGAGGACGTGCCAGAGAGCTCCACCGACAAGAGCAGGAAATCCAGAGCTGCACCGCCAAAGACCAAGAGGTGTCCATCGACGAGGATGGTACGGGAGGGGCTTTCACCATAAGCTCCACCCTGGATAGCAAATAGGAAAGCGCGCTCGTCACCTTCCTGTGGGAGAGTGTCGATGTGTTTACGTGGCAAGCATCCGACATCCCCGGCATTCCAAGGGAGGTGATTGAGCACCATCTTGCTGTCTGTCCTCATGCACGATCCGTCAAGAAGAAGGTCAGGAAGCAAGCTTTGGAACGGCAGGAGTTCATCATGGAAGAGATCAGGAAGTTGGAAGCGGCAGGTTTGGTGAGAGGAGTACTCCATCCGACGTGGTTGGCCAATCCAGTAGTAGTGCGCAAGGCGAATGGGAAGTGGAGGGTGTGTATTGACTACACAATTATCAATAGGGCTTGTCCCAAGGACACTTTGCCGTTGCCGCGCATTGACCAGATTGTTGACTCCACGGCCGGGTGTGATCTGCTATCATTCCTCGACGCCTACTCGGGGCACCACCAAATCTTCATGGCGAAACAAAACGAAGAGAAGACATCGTTCATCAACCCATGTGGCACGTATTGCTTTTTACGGATGCCTTTTGGTTTGAAGAGTGCTCGCTCGACATGTGCAAGGGCAGTCCAGATTAGTTTTGAGCCCCAGCTACATAGAAATATGGAAGCTTATATGGATGACATAGTGGTCAAAACCAAAGACAGGGCAACACTTGTACAAGATCTGGAAGAGACGTTTGCAAATCAGCGCAAGATGAACCTCAAGTTGAACCCTGAGAAGTGTGTCTTCGGCGTTCCATCCGGCAAACTTCTCGGGTTCTGTCGTGGTTTTGTCACGACAGATGTCCTAGAGAAATGACTTAGTTGTGGAGCCATCGCCACGGGCTAGCTTGAAGGGGTTAAAGCGGACACAAGGACGCAAGAGAGTTTATACTAGTTCGGCCCCTTCAATGAAGGTAAAAGCCTACTTCTAGTTGTGATGGAATTGATGGGTGTTTCGATGACTAGGGAGCAAATAAGCTTTGCCTATGTCTCGAGTTGTTGTTTGTCCTTGAACTGCCGTCGGGTCGTCCCCTTATATACATGGGTGATGCCCGTCGGTTTACAGAGTCCCGATACCGGCTCATAGGTGCGTCCGGTTCGGTCTCCACTATTCCTAACTTATAACACAAGTTACATACCGACGCTGGTTTATAGCTATAGGCCTTAAACCGATTATGGGCCTTCAGCCCTCATCTGCCCTCATGGGCTTTTATGATACTCAACTACTGATGAAGTTAACCCGGCCCTGGCCGGTTTACGCCCAGTAGTAATATCCCCAACATTAGGCCCCAAATTGATTTGAACAGGTTCATGTCAATCCTTAGCAAAATCTTCATCTTCAACATCTTCTTGTATTTTGTTGAACCGTCATGATGTCATCTTCTCTGCTCGCGGTAGACCGGTGTGACGTCACTGGTTATAAAGAACCTTATCCTGTTAACAAGCCTGCGACAATTAAGGCCACAACTTCGTTTCCAAACTCGCGGCTCCTTGATTCTCGCGCCTGACATATCCCTTTCTTTTTAAATAGGACCAAAGGGTCATTTCCTTTCTCTTTCCCTCCGACCCCTTCTGCTTCACCTTCCTCGCGTTGCCCAGCTTCGCAGCTCCGCCGCCACCGTCGACCTCTGCATCAACCTTGGCCGCTGCATCAACCTGAGCACACCAGAGCATCGCGGCGACCTTCCGCTTCTTCCTCAGCTCCGGTAAATCTTCTTTCCTTTCCCCCGCAGATCTGTTCTAGGGTTTCCTCGTTCGTCGAAGTTCATCCAGACTCTGGCGCTGTTCTTCCTTTATTTCTTCTTTAGCCCATGAATAAAACTTCAAACCTGATGTATTCCCCGTAATGGCTTATCTTCTGTTAACAAAGAAAACCTTTATGCACATAAAACATTGATCTGGTCCCTTGTGAATTTCTTTGAGATCAACCTTTTAGGTCTAAATCCTTTTATTTTCCTGTCTTACGGTAGATCCAAAATTTCACCACGACCTTATGAAATCTGTTTTTACCTTCCTTAGTCATTCTTGCCTTAGATCTGTATCCTCTTTACCACATAGGCGGTTCACCTTTGAAAAAGCAATCTATCATATATCATTAGTCCCCTTGTTGAACCGCCGTGATGTTGTTGCTTCATAAACTCCGGTTTAGATAGATTTGCTTCCGGTTTAACATTGCACATAGCAACGTACTTTGTAGATTTCATCATGGCCAAGCAAGTGTATGAGTGCAATTGGGTCCCTTCTCGCGTCACAGAGGATCAACTGGATGATTTAGTCCTGATTGGCGCCTTGGGCAGCAAAGACAACGTCCATTGGAGGGCTCCTGGCAAAGAATGCCCCCCCACACCTCGAGAAGGAGAGGTTGTTGTTTTCGTAGACCACTTAGCCCAGGGTTTTAAACCGCCCGGTTCTAAATTCTACCGGGATGTTCTAGCTGATTTCCAACTCCATCCGCAAGACACTGGCCCCAACTCTGTTACAAATATGTGCCACTTCCAAGTGCTCTGTGAGGTGTTCTTTCAAGAGGAGCCCACAGTGGAATTATTCAGAGATCTTTTCCATCTAAACTGCCGTACTGAGTTTACTGATGGCTCTAATACGGAGTTGGGTGGTATGGCGATTCAAAAAAGGAAAGAAGTCACATACCCTCACGCCAAGCTGCACAGTCACCCCAAGGAGTGGAATCAGACATGGTTCTACTGCAAAGACACCTCCCCTGCTGGTGAGAATCCCTTGCCTGGCTTTCGTCCGGAGCGGCTCAGCAATACCCATCCTTTTCCTCAACGATTGAGTGCCCAGGAGAGAAGCAAATATGCTCCTCAGCTGTCAAAGCTCAGAGCCTTTATGGCCAACGGTTTAACAGGGGTTGACCTTGCTCGCTGTTGGATATCATGGAGCATACTACCCCTTAGTCAGCGCTCCGGTTTGATGTGCGAATATACTGATAGTGTGGATGACCCACTGCGACATTCAAGACTCCAGCTCTCCGGTGAAGAAATCACAGAAGCTGTGCGTAAGATACTGAATGAACCGGAGCACATCTGCGCTAGAACCGACCTGCTTCCCTTCTGTGCCACCAACAAACCGCCAGCTGTAAGACTTTGATTTTTCTCTTTGCTGAATCTGTTATTGATATGTCTGGTCATTGTTTTTAATATCAGTGTCTGCATAATCAGGGCGATGATCCGTTTTGGAGCAAAAATCTGCCGCAGGAGAAACCAGAGAAAACAGATAAACCGAAAAGAGCAACCCGGCAAAAAACTAAAGCTGTGAAGAAGATTGCCCACCGGAAAAGAACCACTGCATCTTCTAATCCGGCCCCTGATGACGAGGTGGATAATCTGGACTTTGAGGTAGAGCTTGACTCACTTGGTTTATTTTTCATGCATCTTATTGATGATGATATTTGTCAGGATGATGCCGAAGCCAGCCATGCGGATGTTGCAGAGGTAATTATTCTCTCTTCTGATTCAGAAACTTTGCCTTCACAAAAAATCCGTCAGGCAAATCGGAAAGTTAAATTTTCTCATCCTCTTGCTTATTTGGATCCTAAACTTCTTATGAAGACTCAACAACACGAAGCTCGCCGCACCACCCGGCGCAGCGGCCAGGTAGTTACCTCCGCCGGTTTACCGAATAGTCCGGTTCGGAAACGTCATTCCAAGGTCTCTAATTCGCTTGTCATTGCTTGTCCTAAAGCGGGCTGCTTTCGTCAACCTCTTAATCCGTCTGACTCCGATTATCAGGTTATTTCCCACTCATCTTCTGGCGAGTCATCGGCTACTCAGCTCCCACCGCTCAAAACGGTGCTTGGGTAAGCTATATTTATTGTGATGTTTGCAGTATATTGCCTTGGAACATATGCAGTATTTAATTTTGTTATTCTTCTCAGGGCCAAACCTAGGCCGAGCAAGAAGGCCCGCCTGGATACAGCGGCCGAAGAAGATGTCATTCTTGAACCAGGCACCACACCCAATCTTGAAGCGGCTATTCCTGAGGATATTCCCAATGATCCACCACAGCCAGATGATGATCTTACTGCTGAGGAAAGACCTACTGATACCTCAGGTCCTATCCATCAGCCCACAGGTTCCCTCCGGGTTGAAAGCTCCACTGGTCCCGCAAAACCTACTGACAAGCCAACAGCTCCAGTGCAAACCGGTGGTACCAATGATGATGAAGTTGTCATTACTGGCACTGGCCATACTGAGCCAAGAAATCCTGTCGCTTTATCCAAACATTCTGCCAAGGAAGAATTAGCTGCTTTTGGCAAAGGCAAGTGGAATGCTGATCTGACGGCTTACGCTGCTCTGAACGCCCAAGATATCCATTCCGGCTATCTGAACCGGCTGTATACCAGCCGTGACTATGAAGCCGGTCTGGTTAACATGATGAAGGATAAATATGAGGTAACTTCCATATTGTCCTTCCTGCTTGTATGCTTTCATTCTTGCTGACTCTCCTAGCCCCTAAGGGCCGATTTGAAATATTCTTTCAAACCGGGACTTAATAATATGAATCTTGATTCTTTGAAATTTGCTGATGTAGTCCCCAAGGACCGGTTCAACTTAGCGTAGTTAAACCGGTACTTTAAGTAATTGAAACTGCCGCATCAGAATACATATGATCAAATAGCCATTAGCCCCCAAGTGCCAAGTTGAATACTTGTATTGAGCTTGGGACTTTGTAAACAATTGAAAGATGAAGATCGAATATGCATTAGCCCCCAAGTGCTAAGCGCATAACTTGTTATGTGGTTGGTACTTGAATCCTTCTACCGATTTGTTGAAACATATATCTGTATGCCTGCAGGCGGAGCTGAAGGCGAAAGAAAGCCAAGTCATCGATCTGCAAGAAAACCTGAAAACCCAACAGGCTGAAACCTCCAAGGCAAAAGAGGTATTGGCCAGTGCCTTAATCGCCATGGAACAACTTAAGGAGAACTCCAAGAAGAAACGGGCGGATTGGGCCACTGAAAAATCCGCTTTGATCAAACGAGCAGAGGATGCCGAGGCTGCACTGAAACCAGTGACGGATGAACTGACCAGCATAAAGCGGCACGTTCATGCCATGACCACTGCTATCTTTGGTAAGCCAGCTTGCCTTCTGAATTGGTTCTGCCTTCTTACAGAGTTGCCGGTTTATTAACCTTTTATGGTATTTCAGGGACATGCATTGGTCACTTGGGGTCAGATGTGCGGAAGAAATTGAAAGCTGCCTATACCTTGGTTGAACAATTGTATACTGGTGACTAGCGGAGCATCTGTACCGCGTCTCATAACAAACCGGCGCCCACTTTGATTCAAGATACTTTGATGAAACTGTCAGTGCTTCCTGCCCGGGTTGAAGAGCTGAAGAAATCTGCTGCTCGAACCGCTGGAATCAATGCTTTAATCCGGGCAAAAGCCTGGGTGCCGGATTTTGATCCTATTGAAGCGGCTCAGGGTTATCCCAGTTTGAAGGAAGACGGGTCAGAATTTGGTGAAGCGGATCTGCGAGCCATAAACCAGGAGGTACGTCCGCTAGCTTGTCAACTGGCTGAGGAAGCAGATTTTTCTCATTATCAAGCCCAATATGACAGCCAGAACAAGCGAATAGCTGCACCAATCCATGAATCGGAAAACCTGATCCCTCCAATACGTAAGCATACTTACGCTCCCGATATTGACCCGTCTTCGCTAATCCATGACAAAGCTGTTTTTCAAGCATTGATGGGAATCGACTGGACAACTGTGGATTTCCAGCCACTGGGTAGAGAAACGGAAGCTGAAGCGGCGCAGGATGACCCATAACCATCAGGCCAGACTGGTGGCCAAGCTTAAACCGGAAGCCGGTTTTAAAACTGTCTCTCCTTGTGAAGAGGTATTACCTTTGATGTTGATATGCCTTCGTGCATAACTTGTTCTTCCTGTGGTAATGATCTTTCCAAAATACTTTCTGAAATAAGAAATTCGTTAAGTGCCACCGCGGTTGTACCGTCAGGCGGAATATGATGTTTGTATATATAAAGTCAAAACATCCAAAACAAAATTTTAAGGATATGATCAAAAATTTTGAGATACATAATATCTGCCACCGTTGAGTGTGAAGTTGGCTTGGCCAACTTTGAAGCGGAGTTTTTGCAAACCCACACTGTTGAAGGAAATAACAACTCCTATATATGTATATGACACTGGTTACCATGTAAACCGTGCCGGGTTATAATGAACATCGTGTTACTCCATAAGAGGATGTTAACAACAAGGATCAAACCGGACAAATAGTCTCCGGATTGACGTGAACTATGTTCCGTCAATTGATTGGTTAAAAAACTTTGTCGGTTTAAAGAAAACAATAAAAAACAAAAAACCCCTTCAAAGAAAAGTATGAAGCAAAAGTAATGACAAAAACGTTTGCCAAAAAAGATTTATTTAAGCTGATCAAATGGCGTAACCATGGCCAAACACGACCAAGCTCCCGTTAGGTGTAACTATGGTTCTAGTTAGCCAGGTCCCCATGTGATTCTTGTGGCATTTATGCCGACCAAATGGTGTGGTCATGGTTCGGGTTCGGCCAAGCCCCCAAGTGATTCTGTGGCCTTAGGCCGATCAAGAGGCATGACTGGTTCAGACATGACCAAGTCCCCAAGTGATCTGGTGGCTTTCGCCTATCAAGAGGCATGGTATTGGTTCGGACACGACCAATCCTCAAAGTGATATAACACGATGCTTTTAGCAAAGCGAACTCAAGGGGTAAACCGGAGGCCGCTTTAGAGCAACTCCGTGTAACCTCACATGATGTAAAAGAACAGATACCCTGCTTTAGCTGAGGTTCCGGTTTATTATACTTAATCATAATATATACATTGTATGTACATAAGTATAGCCAATGGCTCAGGTAAAGTAAGGCCGAAGATGAGCTATATTCCACGGCCTGTTAGTCTCCTCCTCTAATGTATGTGAGTTCTTATGCTCTCGAATATCGATCAGATAGTACGACCCATTGTGCAGATTCTTGCTGACCATGAAAGGCCCCTCCCAAGGTGGGGATAGCTTATGCATATCAGTCTGATCTTGGATGAGCCGAAGCACCAAATCTCCTTCCTGGAAGGCTCTGGTTCTGACTCGGCGACTGTGATAACGACGAAGATCCTACTGGTAAATCGCCGACCGGGCGGCTGCGATATCACGCTCTTCATCCAACCGGTCCAAAGCATCTTGCCGTACTGTCTCGTTGTCCGCTTCAACATAAGCCGTGACACGAGGTGAGTCATGACGGATATCGCTGGGGAGAACCGCCTCCGCTCCATAAACCATGAAGAACGGCGTGTATCCTGTTGATCTGTTGGGTGTTGTATTGATGCTCCATAACACAGATGGTAATTCTTCTACCCAACAACCCGACGTTCTCTGCAAAGGAACCATGAGGCGGGGCTTGATGCCTCTCAAGATCTCTTGATTAGCTCTTTCTGCTTGACCATTGGACTGTGGATGTGCCACTGATGAAACGTCGAGCCGGATGTGCTCCCGTTCGCAGAACTCCTTCATAGCACCTTTGGACAAATTGGTACCATTATCTGTGATAATACTGTGCGGAAAGCCAAACCGGAAAATCACCTTTTTGATGAACTGAACCGCCGTGGCCGCATCACACTTGCTAACAGGTTCTGCCTCCACCCACTTTGTAAACTTGTCCACCGCCACCAGGAGGTGGGTCTTCTTATCTTTGGACCTTTTGAAAGTCCCAACCATATCCAGCCCCCAAGTCGCAAACGGCCAAGTAATTGGAATCATCCTCAATTCTTGAGCCGGTACATGAGCACGTCTTGAAAACCTTTGGCAACCATCACATCATTTGACCAGATCCTTCGCATCAGCATGAGCAGTTAACCAATAGAAACCATGGCGAAACACTTTAGCCACCAGAGACTTTGAACCGGCGTGGTGACCACAATCTCCTTCGTGGATCTCACGCAAAATTTCACGGCCTTCTTCAGGAGACACGCAACGTTGAAAAGCTCCTGATACATTGCAATGATGCAACTCACCGTTGATGATAGCCATGGACTTGGATCGCCGGATTATCTGCCGGGCCAGAATCTCATCTTCTGGCAACTCGCCCCGGTTCTTGTACGCCAGGTAAGGAAGCATCCAATCCGGAATAACATGAAGAACTGCCACCAATTGAGCCTCCGGATCAGGAATGGCCAAATCCTCTTCACCAGGGATCTTCACCGACGGGTTGTGCAGCACATCCAGAAAAAACATTGGGTGGGACCGGTTTGCGCTGAGAGCCCAGCCGGCTTAAAGCGCCCGCCGCTTCATTTTTCCGCCGGTCCACGTGGTCCACCTGATAGCCTCCGAAATAACCTGCAACAATATCCACCTCACGACCATATGCTGCCATGAGTGGGTCCTTGGAGTCCCAAGTGCCAGACACTTGCTGAGCCACAAGGTCCGAATCACCGAAGCACTTAACTCGACTTAGATTCATTTCCTTAGCCATCCAAAGACCATGGAGCAAGGCTTCATACTCAGCTGCATTGTTAGTACAAGGGAACATTAAACAGAGAACATAACAAAACTTATCACCTCGTGGGGAAGTTAATACGACTCCAGCCCCCGAGCCTTCCAACTGCCTGGATCCATCAAAATGGATGGTCCAATACATATGATCCGGCTTTTCTTCAGGTGCTTGCATTTCCGTCCAATCATTGATGAAATCAACAAGTTCTTGAGACTTAATCGCTGTCCGAGGCACATATTTCAAACCGTACGGCCCCATCTCTATAGCCCACTTTGCAATCCGGCCAGTTGCTTCCCGGTTCTGGATGATATCTCCTAAAGGAGCAGAACTAACCACCGTAATTGGGTGCCCTTGGAAGTATTGCTTAAGCTTCCGGCTTGCCATAAAAACTCCGTACACCAGCTTCTGCCTGTGCGGATACCTTTGCTTGGACTCAATGAGTACCTCGCTGATATAATAGACCGGACGTTGAACCGGATGCTCCTTACCTGCCTCCTTTCGTTCCACCACAATAGCCACGCTGACCGCACGAGCATTAGCAGCAACATATAGCAGTAACGGCTCCTTGTCAACGGGAGCGGCGAGCACATGAGGATTGGCCAATTGCCGCTTTAGGTCCTCAAATGCTTCATCAGCAGCAGAACTCCAGATGAACTGATCCGTCTTCTCCAACATATGATACAAAGGGATCGCCTTCTCACCAAGGCGGCTGATAAACCGGCTTAACGCGGCAATCCGGCCTGCCAGGCATTGAACATCATTGATACACTTCGGTTTAGCCAGGGAGGTGATGGCCGTGATCTTCTCTGGATTAGCCTCAATTCCCCTGTTGGACACTAGAAAACCCAATAACTTGCCCACCGGTACACCAAAGACACACTTGTCCAGATTAAGAATCATCTTGTACGTCCTTAGTTTATCAAAGGTTTCCTTCAAATCATCAACCAGAGTCTCCTTCTCCCTGGATTTAACCATGATATCATCCACGTAAGCATGTACATTACGACCAATCTGCTCGTGAAGACAATTTTGTACACACCGTTGATAAGTTGCCTGGGCACTTTTGAGCCCAAAGGGCATAGACACATAGCAGAAGGCTCCAAAGGGAGTTATGAATGCCGTCTTCTCCTGGTCCTTAACTGCCATTTTGATCTGATGATAGCCAGAATATGCATCCAAAAAACTTAAACACTCACAACCCGCCGTAGCATCAATGATTTGATCAATACGGGGGAGGGCAAAAGGATCTGCTGGACAAGCCTTATTAAGATCCGTGTAATCCACACACATATGCCAGGTGCCGTTTTTCTTAAGGACTAGCACCGGATTGGCAAGCCACTCAGGGTGAAAAACTTCAACAATAAAACCAGCTGCTAAGAGCCTGGTTACCTCTTCTCCAATCGCCTTGCGTCTTTCTTCATTAAACCGGCGGAAGAACTTTTTCACCAGTTTGTATTTAGGATCCACATTAAGTGTGTGCTCAGCGAGTTGCCTCGGTACACCTGGCATGTCAGAGGGCTTCCATGCAAAAATGTCCCGATTCTCACGGATGAACTCGATGAGCGTGCTTTCCTATTTCGGATCCAAGTTGGCACTAATGTTGAACTGCTTGGACGAATCGCCAGGTACGAAGTCAACAAGCTTAGTTTCTGCCGCCGATTTGAACTTCAAGGCCGGATCATGCTCCGTAGTTGGCTTCTTCAACGGAGTCATGTCCGCCGGATCAACATTGTCTTTATAGTACTTCAACTCCTCGGTGGCACAAACCGACTCTGCATAAGCCGCATCTCCTTCCTCGCATTCCAAAGCGATTTTGCGGCTTCCGTGAACCGTTATTGTCCCCTTGTGACACGGCATCTTGAGCTGCAAATACACATAACAGGGCCGAGCCATAAACTTGGCGTATGCCGGACGCCCAAACAGGGCATGATATGGACTTTGGATTTTCACCACTTCAAACATTAATGTCTCCGACCTTGAATCATGATCATCCCCAAAGGCCACTTCAAGAGCTATCTTACCAACGGGATATGCTGATCTGCTAGGCACTACACCGTGGAATACTGTATTGGACGGTTTGAGATTCTTATCTGTTAGTCCCATACGACGGAAGGTCTCATAGTATAGGATGTTAATGCTGCTCCCTCCATCCATGAGCACCTTGGTGAACTTATAACCTCCCACCTAAGGCGCCACCACCAGAGCCAACTGACCCGGATTATCAACCTGGAGTGGGTGATCCTCTCTGCTCCATATGATTGGCTGTTCAGACCAACGTAGATAACGGGGTGTGGCCGGTTCAACAGAGTTGACTGCCCGCCTCTGAACCTTCCGGTCTCGCTTGTCCAGGCTAGTGGTAAAGACATGGTACTGCCCATTACTCAACTGCTTTGGGTTGCTTTGGTAACCTGACTGTTGTTGTTGTTGGTTGTAACCACCCTGGTTGTTCTAACTATGTTGACCATTATGTCCGCCCGGATTACCATTAAATCCTGAACCAGAACTTCCTTCACCGTAACCCGGCCTGGACCCTGAGCCACCGCCAGATCCGTGATCATACCGGAAATTATTAGAATTCTTGAACTCCTGCATAATAAAGCAATCCTTCCAAAGGTGGTTTGCTGGCTCCTCCTTTGTCCCATGTCTTGGACAGGGCTGGCTTAGCAGATAGTTCAGGCGGTTTGGGCTGGGGTTGGGTGCTCCACTATGATTTTTCGGCCTACCCTTGCACCGCTGGCCATTGTCCTGTACGTTGGTATTAGCCACAAAATCCATGTTGCCATCCGAATTACGCTTGCCTCCTCCGCCATTGCCTACCCAGTGATGCTGCTGACCTTTGGAGCTGCTGTTCTTCTTCCCCTTCCCTGTCTTGTCATCATCAGATTCGGGATCCTTGGTACTATCAGAATCAGCATATTTTACCAAAGCGGCCATGAGGGTCCCCATGTCGGTGCAATGACGCTTCATCCGTCCCAATTTCAACTTCAGGGGCCCAAACCGGCAGTTGCCTTCTAGGGTTAATACTGCGGTGTCAGTGTTGATGCGGTCTGAGGAGTGCAACACTTGTGAAACCCGGCATACCCAATGAGTCGTTGACTCTCCTTCCTCCTGGACGCATGTAGCTAAGTCCACTATCGACATAGGCTGTTTACAGGTATCCTTGAAATTGTTGATAAACCGGGCTCGTAATTGGGCCCATGACCTGATAGAATTAGCGGGCAAGATTTTTAACCAAGTATGGGCCGTTCCTTCAAGCATCATGGTGAAGTATTTCGCACACGCCACGTCATCCACATCAAGCATCTCCATGGCCATCTCATAGCTCTCTACCCATGTCTCTGGTGGTTGATCCGCCGTATAATTTGGTACCTTGCGTGGGCCTTTGAAATCCTTGGGCAGGCGCACGTTGCGTAAAGCGGGGACGAGGCAAGGCACCCCCAAAGAACTAGAAGTAACACCAGGTTCGATCAAAATGGTTGGACGAACCGGCGTGAGCTGCCGAGCCTGATGCTGTGTGGCTAACTCGGCCTCCCTATGCGCTCGGGCCCAGTTCACCACTTCCTGAGCGTCATCAGCACCACCCGTCGGGTTGTTACCACGGGGTGCTCCACGTCGTTCATTACTCGACACTGCTGGTTCATCCATATGTCTGCTATAGCTTCGGCTTGGACGGGGGGTCGAGTGGATCCGGTCGCGGCTGTACGAGTACGCCTCCTGTTGGGCCAAAGCTGTCCTCAGAAGTTCCTTGACCCGTCGCGTCTCTACTGCCTGCGGCGAGTCACCTTCAACTGGAATGGCCTCCAGTCGTGCAGCAGCGGCAACAAGATTGTCCATTGGGTTGGAGTAGTAACCCGGAGGTGTTAAAGCATCCCGAGGTATAACGGTGTTTTGACGAGGCGGGTCCATCTGACGGGGCTGAACCAGTGCACCGGTCCCAGGGGCTTCTGCCCAGTTCCCCTCCAGCGGATTACTGGCTCTTGGTCCTGGAGTGTTGAAAAGGTCTCTGGCCTCAAAAACCGGAGGTAAGCAGGACCGGTGCTTCCTCCTCATGACTTCATGCGACGCCCTCTGATCCAACATAAGCCTGTAAGCCTGTGCGTCTAAAGCGGCCCGCTCTGCGGCCATCCTGGTGTCCTTAGCCGCCAGATCCGTTTTGGCCTGGGTGATTTGTTCCTTTACCTTTGTAATCTCCGTGTTGTGAGCGTCCTGATCTGGCGGATTAAGTTCTGCCATAAGCACAGCCAACACATCAAATAGTTCTGATAGAACCTGAGCCGGTGGGCGCACCGGGCCTCCCGCCCCGGCAACCATTGCCGCTGCTGAACCGGAGATCATTGCCGTGGCTGTCGAAGAGTGAAGCGCTGCTTGTGTTCCGGTCATGAATATTCCAACCCGGTTAGGCAGATCAGAGGGGTCCGGAATACTGTCGCCATCGGAACAGCTCTCAATCCGGCCATCTTGTAGCTGATAAAGAGATTCGGTTTCTGCGGTCGAAGATTCGTCACCGGAATGAACGGCAGTCACCCCGTGAAGCTCCGATCCATCCTCATAACTCCCTCCATGGATCATTCCCACGAAGGCATGCTTCATGGCCGGTTTAACCCGGGCGGATCGCGCACGCTGAGCCGTCTCGACGAGGTCGGTGCAGATGTCCGGTTCAGGGCCGAGTTCACCGATCTTGCCAATGAAAACGTGAATGCTACCAAAGGGGACCCGGTACCCGTACTCAATTGACAAAGCAACAACAGTGAATAACTAGAGGACACCTGGCACATCGGTCTCGGGGCGTTACATTCAGGCAAGATGACCATACCCTCGAAATCACTTCTATCTTTGCTTGCTTAGTTGCTCGCTCTTTTGCTATGCCTATGCTGCGATACCTACCACTTGCTTATCATGCCACCCATTTTTTTGAACCAAGCCTCTAACCCACCTTGTCCTAGCAAACCGTTGTTTGGCTATGTTACCGCTTTGCTCAGCCCCTCTTATAGCGTTGTTAGTTGTAGGTGAAGATTGAAGTTGTTCCTTATCGAAACATGGAGATCTTGTTCCTTGTTGGAACATGTTTACTTGTTGGGATATCACAATATATCATATTTAATTAATGCATCTATATACTTGGTAAAGGGTGGAAGGCTCGGCCTTATGCCTGGTCTTTTGTTCCACTCTTGCCGCCCTAGTTTCCGTCATATCGGCATGTTCCCGGATTTTGCGTTCCTTACGCGGTTGGGCTATAATGGGAACCCCTTGACAGTTCGCCTTGAATAAAACTCTTCCAGCAATGCCCAACATTGGTTTTACCATTCGCCACCTGGCCTCTTTTTCCCTTGGGTTCCGCGGTCTCAAGGGTCATCATTATTTTACCCCCCCCCCCCGGGCCAGTGCTCCTCTGAGTGTTGGTCCAAACTAGAGTCCTGTGCAGCGCCCCCTCAGGGAAACTCGAGGTTTGGTTTTAGTTGTATGGAGCGCTCATCCGAGTGTGCCCTGAGAACGAGATATGTGCAGCTCCTATCGGGATTTGTTGGCACATTCGGGTGGTGTTGCTGGATTTTTTTAACTTGTCGAAGTTGTCTTGTAGAACCGGGATACCGAGTCTGATCGGAATGTCTCGGGAGAAGGTATATCCTTCGTTGACCGTGAGAGCTTGTCATGGGCTAAGTTGGGACTCCCCTAAGGGATTTGAACTTTCGAAAGTCGTGCCCGCGGTTATGGGCAGATGGGAATTTGTTAACGTCCAGTTGTAGAAAACCTGAAGTTGACCTTAATTAAAATGCATTAACCGCGTGTGTAACCGTGATGGTCTCTTTCCAGCGGAGTCCGGGAAGTGAACATGGTGTTGGAGTTATGCTTGACGTAGGTTGTTCTAGGATCACTACTTGATCATAGTTTTATCGACTGTGCCTTGCCTTCTCTTCTCGCTCTCATTTGCGTATGTTTAGCCACCATATATGCTAGTCGATTGCTGCAGCTCCACCTCATACCTTTTACCTTACCCATAAGCTTAAATAGTCTTGATCGCGAGGGTGTGAGATTGCTGAGTCCGTGTGACTCACAGATACTTTCAAAACCAGCCTGCAGGTGCCGTTGAGTCATGCAGATGACGCAACCAAGCTCAAGGAGGAGCTCTATGAAGATCATGTTCTTTATGTTGTTCCGTTTTCCAGTTGATCAGTAGTGGAGCCCAGTTGGGGCGATCGGGGATCTGTGTAGCATTTGGGGTAGTCTTCTTTTATTTTGGTTCCATAGTCGGACCTTGATTGTATCTGTTTGATGTAATGCTTTATTCATGTAATTGTGTGAAGTGGCGATTGTAAGCCAACTATGTATCTTTTCCCTTATGTATTACATGGGTTGTGTGAAGATTACCTCACTTGCGACATTGCTTTCAATGCGGTTATGCCTCTAAGTCGTGCTTCGACACGTGGGAGGTATAGCCACATCGAGGGCATTACACCTTCCCCTTTTTCAAAATGTTGAAAAAGGCGGGCCCAATGGAATGGAACCCAGAGGCCGAAGCAGTGTTGCAGGATTTGAAGAAATACCTCTCCTCTACACCGATACTGGTTGCGCCCAAGCCCCAAGAACCGTTGCTGCTGTACCTGGCGGCAATGAACCAAGTGGTCAGTGCTGTGCTAGTGGCGCAAAGGGAGGTTGACGAAGAGGCAAGGCCCCCGGCAGGGTCCAATGCTGGCGGGGCAGGGCCTACGCAACCAGACGAAGTACTGCCGAAGAAGAAAATGATGCAACACCCAGTTTATTTTGTCAGCTCCCTCTTGTAGGGAGCTAGGTCAAGGTACTTCGGTGTGTAGAAATTGCTCTTCGGCCTCCTTATGGCCTCGAGGAAGCTACGTCATTACTTCGAGGCACACGAGATCATCGTCGTCACCCGCCTCCTGTTGCAACAGATATTGCATAATCCAGACGTAACCAGGAGGATTGTGGAGTGGGCTGTCGAGCTTTGGTTTGAAGTTTGAAAGTACTTCAACAATCCAGAGCAGAGTCTTGGCAGAGTTCATTGCCGAGTGGACCTCGACGCCAGACAAAGAGATCCAGGGACCACCCTCCCCAGCAAGGAGGCAAGCCGCAACTGGATTATGTATTTTGACGGTGTCGGCGTTCTGGGAACGGGGGTCCCCAGACTTGCCTGCCTGCGGCCCACGACATGGCTTTGCTGGCAGGCCTGTACGACCCATCTTCATCACAAGGGAATCAAGACCCTTGCGAGGGGCCAAGCCTCGTGAGGCGGACGACACAAGACCTCGTGAGGAGTGGCCTCACCAGGCTGGCTCACGAGGGGTGGAGAGTTCAAGGCCGGGCAAACCTCGCGAGGTTCGCGTGACGTAAGCCATGAAGATCGAGACCAGGCGGGCGCCGGCACGCGCAGCGTCCTTGTTTCCTCTTTGGTGCTAAGGGAGCAAGCGCAGGCACAGAGTACCGAGGCATCAAGCAAAGGTTGCCATATTGGTGCAACGAGACCAAGACCAGAAGGACGGCAAGACGGAGGTCACCGTGGAGCCCAAGACGACGTCACCACCAGAGCCTTTGGCAGGCGAAGACTGCTTTTGTCAGGATAGCTTGTACTAGCCGTCCCCTTTTGAATTGGCCGTTGTTGGCTCCCTTCCCGCTCAATATTTGGGGAGAGGACCATGGCCTTTATAAATAGGATTAGCCACCACAATAGGAGGCAACTCGTCTCGAATCCACCCGAACAACAACCAGTTCGCCAAGCACAAGAACACCTCAACCTCAGGAGGCTGTTCTTCCCCTTGTACTGTTCATCCTCAGCCCAAGAGACAATCCACCACCACCACACTAGAGTAGGGTATTACACCACAATGGTGGCACAGACCAGTATAAATCTTGTGTCCTTTGTGTTGCGAGTTCGTCGAGTTAGTTTGTGAGATCTTAGCTAAGTTAGGATGCAGATCGATAGGGGGGAGATCTTCGCGCGCAGCCCATTGTTCGAACCTTAAGGGTTTTGCCGGAACTCGTGATCCGACATTTGGCGTGCCAGGTAGGGGTGTGCCGGAGTCTTCCTTCCGTCGGCTCGCGCTCCACCATCTCCACGCCCGCTCCCCATGGCGGATGCCCCTCCAGATGGATCTACCGGTGCCCACGGCGGCGCTCGGGGGCTCCGAGCCCTTTCCCCCGCCTTGTGGCAGGTGTAGTGGCCATCCATGTTCAAGCGGAGATGCCGCCATGCTATGACGGCGCAGCGGACCCGTCGGCTTTCCAGCTAGCATACGACGAGGCCGTCCTGGAATCCCGGGGCGACGACAAGATCATGGCCAACTCGTTCCCGATGGCCCTTGTGGGCGCACCACGCACCTGGCTCCTCCACTTTCCGGAGTCTTTTGTCGCCACCTGGGAGAAGCTACGCAGCCTCTTCGTCACACGCTTCGGGGAACCGGCGGCCCCCGTCGTTGCAGCTCTTCTCAGCGGTTCGCAAGCACCACCCTTAGATCAGCACGTCAAGCCATACCTTCGCCAGATCGGCATCGCTTCCAAGCGCACAGGGGCTCCGCCCGGCTGGGCCGTGCCTGAGACCAACCTCACTATTGACTCGGAGGACCATCCCGCCTCCACCGCCGGTTCAGGTGCGCTCCCGATGCTATGCGCACCCACCATCTACCACGTATCCATCACCAAGATGCTTGTCGATGGCGGCGTTGTCCTCAATGTGCTCTTCGTCGAGGCCTTCAGCCTCCTTCACGTACCGTTCGAGCGACTCCGCCCCAGCAAGCCCTTCTCGGGAGTTGGCGGGGGCCCCGCCCGCTCCCTGGGGCAGATCCTCCTCCCTGTGACCTTTAGCACGCGCGACAACTACCGCACCGAGCTCATCGACTTCGACATCGCCCGCATTGGCCTCCCATACAATGCCATCCTCGGGTACCCAGCTCTGGCCTAGTTCATGGCGGCTACCCACCCTGCTTACAATCTCATGAAGATGCTGGGGAGCCAGGGTGTCCTCACCATCAAGGGGGACACCAAGGAGGCCCTGATGGTGTTCAAGCTTGCCCTCAAGGCCGCCGCAACAACACGACCCACCGATGCGGATACCTTCAAGGCCAAGGGAGCCGTACCGACCAAGAAGAAGCAGTTCTTCACTTAGGCCAAGGCAGAAACCAAGCAAGTGTTGGTCGAGGAGGACGGGTCCTTAGGGGCAACCTTTACCATAGGCGCCAACCTCGAGCCTGCTCAGGAAGAGGCGCTAGTGAAGTTTTTGCATGCAAAGAAGGGAGTGTTTGCCTGGGAGCCCGATCAGCTGGTGGGGGTCCCAAGAGAGGTGATAGAGCACCACCTGAAGGTGTGCCCCAACGTATGCTCTGTGAAGCAGAAGGCAAGGTGGCAGTCCAGGGAGAAGCAAGCTTTCATCATCCAAGAAACTCGCAAGTTGGAGGCTGTGGGTGTCATACATGAAGTTTGGTACCCCGGGTGGCTGGCGAACCCTGTCGTCGTCCCCAAGAAAGGTGGGAAGGAGCGGATGTGCGTCGACTTCACCAACCTCAACAAGGCTTGTCCCCAAGATCGGTTCCCGCTTCCACGCATCGACCAGATTGTTGACTCCACCGCCGATTGCGACTTGCTATGCTTCCTGGATGCGTTCTCAGGTTATCGCCAGATCAAGATGGCGGTAGAAGATGTGGAGAAGACGGCCTTCCTGACCCCGTGTGGGGTGTACTGCTACACATGCATGTCGTTCGGGCTACGCAACACGGGCGCAACCTTCCAGTGACTCATGCACATTGCCTTAGGGCAACAACTTGGGAGAAACAATGAAGCCTACATCGATGACATCATGGTAAAGTCTAGGGAGGCGGGAACCTTGATCCAAGACCTAGAGGAGACCTTTGAAAGCCTTCGCCAGGTGGACTGGTGGCTCAATCCGGAGAAATGCATGTTTGGCGTCCCTTCTGGAAAGCTGCTGGGTTTCCTGGTGTCCCACAGGTGGATCGAGGCCAACCCAGACAAGGTGAAGGCCATTGAAGACATGAGTCCACCACAGACCCTCAAGAAAATGCAGAAGTTGGCTGATCGGGTGACTGTGTTAGGGCGCTTCATCTCCAAGCTGGGAGAGCGCGCCCTACCCTTCTTCAAGCTGATGAAAAAGAAGGGCCCGTTCGAGTGGACCCCGGAAGCCGACCAAGCTTTTCAAGACCTCAAGAGATACCTGACCAACCCTCCAGTGATGGTGGTGCCACGACCTCGTGAGCCCCTAGTGCTCTATCTTGCTGCCACCCCGTACTCAGCCAGCACGGCCCTGGTGGCGGTTCGGGAAGAACACCAGCCAAGGGCGCATCGCACCGCGCCACGCCTCCAGCAGAGATGACGCAGGACCCAAAGGGTGCCACAAGGGCCGCAGCAGCAACGGCAGAGGATCAGGCTCGGCAGGACGACGCCCCCAAACTCGCGAAGACTTCGGCGAGCGACCAGGCATCGGGGGCTCTACCCCCTCAGGAGACACCCCATCTTCCAGAAGACGCAAACCTCATCAGCACGCCTACCCTCGTCGAGCACCTAGTATACTTCGTTAGCACGGTGTTGCAGGATGCAAGAGTGCGGTATCCCATGCCTCAAAAGCTCTTACTCACGCTCCTAGTGGCCTCGCGAAAGCTGCGGCACTACTTCCAGGGCCACCCCATCAAGGTCGTCTCAGCTTACCCATTGGAGAGAGTGCTCAGGAGGACCAACTCTTCCGGAAGAGTCGCTGAATGGAACATCGAGTTGCAAGCATTCTAGCTGGAGTTCAGTACTACCAGGTGAGGGAGTCCTGGACTAAGGGGTCCGTGGGCGTCCGGCCAGTTATCCATGGGCCGGACTGATGGGCTGTGAATACATAAAGGCCGAAGACTGCACTGTGTCCGGATTGGACTCTACTTGGCATGGAAGGCAAGCCTGGCGACTGAAGATTCCTTCTTATGTAACGGACTCCATGTAAACCCTAGACCCCCCCGGTGTCTATATAAACCGAGGGGGATAGTCCGGAAAGGACAACACATATACTCATTACCATACCCCTATAGGCTAGAATTCTAGGGTTTAGCCATTATGATCTCATGGTAGATCAACTGTTGTAATACTCATATTCATCAAGATCAATCAAGCAGGAAGTAGGGTCTTACCTCCATAAAGAGGGCCCGAACTTGGGTAAACATCGTGTCCCCCGTCTCCTGTTACCATCGATCCTAGACGCACAGTTCGGGACCCCCTACCCGAGATCCGCCGGTTTTGACACCGACATTGGTGCTTTCATTGAGAGTTCCACTGTGCCGTCGACAAAAGGTTCGATGGCCCCTTCAATCATCAATAACAACACTGTCCAAAGAGGAACCTTCCTCCCCGGACAGATCTTCATGTTCGGCGGCTTCGTACTGTAGGCCAACTCGCTTGGCCATCTGGAGCAGATCGACACCTACGCCCCTGGCCATCAGGTCATATTTGAAAGCTTGAATTACGTCACAGACATTCGTGGAAATTTGATCTTTGATGGATTCGAGACCGTGGCAACCGCTCCCCATTGCCTTGATGAACATGGCTTAAACCTGTCATCGGGCCGCATCCAGGAGATAGCTCCTGTAGTAGCTCTGGCCTTAAATCCGGAGCAGATCAAGTCGCTCGAAGATGGGAAGCTCGACCCCATCACAGGGGCTACCGATTCCGCGGCGCTGGAGCCGCACGCAGATTCCACTTCATACGGTATCTGCATCAACAGAACCTCGGACTCGCCTCCGATGTCGAGCTCTGAACCTTGCGAGCCCGTGTATACCGAACTCGATCGGTTATCGATCTTCAAGTTCAGTGCCGTAGACGTCTTCCAACACTCGCCCATGGGTGACACACTAAACTCGCTAAAAAACCTATTCCTGGCAAACGACTCGTTGCCGAACTATGTTCGGTTCGAACTTTCAGCGGACGATGGAGAATCTTGTTTCCCACCCGCCACCCACTTCGTAGCCACTGTTGAAGACCAAACCAACAGGCCTGACCCCAGCCCCAAAGACACCGATGGTGTGGACGTCGATAAGGGGCAGGGCCAGAGCTTACTACCCGCTCGACATGGGATGACCACTTCATGGCATGACATGTGTATGACGGACACACCTTACGGTGCTCTCGATGATGACAAGGAGGCTGGTCGAGAATAAACCGCCTAGTACACAGCCCGGACATCGGCGCCCTAGGTCACATCGCCCAAGAGAAAACACTGCCAGCACCAGAGAAGATGATACTCCAGAAAACAAAGACCCTGTTGAGGTAGAATCCCAGAAGGAGGAATAGGAAGGCGGGCAAGACAATCCTGATGAACAGACCACATATGGGGACTCGGAAGACAGCAATTATCTCCCACTCTCCGAGGAAGAGAAGACCCTCGGCAACGAAGATTTTATCATGCCCAAGGAACCTCTCGAGCAGGAGCGCTTCAAACGCCGGCTTATAGCCACTGCAAGGAGCCTAAGGAAGAAGCAGTTGCAGCTTCAAGCAAACCAAGATTTGCTCAACGATAGATGGATTGAGGTCTTAGCCGCCGAAGAATACGGCCTTAGCAGCCCAGTCAAAAGCCACCCCAAGAATAGGTGGCTCCCTCAATATGACGGCGGAGCGATGGAACCCATACCACCATCGAACAATGCGGTGGGCTGACCACAGTTCGGTCCAGACAAAGCAGCAGCCCGAGCAGAGCACCATACCAACCCATCCGGCATTCAAAACAAAACAGCTTGGGGGAATACCCGCGATATCAACCAAGACATGGAGGGTAGAGCAGGACGCACAAGATCGATGTATAGATCACGAAGATATACCCCGACCAACGATGATGGTCGCTTATTCGGACGCTATAAAGCCGACCATGCCCGGTTCGAGCACTGTAAACAGAGCCCTCCAGAGGTGCTTCATAGTGTGGCCCAACATAGAGGAGCTGCACACCCTCTTTGCTTCACTAACGAAGTAATAGAGCACGAATTTCCAGACGGGTTTAAACCCATCAACATCGAATCATACGATGGACCAACAGATCCCGCGGTATGGGTCGAGGATTACCTCCTCCATATTCACATGGCCCATGGAGACGACCTCCACGCCATTAAATACCTACCTCTCAAACTTAAAGGGTCAGCTCGGTACTGGCTAAACAGTTTGCCAGAAAATTCCATTGGCAACTAGGAAGATTTGGAAGACGCCTTTCGAGACAACTTCTAGGGAACATATGTCCGGCCATTATACGCCGATGACTTAAGTCACATTGTCCAGGAGCCCGGCGAGTCAGCCAGGGAGCTCTGGACCAGGTTCTTAGTCAAAAAGAACCAAATTGTCGACTGTCCGGACACAGAAGCCCTTGCGGCCTTCAGACATAGCGTCCGGGATGAATGGCTAGCACGTCACCTCGGCCAGGAAGGACCCAAATCCATGGCATCCCTTACCGCTCTAATGACCCGCTTCTGCGTGAGAGAAGACAACTGGCTTGCTCGTAAAAGCAACGATGCCAGCGGCCCGAGAACTTCCTTAATCTGAGATGGCAACGGCAAGCCACGACGAACCGAACACAACAGTCGCAGTAATATATGTGACACAGCGGTGAACGCCGGATTTCACAATCCGAAGCCCGATCAACGGAACAAGCCACTAAAGGCAAACCAGGATGGACCATCCACCCTTGACAGGATATTGGACCGACCTTGTCAGATTCACGGTCACCCCGATAGGCCAGCCAATCATACCAACCGAAACTGTTGGGTCTTCAAGCACGCAGGCAAGCTTAACACTGACCACAAGGGGAGGAGGCCACCAGGCGATAAAGACGACGTATCGGCTCACCAGCAGAACGCCAGGGGCCAGAAACAGTTCCCCTCCAATGTTCGACCACTCCCAGAACGCAAGTAGCAGTTCGTCTTCCGCCACCCACGTGATGTACTGGCAAAATTTGCACCACTCGCACATCAGTACACACTCAAGATACCATGGGCATCGGTGGAAGCACAATACGGACCACCCTACAAGCATTCCTGTAACGTTTTTTTATCTGCTTACCTTATTTTTCTGTATCATCTCTAAAGAACAGGTGACCAGCTGGACAACATCTACAACGGACTCTATCGGAGTTCGTATCCGTTTGCTCACTTAAGGGGCTACTTCTGTTAGGGATTCCCCTCCCCGAGGACGGGCGACACAGATGTGCGACAGGAGGTCCAAAATAACCTTTTGTGGACCACGCTCTTTATTCCGAGCCTGTACTATGCCTTCTTTCCTCTGATCCCGACCCCGAGCATGTCAAATAGCCGGGTTCGCGGTTTCTTTTTTATTATATATATACATAAATTTATCATTGGCACATCGCTCCGTTCTCAGTAAGTCTCATCCGAACCAATCTTTCATACTCTTTCAACAATAAGTACGGCCTTAACGGCTGCTCTGCAGATACACCTCGGCATACCCTACCAGGGGCTCGGCATGGGAACGAATGAGCTGCCAGTAAAAGTCCGAACAGCTCTATAGCGTACTTTGGCGTCACAAGTTTGGCCTTATATGCATCAGCTCGGAATCATGGTCTTGGGTCAATAGTTCGGTTGCCCGGCTCCTGTGTTCGCTACCCTACGTTCTGCTCTATCGGCTAGGGTAGTAAAGGGAAAACTACTGCGATTGTGCCCTGGCCTAGACCGGATGAGCACCTCAGTAGAGAAAGCCGAAAACCGACTGTCATGATGTGGCGAGAGCTGGTCAACCACTTGACGACTTATTGGAATCTTTAGCGATTCTCCATGTAACACGAGGTATCTTTTTCAGATCGGATATGCAAGGCACCACACGCCGCATACACACCAGGGGCTATGTCGTAGCCCCACCATAAAACTCCTATGGTTAAGTGAAAGTGTTAACGCCTTATAGTTTGATTGCCTGGTTCGCCGCATTATCACCTCCTTCATGGACCAAGACGTTGGATAAAGAGTGATTAAATGTTTTTCCGAACACCCCCGTACTTCCTACGAGGGGGCTAAAGCAGACGACTGGAAAACTTTCAGATTATATTAAAACAACCGCACAGGAGGAATTCAAGCTCTTCGAGCAAAACATAAATAGATTAACTATAAATTCATCTCTTTCAATCATCATACACCTCACTCAAACATTATGTTTTTCGAGCATTGACCCTCTATCAAGCGGGCAGCCTCCAGGACGTCTTCAAAATAACTCTCCGGTTCTGGACGGTCCCTGCCTTCAGGCGGACCCTTCGTGGCGACGTCGATGACCTTCATCTTTCCCCAGAATGTCTTGACTTGGGCAAGGGCCATCCGTGCACCTTCAATGCATGCCCATCGCTTCGCAGCATCGATTCGCGGTACCATGTCGACAAGCTTCTGCACCAAACCAAAATAGCTACTCGGCACAGGCTCGGTTGCCACAGCCGGATTATAACATCCTTCATGGCAGCGCCAGATACACTATGAAGTTCGTCACATTGGGACATCTGTTCATTGAGCAGCAGCGGGCGCTTCGGCGCACCGAACTATGAGCAAAAAAGCTTCTCCATTGCATATCCAGCTCGCGCTTGGTAATACCGCGCTGCATCGGAAGAACTCTTCAGCAAGTCCAAATACTCGTCCGGAGAACTCCACACTTGGTTCAGCTGAGCATAGTCTGGGTCGCCAAACTTAGTCTGCAGCAGAAAAGGCTTTCCAGCCACTATCTCTTTCACCTGCCGAACCTCCTCACGGAGTGCTGTGGACTCTGATCGCACTTGTCTTGCCTCTTGTCGGCCTTGTCCAGTTCAGCCGTTAAGGCTTTATTCTCCTTCTCAAGAAATTCGCAGCGGCCAGTAGCATTCTCCAAAGCGAGTGTCATCATGGATACTTTCTCCTTGCCCTGGCATCGTGCAGCTTGTTCGTCCTTCAGTTCAATCGATGCCTCTTCAGCAGCAGCATCACTAAGCCGGGCCCGCTCCTTGGCCCGGACTAGCTCCGCCCGAAGAGCCTCCACGGCCGCAACACCATATGCATTTCATGCGCATTTCATATAAAGCACTTTCCCGCGTCAAGCACACTGGTGTAAAGAATGCTCGAAATACATACCTTGCGAGTCATAAAGACACCTGTTGATCAATGCAAGGTCATCCTCCGCAATATCCGGTTTTTGCTGTAGTTCAGCAACTTCCGTATTCCGGGTAGCCACAGGAGGGGAAGGAGCCTGTATTTCAAATTAAACCAAGGTTAATACCTGAGCATATCTATTTGATCCTCTGATCACTTCCTTTGGAAGACAATCCAAGTCTCAGGGGCTACTGCTTATACAACAGGTGCATTATGTCAATAAAATTCAATTGACAAAACTACATCACAAACCTCAAAACCTCTTATAAGGCTCGTGAAGGCCTCGTTCAATCCACGCTTCACGGATAGAACCCTTTTGACCACCGTAGCCATCAAGGTACGATGCTCTTATGAAATGGATGCTCGTCGTAGCAAGCATGTCAGCATGTCCGGCGCTCCTGGGTCTTCGGAAACCGCTGCCGGAGTACGACATTCCTGTGAATGAACCCGCTTCCTTGCCTCCAAAATTGTCTCCGGCCGTAAACCGGACGGTTCGGGGACGCCAGTCTTGATCCCGGAACCCCGAGTGACAGAGGCACCGCCTTCGGGTAACACCTTCTTCGCTTCCTATAGTACTTGGTGTTCAGGAGGAGCCCGTCAGGACGATACCTCGGCATCATCTCCCCTATTGGGCGATGTGGCCGGAGAAGGAGTGTCACTCTCCATCATCTCCGGAAGAAGATCTCCCGAGGAGGAGGACGATTGAGAAGCACCAGGCATTAAACTGCGTGGACGAACATATATAGGATGATTACTTCACTAATAGGAAAAGAATGAGGTGCGTTTAAAGTACCCCAGCCTCGCTTATGGTCTGCCTCGAGGTTCGTCCTCGTCATCAAACTCTACGACAGCCTCACTCGCCCGGCCCAAGCCGCTCGATGATGGTGTTTTTCCTCTCTTGGAAGGATTCCCCTGCTGATCTTTGGAGGCGACCCTCTTCTTGCCCTGGAGGGACCCCTCTGCACTCTTGCCCTTGGGCAAAAGGATTTCGGTTTCCCTGAACGCAGTCACCTGGTACGGTGTCGGGATTAGCATTCTCGTCAGCAGGTCGGTCGCAGGGCCTTCAGGAAGAGGCGCCAGACAGCAGATTAGCACCGCTTTCTTTATCCAGTCCTGTACAGGGATGGATTGTTTAGTATCTTGTTAAGAGATTCCTGAATGGAAGGTGCTCGGATATCGAATACTTACCGAAGTGTACGGATGATTGCAGTCAAGGCCAACGTCTTCGGTGGTGTCCGGCCATTGCTCTCGTTCCCCGAAATATAATTTCCACATTCCTTCATGCGTAGTGCCGAAGAAGTGCTGTAGAGTCCGCCGCGCTTCTGGGTTAAACTCCCACATATGAAGAGGCCGCCGCTGACATGGCAGGATCCGGCGGACTAGCATTATTTGAACGGCATTCACAAGATCGATGCCCTTCTCGATAAGGCTCCGGATGCGACTTTGCAGAGTTTGCACCTCATTGACGAATCCCTAGTACAATCCCTTATTGACCCACGAAGTGAGCTGAATTGGAGGGCCGGGCCGGAATGCAGGTGTAGCCACCCACTTGGGGCCCCGCGGCTCATTGATATAAAACCACCCCTGCTGCCATATGTTGGAAGATTTGGCAAAAGATCCTTCGGGCCAAACCGCGCCGGCCAGCTTGCCTATTATGACGCTGCCGCACTCTGCCTGCTCCTCCTCTGCCACATGCGGCCTCACATCAAAGGTCTTGAGCCACAAACCAAAGTGTGGAGGAGTCCGGAGTAAGGCCTGACACGTGACGATAATTGTTGAGATGAGGAGAATAGAGTCCGGGGCCAGATCATGAAAATCTAGCCCATAGTAAAACATGAGCCCCTGGACAAAGGGGTTAAGCGCGAACCCTAGCCCATGAAGGAAGTGGGATACAAATACTATCCTCTCACCAGATCTGGGGGTCGGTATGACTTGCCCTTGCGCCGCAAGCTGATGAAAGATTTCTGTGGTCAGATACCTCGCTACGCAGAGCTTCGCAATATCCTCCTCTATGACACAAGAAGCCACCCACCGGCCCTGACGGTTGGATCAAAACATGACTAGGGCTGGTGGCGATTGG
Source organism: Triticum aestivum (assembly GCF_018294505.1). NCBI lineage: Eukaryota > Viridiplantae > Streptophyta > Magnoliopsida > Poales > Poaceae > Triticum > Triticum aestivum. The sequence goes on along the minus strand of NC_057794.1, from coordinate 224,077,018 downwards.
AACCCGAGGGTTGGAACTTAGGGTGGCGGAGATTGAGGAAGGAGCAAGCGCAAGGAGAGAGGACGAGACTGGGTCTCTATATAAAGGCCCCGAATACTGGGTGTCTCCCCTGGGGTCTCTAAACTTACCTATCACCAAGGAGTTGTACCCAGGGGATGGTTGGATTACCCATACCTGCATTAATGAAAATCCCGTAAATAAAGGGACACGATCCCTGCCTTGACGGGACGTGCCAGTAAAACCGCGCCCCGAGACGTGGGGAGGCTCGCTAGCCGACGGTTGGAAATAGTAACCGGGCAGGCATGATACGATGTCGTGAACAGTTATCAACAAGTTGGGCTTGAGAGATATTATATTCTCTGCAATTATATATACAGGTCCGGATATACTTACCTCATCCGAAGACTATTCTGGAGTTCGGAAGGAGGGAACCCGCCTTGCAATGCCGAAGACAAATCTGCGCGCCGGACTCCTCGTCATTGAAGCCAGTTTTAGGGGCTACTGAGGGAGTCCTGGACTAAGGGGTCCTCGGGCGTCCGGCCAGTTATCGATGGGCCGGGCTGATGGACTATGAAGACATAAAGGCCGAAGATTGCACCGTGTTTGGATTGGACTCTACTTGGCGTGGAAGGCAAGCCTGGCGACCCAAGATTCCTTCTTGTGTAACTGACTCCTTGTAAACCCTAGATCCCTCGGTGTCTATATAAAACGAGGGGGATAGTCTAGAAAGGACAACACATATACTCATTACCATACCCCTATAGGCTAGACTTCTAGGGTTTATCCATTACGATCTCGTGGTAGATCAACTCTTGTAATACTCATATTCATCAAGATCAATCAAGTAGGAAGTAGGGTATTACCTCCATAAAGAGGGCCCGAACCTGGGTAAACATCATGTCCCCCGTCTCCTGTTACCATCAATCCTAGATGCATAGTTCGGGACCCCCTACCCGAGATCCGCCGGTTTTGACACCGACACCAGGGTCATCAAGGGGGCCGCGCTCGCTGATTTCGTGGCAGAATGGACAAATGCCCCGGCGCTTGAAGAAGGCGAAGACCGGTCCCTCTCGCTGGGAAGCGAGGCGCTTGACAGCTGGGTCATGTATTTCGATAGTGCCTTCGCGCGCCAGAGCGCGGGGGCTGGAGCAGTACTCATCTCGCCCACTCAGGACAAGCTCTACTATGCCGTGCATCTCTGCTTCCAGCAGGGCGAGAAGGTCTCCAACAACATTATAGAATACAAGGGTCTCATAGCCGGCCTGAAGGTTGCGGCGACGCTAGGGGTGAAGCGTCTCACTATCAGGGGTGACTCACAACTCCTAGTCAACTTCTCCAACAAGGTATACGAGCCGAAGGACGAGCACATGGAAGCATACCTCACGGAGGTGCGCAAGATGGAGAAGCAATTCCTGGGCTTGGAGTTGCAGTAGGAAGCAGATGACATCGCCAGGAGAGCATCCAAGAGACAGCCCCAGGAGCCTGGCATCTTCAAGGAGCGGCTCTTCAAGACATCAGCAACGCCACTGCTTTCAAGAACAACCCAGCCTCGGGAGGAACTCCCGCAGCCGCCAACCTCAGGAGCCCCAGCCCGTGGCCCGACCTCAAGAGCGTGCCTACTTTTGGCGCTCGAGCCCCAGGAGGGATACTGGACCGAGGAATTCAAGGAATACCTGATGCAAGGGACATAGCCAGAAAAGGAGGAGGACGCAGAGCGCGTGGCCTGTCAGGCCACGGCATACTGTATCCAGGACAGTGAGTTATACAGAAAGCGACCAAATGACGTTACACTGTGTGGTATCTCCAGGGAATAGGGGAAAGAGCTGATAGCTGACATACACGGCGGAGACTATGGGCACCACTCGTCGTCGCGAACCCTCGTCGGCAAGGCATTCCGAAGTGGATTCTACTGGTCTACGGTGCTCAACGACGCGACCGAGCTGGTGAAGTCCTGCGAGGCCTGCCAATTCCACGCCAAGCAGATCCATCAGCTAGCTCAGGGCCTCCAGACCATCCCACTCTCATGGCCGTTCGCGGTCTAGGGGCTGGATATTCTGGGCCTGTTCCCTCGGGCGCCAAGGGGCTATCGACACCTCTACGTCGCCATCGACAAGTTCACCAAGTGGCCGGAGGTTGAAGCCATTCGCGCCATCCCAGTTGACTCTGCAGTCAAGTTCATGATGGGCCTCTGAGCCGTTTTGGGGTCCCCAACCGCATCATCACCGATAACAGCTCGCAGTTCACTAGTAATCTCTTCAAGTCATATTGTGCTAACCTTGGAACGCAGATCTGCTATGCCTCAGTATTGCACCCCAGGAGCAATGGCCAGGCCGAACGCGCCAACATGGAGGTCCTGAAGGGCCTCAAGACCAAGACCTTCAAGAAGAAGCTCGAGGCCTGCGGCAGGGGCTGGCACGACGAGCTCCAGTCTATGTTGTGGTTGATCCGCACCACTGCCACCAAGCCAATGGGCGAAACCCCGTTCTTCCTCGTCTATGGAGCAGAAGCAGTCCTCCCTCAAGAGGTCGAGCATCGCTCCGCATGGGTCCTGGCGTTTGATGAGACACAGCAGGATGCCATGCGAGGAATGGACCTCGTGCCGGGGGAGGAACGATGCCGTGAAGCCGCACTACGGGCGGCAAGATACCAGCAGGCACTGCGGCGGTACCACTGCCGCTGCGTCCGCTCCAGGACACTTGAGGTGGGTGACCTCGTCCTGAGGCGGGTGCTCTCCAGGGAGGGGCTACATAAGCTCTCACCCATGTGGGAGGGCCCGTTCAAGGTCGTCCATGTCTCTAGGCCTGGCACCGCGTGCCTGGAGACACAGGACGGGGTACCCGTCCAAAACGCCTGGAACATCCAACACCTTCGAAAGTTCTACCCATGAAGAAACACCCAATGCCTGTGAAGAAGGCCTGGTGCCTGTGAAGAAAGGCCCAGTGCCTGTGAAGAAGGCCCGGTGCCTGTGAAGAAAGGCCCATTGCCTGTCAAGCAAGGCCCCGTGCCTGTGAAGAATCGCCGCCAGTAACACTCTCACGTAATAATGAGTGGGGTTGTACATGCCCCGGAGCATCAGGAGAGCCACCCTTGGGCCTCAGTGACTCCCTCCCACGCCGAGTGGCAGCACTTAGCTCCGCGCTGGTGAGAAGACGTCGAATACTAGACTAGGTGCCGGACACGACTTTTCATTTGCTTTCCGAAGTTGGTCCGCCCCTCTTTTAATTGAAATTTTCCTTCTGGTGTCTCTCGATGGTCCCGTTTTTTCGCTTTCTGGCTCTGTTTCTGCCTTCACCTCTTTGGTCGACCCGAACTCTCCCTCGCGTCCCTCGCGAGGGGACTGAACAGGTACCTTCATGAGCTTCCACCTTCTGTCTTTTCACGAGGCACCCTCGTTCGAGCCAACAAGCTGGCGCACATCTCCTAATCCATGCCCCACGAGTATCGCGATGCGAAGCATTGAGTCAAGGCTAGCGGCGTCTATAACCAAGCCCCGGGTAAGCGATAAACCTCTTAACGAATTGTTTGCAGTTCCTAAGCGCATATCAGGTCAAGGAGGCCTCGACAAGCACTAGGAAGTAAGCGCCTCGTGAGGAGGAGGCCACTCAAAACAAGTCGAGCTAAGTTATCCCAACATAAAACGACGATGTTGCGACACGGCACAGGGACAACAAACATAACATAACGATTGAGATCACAGTTCAATACACGCCCCTCCGGGGCCCATTCTGCTTTCTTTCTTATGCAGGAAGGAAAAGAAGAATAAAATGGAAGCGGCGCCTACAATGGTTCACGGGCGCAGGCCCCAGCGTCCTCCTGAGCTCAGCCGGACCCCTCCTTGCGCTTCACGGAGGCGCGGCGACGAGACGACCCGCCATCGTCTTCGAAGCGGGCACGACGGCGTGGCGGCTGGTCGTAGCCGCCATTGCTGGAGCTGTCGCTGGGGGAAGAGCTGCCATAGCCGGACGAGACGCAGTCGGCGCCAAGGGCGGGTTCGCCCCCATCCTCATCGCGGCCGTCGCCAAGGCCGAGCACCTCCTCGCCGTCGTTCACCTTGGGTCAGCACCCGACGCGGCGACCATCTTCCCCAAACACCCTCACATAGAGGGTCGCGTCGCCGTCGTACTTCAAGTGAAGGGTGCACCGCCTGTCCAGGCCGCGCGCGCGGCCGAACATCTGCCAACTGCGGGCCAGAGCTACATTGCCTGCGGCGGAGACCTCGACCGCAACCCAGGAAGCCATGCAGCAGCAGCCATCCACCTGTAGCCAAAGCCCACTAGGACCTGAGGCTGGCAGCTCGTCGGCGAAGAAGCGCGAGAGCTGCAGCCAGTTGCCGGCCGGATTCTCCGACCAGACAATGAACTCCAGTAGTATCTCCGCCGAGTGGAAGCGTGGCCAGGGAGGCCACGCGACCACATCACGTCCCCCTTCATCAACGGGACCGCCACAACCGGAGTGTCCCCTGCCCCACGAAGCGGCACCACCACGGCCGCGCGAAGCCGCGGCGGGGGTTGCGGTGTGCTTGCAGGGACGGCCGTGTCGACGATAGGGCACCGAAGAGCCAGGCCCCTCGTGAGGGACCTTCCCCTTCTCCGCGGTGGTGACCTCCTTGACGGCGCCATTGGTGGCAGGAGAGGAGCAAGGAAGGAGAAGAAGCGGAAGAGGAAGAGGAAGGACGGGCGCCGGGGGCTCCGCCCCCTCCCATTTATACCAGGAGAAGGCCAACTAGCACCCCCACGATCACAGGTAATGATGGTTTTCCTTGCATGTCGCAGGGACTTGTCACGTCGGGCAGTTGCCGAGCCAGTGTGGGGAAGCGGAGACACCCACGTCCAATCAACCGCCAGGCATCGATCGAGGCCGCAGGCTATGGGGGCCAGCGGCGCTTCGTGCTTGACCCTTGGCTTCGCCTCGAAGCCAAGCCCAAGCGCGCCTTGGGCCCGGGGGCTACTGTCGATGTTCTGGGAACGGGGGTCCCCAGACTTTCCTGCCTACGGCCCATAGCATGGCTTTGCTGGCAGGCCTGTACGGCCCATCTTCATCAACAAGGAATCAAGACCCTCGCGAGGGGCCAAACCTCGTGAGGCGGTGGACACAAGACCTCCTCAGGAGCGGCCTCACCAGGCTGGCTCACAAGGGGCGGAGATTTTAAGGTCGGGCAAACCTCACGAGCTATGCGTGACGTAAGCCAGGACGATCGAGACCAGGCGGGCGCCAGGTGGGTAGCAGTATGCGCAGCGTCCTCGTTTCCTCTTTGGTGCTAAGGGGGCAAGCGCAACGCGGAGTACCGAGGCATCAAGCAAAGGTTGCCATATTGGTGCAACGAGACAAGGACCATAAGGACAGCAAGACGGAGGTCACCATGGAGCCCAAGACGACGTCACCACCTGAGCCTTTGGCAGGCAAAGACTGCTTTTGTCAGGATAGCTTGTACTAGCTATCCCCTTTCGAATTGGCCGTTGTTGGCTCCCTTCCCGCTCAATATTTGGGGAGAGGACCATGGCCTCTATAAATAGGATTAGCCACCACAGTAGGAGGCAGCTTGTCTCGAATCCACCTGAACAACGACCAGTTCGCCAAGCACAAGAACACCTCAACCTTAGGAGGCTGTTCTTCCCCTTGTACTGTTCATCCTCAGCCCAAGAGGCAATCCACCACCACACTGTAGTAGGGTATTACACCACAACGGTGGCCCGAACCAGTATAAATCTTGTGTCCTTTGTGTTGCGAGTTCGTCGAGTTAGTTCGTGAGATCTTAGCTAAGTTAGGATGCGGATCGATAGGGGGGAGATCTTCGCGCGCACCCCAGTGTTCGAACCTTAAGGGTTTTGCCGGAACCTGTGATCCGACAGACGGGGCTTTCTCGCTGCATGGCGCCGGTGTTGGTGTGCTGCTCATCGCACCCACCGGAGAGCACCTCAAGTATGTAATCCAGATGCACTTTCCCAGGGATATGTCCACAAACAACCTGCTGAATATGAGGGGTTTCTTGCCGGTCTCAGGATCGCGACAGACCTCGGGATCAAGAAACTCATCGTCAGGGGTGATTCGCAGCTTGTTGTCAGGCAAGTCCACAAAGATTATCAAAGCCCGTTGATGGAGGCATACGTGGATGGGTTGAGGAAGCTGGAGGAGCGCTTTGACGGTATACAGGCGGAGCATGTTCCCCGAGTGTAGAACGACATCGCCGACTACCTGTCGAAGTGCACTGTCTTCAAACTACGTGTGGAACTAGGTACTTTTGTGCTTCGGCTGACTCAACCGTCCGTTGAACCATCAGCAGTGCAGAACAAGCGAAGGAAATCAGGCCCCGACAAGTACTTTCCCGCCGGGCTCCTAGGAGCCGCCGCCAACGATGTTGTCGTGGGCACTGAACCAGCTGTGGGGCAACCAACTCCGGCGGGGCGTCAAGTCCTGGCTATAGAGACGGCTGCTCCCATGGCAGAGGAAGTGCCTTTAGTCCTTGTCGTCGAGCCTCAGGCTCCGGCATGGGAACAACATACCATTTGATTCCTCCAAATAGGGGAACTCCTTGAGGAGCAGGAAGAAGTAGAGAAAGTAGCCCGTCGGTCTGCCATGTATGAGTTCATCGATGACGTCCTGTACAAAAAAGACCGAATGGTGTGAAATTGAAGTGCATTCCCCGGGAGGAAGGACTGGAGTTGTTGGCAGAGATACATAGAGGCATATGTGGCTCCCACATAGGGGCAAGGGCCCTTGCCGGCAAGGCATTCCGGCAAGGTTTCTTCTGGCCCACCGCCCTCCAGGATGCAACGGCACTAGTAACCAAGTGTGAAGCGTGTCAGTTCCATTCGAAGAAGCTTCATCAACCAGCTCAAGCGCTCCAAACAATCCCTCTCTCCTGGCCATTCTTGGTCTGGGGGCTCGACATACTGGGCCCCTTTCCTTGTGCTGTCGGGGGCTTTGAGTACTTGTATGTTGCAATCCAAGTTCACAAAGTGGCTGGAGGTGGAGACAGTGAGAAAGGTGACAGCACAATCAGCCGTCAAATTATTCAAGGGGCTAGTATGCCGTTTCGGTGTACCAAACAGGATCATCACCGACAACGGCACACAGTTCACGAGCCACGCCTTCATGTAGTACATCCAGGACCTCGGCAGCAAGGTCTGTTTTCCTTCTGTTGCGCATCCACGAAGCAACGGCCAGGATGAAAGGGCAAATGCTGAAGTGTTACGGGGCCTCCGGACAAGGACTTTTGACAGGCTGCGCAGGTGCGGACGACACTGGATTGACGAATTGCCGATGGTTCTTTGGTCGATCAGAACGACGCCCAATCGAGCCACCGGTTGGACACCCTTCTCCCTCGTTTACGGGGCAGAAGCAGTCCTCCCCACGAAACTCACATACGGGTCACCTCGAGTGCTCGCTTATGATGAGCTTGAGCAAGAGCAGTTGCGGCAAGATGATGCGACACTCCTTGAGGAAGATCGTCTTCGGGCGGCTGCACGAGCAGCACGCTACCAGCAAGCTTTGCACCGCTACCATAGCCGCAAGGTTCATGCCCGAAGCTTTAAGGAAGGCGACCTTGTTCTTCGGCACGTTCAGTCGGCCAAGAATTCCAACAAGTTGACTCTAAAGTGGGAGGGCCCTTATCAGGTAATACGAGTCACCAGGCCTGGTGCAGTCCGCCTGGAGACCGAAGATGGTGTTCCACTGAGAAACTCCTAGAACATCGAACATCTTCGCAAGTTCTACCCATAAGGCGCGGTTGCTGGGCCCCCGGCGAACCACCTTTTGTACGAGCCCTGCCGGCAAGGCATGTAACCCTTTTTACAAAGCCAGGCGCAGACCCTGAGCATAAATAAATGAAGCGCTGGCGCCCTAAGTTATAGCATGCATGCTAGGTTGAGTCTCTCCCTCGATTAGGGTTGATAGTGCTTAGAGGCAGCTAACCCCTAGCATAGAGGTCGAGTGTGCGCCATTCTGTTACTTTCCGTCCTTTCCGTCCTTTTTGGGAGGAGAAAGAACGGGCCAGCACTCCGGCCCCAGCGAACCAAGGTTGCCGGGGGCAGCGGACACAAGGATCCAACCGCGGCAAGCCAAGGTTGTTGGGGGCTACAACATCAGACAAGTTTTTCTCCCCCACTCTGTGCACCCGTGTGAACCTTGAACGTATAAGGTTTTGGTTGCTCTTGTACCATCTTGCCCCCTCCGTTCCGTGCCCGAAAACTCTAGTTTCGGCCGGAACTTGGTTGTAGTGTGGTGGGAAAAGGGTGAGCGAAAGGTCTAATCCTACTCGGCCGCTACCTCCGCCAAGAGCGTGAGCGTAGTCGGGCCGTAGAGCAGGAGGATTGCAAGGACATGTTGCCCGGAGACCATGTTTATCTTAAGATAACGAGGACACGTTCCTCAGTGTGGCCCTCGCCCACGCGCAAACGAAACCCGGCAACACCCTTCCATTCATTCATACATTGCAAATAAGTACAATTCATACGGAATGGGTACACGGGCAAGGGGATTACAAATTTTGAAATCTAACAAGTGCACACAGGCTTACAAACTAGAAAAGATAAGTGCCCCGTGATCCCCGTTCTTGCCCCTTTCCTCCAAGGTGCGGCAGGTAAAGGCAAAAAGGAAGGGACGGGGAATGCGCCGATGGAGAGATTGATGAGGAAGGCCTTCGGCAGAGCGCACGGCGAAGGGAGGGGCGATGCGGTTAGTCGGAGACGAGGTCGACGTGCCCCCGCTCGACGCTCTCGTCGTCTCTGTCGCTGTCCTCCTCATCACTCCCGCTTGACGAGGAGTCTTCATCGTCGGAGGAGCTCTCCACGTAGCACTTCAGGCGAGTCCCAGAGTCTCCAGAGACCTTGATGGAGAGCAGACCATTCTCCATTAATTTGAAATAGAGAACGAGCCCCGCCGTCAAGCTATGGATGCGAACGAAGGTCTTCCATCCGCGGCGAAGAGACATGACCTGAGGGGCAGGGAAGTCGACGTCGACCTGTGTGCCGCCGTTCCCGCAGCCCCTCATATGCAGCCTCAGGGTCTGGGGTGGATCGAGCTCCATCTCTCGAGCGGATGGCGCAGGAAGGCGTAGGCGACGGCGCGGCGCCCGACGCAGGCTCATGAAGAACTCGCGAGGCTGGTCCCCGACGTGGCCCTCCATCAGAGGAGGCATCACTGGCAGAGGCAGGGCCAGTGCGCCGCCCCGTCCCCCTCTTCCTCGAGCGCCACGCCGGCCTCGGCCTCGCCCCTCCCCCTTCCTCTCGTGGCCGGCTCCGCCACCACGGGCTCTTGAGAAGGAGGGACGCGCTGCCGAGCACAGACCCTCACCGCCACCATCGAAGGACCGACGCCCCCTCTCACCATGACATATGAAAGAGTGGAGCAGAGGTAGAAGGAGAGGGATGACGAAAGATTGTGGGAGGACATCCCCCTCTCCCCTTCTTATAAAGGGGCGGGGTCGGGACTCGACCGCCCCACCCAACCAATCCAACCATCAGGGGTGCAGAGAATCGAGGCCGACCCACTGCCCCAATCAGTAGCGGCCCGTTTCCCCGCCTCGCCATTCAAGGCCCGAGCCCATCGCCTACCACCTTCAAAGCACGGGGGGACACGTGGCGAGCGAGCAGAAACGGAAGGGACAGATGAGGCGGCTATTATCCACTCCGTGGTCGTGGGGTGTGGGCACCTTGAAGACCACGACCCGAGCCCATTCAGTAAATGAGCCACGCCTCTGCGGTTTCCTCTTTTTACAGGGAAGGCATGAGCCACCTCTTTACCATGATGTGACGCATGCGTGCAGAAACCACTCCACGCACGACCCCCACGTCACGCATGACCCTCCATGTCGCGCGTTCAACGTGGGTTGTGGGGAAGCGCAGCGGACGGGAAATTACTGCAGTGAAAATCTGCCCCACCAGCCCATGCACCATTCTGGGCCTAGCCCAACAACGTGTCGATCTTATGTGTGGCCCAGGCCCGGGGGCTCCTGTCGGTGTACAAAAGTAGGGGCTCTCCTTTTGCACCCCTTAATTTGTGCACGGGCAGTCAGAGCCGCGCCTACAGCCACGCTAAGCAGGGCAGGGGAGGGATGCCGGAGCAACGCCAAGACCAGAGACGCAAAGAGAGCAAGAGGGCGAGGTCTTGCCGGGGTGGCTTCCACAGCCTCGGCAAGATCCTTTCCGGGGCAACTTACCTGACACCAACAGAGCCTACCACCCTTGAGCCCAAGGGGTCCCCATGCCATGGCATGCAGATCTTTGTAGAGATCATAGACACACAAGATCAGATGGAAACCAGAAGACGGCGATCCTTAGCGAGATCCTTGCCGAGGAGGTCCACGAGACCCCCGGCAAGACCCTTGCCGGGGACGACTGCGATGCCACGGCGAGACCCTTGCGGGCCCTCGGCAAGACCCTTGCCGAGGACGCCCGCGAGGGCGCATCCGTGCTCGCGTCCGCCAAGACTCCACCGCCGCTCCCATACAGCTGCCAGCTCGACCAGCTGAGCAGGCATCTGCTTGGCAGCACGCGGCCTCTACACCTACTCAGCAAGCACCTGCGTGGTGGCATGCAGATCTTCTGAAGGCTCCACCACCGCGCCAGTCCAGCGACCAGCCAACGTGGTGCTACAACGCCTCGTCAGCTTGGATGCACGTCGGAGCCAGGCGAGGTGACCACAGCTGGGACGAGCTTCTTTGCCGTCCCCAATAAAGCAAGAGGGCACGTCGGCAACGCATTAAATGTGTTTGTCCGGTGATGCCAGGGGATAGACTCAGCCCCTATTCACCTTTCCACCTCCTGTGTACCACTGTGGCAACCCCTTTTTGCCTATAAAAGGAGACCCAAGGCGTACTGAAGAGGGACTCTGATCCTTTGGACCAGAGAGTCACTGCAGCTAGTTCAAGAACACAAGAACACCTAAATACACATACAAGCAGGACTAAGGTTTTACGCATCTCCGCGGCCCGAACCTAGGTAAACGATTTGTGTGCTGACAGCTAGACCCGCTCTTGGCACAACCCCGCGCCCGCCAACTGTAGAAGGGATCCCAGTGACCGCATAGGTGTCGTTTCCCACCGACAACATCACTTTGCACAATGGTTGCATTGATCACATTCACAATAAATTTGTGTGCACAATGAATGCTTTTGCTCCCATGAATGCTTTACATCTCATTCCATACCATCTTGCTAAGATTTATGTGCTTTGTCACGAACAATCTTGCCACACGGACTTGTACTTCCTTGATGGACACTTTGTGTGCGCTAACCGTTGTATTTATGAGTGTCATTTGTCTTTGCTTTTCTTGCATGTATACCACTCCGGCGACACCTTGGAGTACTTGGATTGTGCCATGTCTTCAACTTCGTCCAACTACAAGTCCGTCCACGACAACCGTTTCCATGGTGATGAGGATCATGATCCGAGGTCAGATCTTTCTCAAGTAGGGGGGGAGATGATGCGGAGCATCCTACGATCATCCCCATGTACACTACGTCTACTCTCCAAGCCCCAAGAGGATATAAGACGAGACCTGAAGTATACGCCGTTGGACACAAGGTTAACTCGCTCCTCTATGAATCGTCACTTTCCAGATGTGAGAGATGGCTACTACCTCAAACATATGTGCTATGCATGACCAGGAACCAACATGAAGGCCACGGAACAACTAGGAGCATTGGACAAGATGGCGAGGACACCAAGCGCGAGGAACAAGAGGAAGAGCCGCAAGAAGAGATACAACCACCAGAAGATCACTCCAGACCGGACGTCCGGTCCTTGGAGGCCACACCAGCCAAAAGAAGCCGGGCCAGCGAACGCTACAACCACCGGACGTCCGACAACCACCGGACGTCCGACAAGTACCGGACGACCGACGACCAGACATCTCCGGAGGTGCCACCTCAACCGAGCCAAAATGACGGAAGTCCGACGACTTTCGGACGTCCGGACGCCCGCGAGTCACCGGATGACCAGAACCCATCGGATGTTCGGTACCTGTCTGCGCACAGTTTCGGGCCCGAGGCCCATGTACCCTTTCACTTCGCCCCCATTTGCACTATGACTATAAATAGGACACCCCTCCTCCTAGTTAGGGTTAGTATAGGTTTAGCTCATTTGAGATAGAGTTTCGCTCATCCATACGGATCTACTCCATCGAGAGAGACCGTGGCCTCTACGGAGAAGATCCGCCTTGGATTCAAGACCCTTTCATGGGATGACCCCTCAAGACCTCCTCACGGAGATGAACTAGTTACCGTTTGTATCGTCCTTTGTTGATCATGGATCGTGTATCTCTTTGTGTTCATGGATTTAGCACATGTGTGATTTTGTCTTGTCTATTTGAGTGTTTCCTCTCGATTCCCCTCGTGAGTTCCCTCGTGTCTGCCCTCGTGTTCTTCATGTTCTTTGTAGGACCCCTTCATTTCGTGAAAGATCAGCCCCTAGGGTTCCACCCTACATCAGATGTGCTTTGAAGTTCGTGCGGGCCAACTTTTTCATATGACCCAGGTAACCAAACAACCCAAAAATATTTCGCCCGGGCTTGGCTGGGCCTAATGCGACCAACCAAACGTGTCTTTAGCGGCCTGCCGTTTCAGGAAGCAGACGCAACAACCATTTTTATGTTCGGCCGATCGAGCTGAGCTAGTCGATGGAATCCAACCAATGCATCATCGCTCCACCGGCCGGATGGGCACCCTGGTCCCAGGCCTGGGCTACTAGACCGCGGATTGAACTGATTAAAACTAAGGAGCTAATGATCGAAATAACTCTTGGTTGATTGGATTGGAGCTTGCATATGGAACGAGCAGATCCGAAACGGGACTGGTGGATTCTCAAGGACCCTAGCCTGGCCGGGAGAACGATGGCCGCTTTGGTCCCTCCATATCTCGCTCGCTCGCATAACGCACACCCACATCCACACAAGGAAGGAAGGTGCAGGAGTACGTACATGTGTGTGTATGTATATATGTTGTTGCTGTTGCGGGGATCTTGTCCAAGTTGCGGCAAGGGATAAGGGGTGGGGTGTGGTGCGGTGGGGTTGTTGATAGATCATCATCGATTCATTCGATCGGCTCGCACGTCCCCGGGTGGCGGTCACTCGCGAGCTTGAGCGTGGCTGAGCTCCAACCCGCTTTGCCATGCATGCATGCAGGCATGCAGCTCGAGATATCATTCTCTGGTCGCACTTGTCGACCTACAGGGGCGTACACGTGCGCGCGCATGCAACAACGTACTGGCCGAACCCGAAGTGATTAAACTGGGCGTTTTCCTGGTGTTCTCAATTTCTATGTTTTTTTGCAGGTGTCTTTCAGTTATTTCAGTTAAACAATGTGTCTAGCTTCCAAAACGTGATTCTTAACATTTTTGATCCATAATTAATTAAGCACACTTTGCACCATGCAAATTTACTCAAAATACGAAAATACCATCCAACTCTGCTGAAATGAGTAGATTATCATCTGTTTCACCGTCAACCTACGGGCAAATTAGACATTATCAATCGCTATATAATACGCTCTCCGTTCTATATTGTGGTGCATATAATTTTCCTCCATTTCATATCGTGGTACGTATATTTTTTTTTAAAAGTCAAATTTTACAAACTTTGATCATGTTTATAGACAAAACTATTGGATAAGGAAGTACACATAAACCTATATACTAGCAGTGAAAAAATAGTTCTTTCCTGTCCACACCAAAAGTTTTGCGTCTTGACCTGTACGTCAACAACGAAGATCAAGTCGCCTTAAACCAAGATAAACAATACTCCTACTCCTACCCGCAGTACTGTAAAAACTCCACAGTACTGTAAAAACTCCACGGGCCAGAGAGAAATAAAAACTACTATATAAAGAGTTGGACACACAGTGGCGGAACCAGCGCCCGACCACCCCGGGCACTTGCCCGGGCTCACTAGTCATGAGACCATGTACACATGTGATAAACAACGAGGCACATTCTGCTATGTACGGTGGTTTACCCGGACAGCAGGGTACCTGATGAGGACATCAATACCATTGTTATACCCACAACCTCTGCTACTATACATACTGGAACAATTACTAGAGCTCGTGCACGCCAATTAAATTACCAGATACTTTCGTTTCTTGGTAATGCCTCTAATGTTCATGAGAATATGATGTTGCCTAAATTGGATACATTTGTTTTGCGTACAAATGAAGGGCCTAGATTGGAGAAGGATGAAAATTGGAGAAAGAACCAACATTGAGATGATGGCATGCACAAAAGAAACAAGAACATAGTTTCAAGTGATGATTTCAGGACTTTGAAGCCACCATAATGAGTGCATGAAGTTTTGGACGAAATATACAAGATGCCACTTCACAAATTTTGTCCAGAGGCTATTATAGGTGCTGCGTCACCTTATTATTGGGCCAAGCCCATGTAATTTTGAAATACATAAGTATAGGCTGTTTTTAGAGTCTATATGTGTGGGGAAACAAGAGATAGGATTGGTTTCGGACCCCTCCTCCAAGGGCCATGAAATTCCCCCCTCTTCCTCCATATATACAGCCCTTAGGGCGTCGTTTAGACTTTGAGCTTTTATTTGGATTTAAAGTTCGCCATAGCTGCAACTTCGCGTACTTCATTTGTGTTCAACGACCAGACAAAGACGTCACAGAAGCCCACCTTGATCAATAAAGCTTTCATGTTGTATTCGTAATATCCAGATTGCAATCTTAGTTTCTTGCTTGTTCTTCGTTTGCTTGCAGGAAATAGACCCTCGTGGTCAGGTTGATCGTGCTTCGGCATGGTCAATAACACCTCGGAAGTTGGTATAGCGATTGCTAAGGCGCGACGTCTCGAACGTTCGTAGTCAGATCGTAAAGGTCAACTCCCACGGAAAAGAATAGCTATCTCATCGAAGCATCAGGACACCCTCATCCCTATCAAGTTGTCGGATTTCGGGTTCCGGCAGACCCTTGAGGTTCGAACACTGGGGTGCACGCGGAGATTTCGCCTTCTACCTACCTGCGCCCCTCCGCCTCGCTAAGATCTAAGCTATGGAAAGAACAACAGAAGAGACACAGGGTTTATACTGGTTCGGGCCACCGTTGTGGTGTAATACCCTACTCCAGTGTGTGGTGTGGTGGATTGCCTCTTGGGCTGTTGATGATGAGCAATACAAGGAAGAACAGCCTCGCGAGGGTCTGTTCTTGACTGGGAGGATGAACTGCTAGGAGGAGTTCAGTCATCCTTCTCTCTCTCTCTTCTTGATTCTCTCTCTGATTTCGATCTCTAGCCGGTCGATCGAACCCTTGACTATGATCCGATCCCTTCACCCTGGGGGTGGCTAGTCCTATTTATAGAGGCCCTGGTCCTCTTCCCAAATATCGAGCGGGAAGGGAGCCAACAATGGCGGGCTAATTTGAAGGGGGACAGCTAGTACCAGCTATCCTGACAAAAGTAGTCTTCGCCTGCACAAAGCTCTGGTGGTGACGCCGTCTTGGACTCCACGATGACCTCCATCTTGTAGTCCTCCTGGTCTTGGTCTTGTTGCACCGAAATGGCAACCTTTGCCTGATGCCTCGGTACTCCGCGGCTGCGCTTGCCCCCTTTACGCCAAAGGAGAAAGGAGGACACTGCGTGGCTGGCACCCGCCTGGCGCCTTTGGTCGTCATGGCTTGCGTCACGGACACCTCGTGAGGTACCCCGCCTTGATCTCTCCGCCTCCTCGCGAGCCAGACTGATGAGGCCGTGCCTGAGGAAGCTCCGTGTCGTCCGCCCCGTGAGGCTTGGTCCCTCGCGAGGGTCTTGGGTCTGTGTTGACGAAGATGGGCCGTGCTAGGCCCCCTTTCGAGCCATGCCGCAGGCCGCAGGCAGGCAAGTCTGGGGACCCCCGTTCCCAGAACACCGACAGTAGCCCCCGGGGCCAAGGCGCGCCCGGACTTGGCCGTGCAGGGAGGCGGAAGGGCAAGGGCGAAGCGCCGCGGGCCCTAACAGCCTGCGGCCTTGGGCGCCGCGTGGCGGTTGATTGGACGTGAGCGCCTCCACTTCCCCATGGCGCCTCGGCAACTGCACGGATTGGACAAGTCCCTGCATGCAAAGCGGGTCATGATTACCTGCGATCGTGGGGGTCAGCGGTTGGCCTTCGCCGGCCATAAGTACGGAACGGCGCGCGCCCTTCCAGTCCATCCCTTCTTGCTTCTCCTTCTTCCCGGTCCTTGCTCCATCTTGTTGCGATGGCTCTGATCCGCCGGTTCTCGATGGCAGAGAAGGGAAAGGCTCCCCGAGAGGAACCAAACCTGCTCCCGCCAAAGAAATGGCTCGCCCTCCGCGGCCCGGACGAGGGGGCCCATCAGGTGGTGTCGAGGCCCTGGTGCGAGCGGGCACCGCCGGGGTTCCCGCTTCCCTTGTACGCCCACATCGAGGGCCCTGAAGGAGCTGATGCTGATCGCCACGGGCGGCGCCGCCGTCGGCGCCGACGGGTCACGAAGGTGTTGGTCGTCCCCCTGGGGTCCACACCGAGGGCTCCTCCCGAGAGTTCATGCTCCACGCCGCCATGCCTCCTCAGTCTTGGATGTGCCTTCCTCCCTTCTTCGCCTCCATCATCCCGCAGGGAGAACTCCTGGAGCTTTGGCTGCAGCACGCCGGCTGCAGCACCCTCGCGACCGAGGCAGAGGTCGCGGTCGTTGCCCCGGGCGAGGTCTTCATGACTCGAGGCTAGGGTGAAATCGCCCGGGTTTGCAGGTTAAGAGGTGCCTTCGCGATCCACTTGGAGTACGACGGTGCTTCGGTGATGTTCTTCAAGGTCTTCGATGCGAACGGGCGCCGGCTGGAGTGCTGCCCCGGGAGAGGTGGTCGGGACCCTGCTGCGGCGAGGACTGGGCCCGCCGACGGTTCCCTTGGCGGCTTCCCAGGCGGCGGAGGCGTCGGAGGTTCCAGCGACTCCGGCGAGCTCTTCGTGACTCCGGAGACGAGCGACGACAACTACGAGCCCCCGAGCCGGTGCCGCTCCTGGAGCAGGGCGGGCTTGTCAGGCCGTCGCCAACTCTGATCTGGATGGGGTTGGCGCCGGTGCTTGACGGCCCACCGTTGATGATGGCGTCTTTTGCAGGGGCGCGTGTAGTTAGCGTCCTTTTAGGATCTGTTCCCTGCGAGGAATCAAAGACGCGTCCTGTGGGGGCTTGTAAGGCGCCTGTGATCCTGTTTTGTTAATATAGCCCTTGTCATAGAATTGTGCGAGTTGCTCATTCCGTCTTAGCTCAGTTCCCCTTTTGAACCTCACGAGGGCTTGGTGCTCTGCGCCGACAGGTCCCAGTCCCAAGGTGGCTTCAGTCGTCGCTGGTATGCCAGGTCGCAATGCCGTGGTCAAGGCTAGGAGGTGAGCGACCCGGGGTCCGGTAAGAGCCCCTGAGTCACGATGCCCAGGAGGTCGCCTTTGGCGCCCAAGCAGCCGTCGTTCGGTGAGAAAGGAGAGCGGCGTCGCTAACACGGGATTGCATCAGGTGCGGGGATGGTGCCACGGTAGCTGGTGCTTCCGGGTGGTGACTTATCTCGAGAATCAGGGGCCGCTCTCTGGTGTGTCGCCAGGTCCGTGCATCGGCAGGTGTGAGGTTGCCCGGCGAGGTCCTCGCGTGTCCCTCCCGTCTCGCATTTGCTCCCCTTTCTGCTCTACGTCCTCGGGTCCCGGCCCTCGAGCGAGTCTCAGCCGTCGCTGGTATGCCAGGTCGCGATGCCGTGGACAAGGCCAGAGGGTGAGGGCTGGAGAG
The DNA here is from genome assembly GCF_018294505.1 of Triticum aestivum. Lineage (NCBI taxonomy): Eukaryota > Viridiplantae > Streptophyta > Magnoliopsida > Poales > Poaceae > Triticum > Triticum aestivum. Next base: position 224,059,317 of record NC_057794.1, on the reverse strand, counting down.
CCAGTAGGAGCCCTGAGTCGCGATGCTCAGGCACCCCCCCTTAACGTGCAAGCGGTTCGTGCGGATGAGAGTGAAGGAAACACCGCAAGGGCCTCGCCTGACGCAGCTCCTTTAGGAGATCCTGTAGACCCTTCATAGAAAGAACGAGGGGTTGCCATGACAATTGACAGTCAGCCGTTGGTTGCTTCCGAGGGGCAATGAGGCACTGAAGGCTTGACGAGGTGGCGCCATGCGGGGCTGCCGCGGCCAGAGCTCAGCCATTCAGGTTTGTCGGCGTTGCAGGGACGGACCCATGCGCAAGCGTCGTGCCGTTTGGGAGCAGTTCCGTCAGTTGGCGTCACTTGAGCGGGCAACTAGGTCAAACACATTAGCCACGAAGGAGTGGATTCATTCAAATAGATGCTGGGAAGGCGGACATCACTGGGTCAGGCCCGAGCGACTTGCGGATGATGCAGCCCGAGGGGCGCCCCCAACAAGGTAAGCTAACAACATGAAATAAAAAGGGGGTACATGCCGCAGGGACGGACCCACGTGGCCTAGGAATAATGCAGCCCTAGGGGGCACTCCCAGCTGGAAATGAAACTTGAAAGATGTCAGCTGATGATGTTGAGGACGAAGGAGTGTTGGTGTAGCAGACTAGGTGGGCTGCGGAAGCCGATCCTCACGAGCCCCCAGGCCCAGGGGCCTCGGGAGGCTCCGGAGGCGCTGGTGGCTCCTCACGGACCATCTCCATCTCCGCCAGGGCTGCAGAATGCCTGGCCTCTTGAGCCTCCACGATGTCCCTCATGAGGCGCTGATACGTGGCAGCTGCGTTCGGCAAGCCGTAAGGCATGCGAACGTAGCTGTGGGGTGGACCTCCGCAACGCCCCACTCGCGAGGGCCAGAGGCGCTCTAGAGAGGCGACTCGATTGAGCCCTGGTATGTCAATGCAGACACGCAGCCCACCATCCTCGCCTGGATGGGGAGCCACTGCTGGTAGGCGGCGGCCGCCTTTCACGACTCTTGACTCCTGTAGCTCCTGAATGGCCTTGCTGATGAACTCCTGAGGGTCTAGCTCTCCTTGCCTTACTCCTTCTTGAGGGAAACATGCTTCGAAACACGCCTCCACGTGGTGCCCAAGCGCCTCCCTCGTGACCTTAGCCAGGTCGGTGGCCCTCCAGGGGAGAGCCCCCGAGCCCTGCCTGAGGAGGGCGCCGGGCGCGCTTTCCTATGCGATGGAAGGAGGTTCCCCCTAGGCAGGCGCGGGCCCAGAGGGGCCTGCCTCCTGAGGGGCCGGGCCGGACGATGTCTTCTTCTTCTTGGGGGCGGTCTCGGGAAGCCTCCTGCTTCCGCGATCCGGGTCTTCCAGTGACGCGGCCTGAAAGGCTCGTTCCAGGGAACACACCGCGTCCTTCTCTTCATAGGGCACCGTGATGACTCCGCCACTTCCTGGCATCTTGAGGACGTTGTAGCCGTGGTGAGTTACGGCCATGAACTTGGCCAGCGCTGGGTACCCAAGGATGGCGTTGTACGGCAGGCGAATGTGAGCGACGTCGAAGTCGATGAGCTCGGTGCGGTAGTTGTCGCGTGCCCCGAAGGTGACAGGGAGGCGGACCTGCCCAATCGGGACCGTGGAGCCGTCGGTGATTCCGGAGAAAGGCTTGGTTGGCTGAAGCTGGCTGTAGGGCACTTGGAGATTGTTGAATGTTTCCACGGACAGGACGTTGAGCCCTGCCCCGCCATCGATGAGGGTCCTGGTGACCACCACGTTGCTGATGATTGGGGAACAAAGCATCGGGAGGACTCCGGCTGTAGCCGCACACTTGAGCTGATCTGCTGAGCTGAACGTGATGGCGCACGCCGACCACCTGAGAGGGCGCGTGGCTTCGAGCTTGGGGAGGACTGCATTCACTTCGCGGGCGAACTGCTTGAAGATGCGTTGAGAGGCTGGGGCTTGAGCCCCGCCCAGGATGCAGGCGATCGCGCGCGGCTCCTGGAAGCCCCCAGCCCCCTCGTCCTGGTGGCGGTCCTCGTTTCTCCTTGGCTGCGGCGGCAGCGGAGGGAGGCCTGCGTTGCCTTGCGGGCGATCCTCGCGAGGCTGATCCCTCCAGTCTCCCTCGCGAGGCGGGTCTTGCCAGCGATCCTCGCGAGGTTGATCGCGCCACCCTTGGCGCGGGCCACGGTCTTCCCAGCGTCATGCGTTCCTTCCTCCTCCTCGACCGTAGCCCCGGTCACCGCGGTCGGGGCGACGGCCGATCCTTCCTTCTCGCACGGCTCGGAGCTCTTGACATTCGTTGGTGTTGTGGGTGTGGAGGTCGTGGTACACACAGTACCGACTGCCCTTGGAAGTTCGGGCTGATCTCTGCCCCGCTTGGTGTCTGGTTCTGCCGCGAGCACGGCAGCCCCCTTGCGCTTCACATCCTTGGCCTTGGGCTTCTTCTCTTCTGGGTCTGCGGCAGGTAGCTCGAGGAGGGAGAGACGCCCTTCCTCAGCCCTGGCGCACTTGGTTGCCAAGTTGAACAGCTCCAAGGAAGTGCACAGGTCTTCATGCATCGCCAGCTCCTCCTTCATCTTGACATCACGCACGCCGTCGGAGAAGGCTGAGATGATGGCCTCCTCAGTCACCTTGGGAATCTTGAGGCGTGCGTTGTTGAAGCGCTGGATGTACTTCTGCAGGGTCTCCCCGGGTTGTTGCTTGATGCGGCGCATGTCGCTCACGGCGGGTGGCCGGTCGCGAGTACCTTGGAAGTTGGCGATGAAGCGGGTGCGCATCTCGTCCCAGGAGGAGATCGTACCTGGAGCCAGGTTCAGGAGCCAGGTGCGGGCCCTGTCCTTGAGCGCCATGGGAAACCAGTTCGCCATGACCTTCTCGTCTCCGTTGGCGGCTTCGATGCCCAGCTCATAGAGCTGGAGAAACTCCGCAGGGTCGGCCGTGCCGTCGTAACGAGGAGGCAAGTCTGGCTTGAACTTGCCGGGCCACACGACGCTGCGTAGCTCGGCGGTGAAGGCACGACAGCCTGCTGTGGCCACGGGAGGCCTTGGGTGGCGGAGAGCTTGGTCTTGCATGTCCCCATGCGCTGCAGCTGGGAGCAGCGCGGGGTCTTGTCGTACGGGAGCAGGAGCATGGTCACGACGCGCTGGAGCAGGGAGCGCCCGGGCAGCTTCTTGCGGGCGAGGGACTTCTTGGCAGCTCTACTCTTGCCGCGCTGGCACCTGACGAAGCGGGTTCCGCCCAGGGGCCACGCGCCTTGGAGCCATGGCGCCTTCTTGAGGAGGAGGCAGCCGGGGCGCCACCGGAGCTTCGTCGCCCGCGCGGGGCGGGGTGCGGTGCAGTGGAACGGACGGCGCAAGAGAGCCCCCTGCGGCGCGGTCGAGCCATTCTTCATAGACATCATCGACGGGACGGTAGCGCAGGAGCTCGTTTGCCGCGATGAGCGCAGCTCGAGCCTCCATGGGTGCGCGGAGCGCGCGGGGCGAAGAACCAGCTGGGGTGAGCGAGGGAGTAGCGGTGCGGCCGTCTTGCCGCACGGACGGATGCTGAGTCGACGCTTGCTGCTCGTCCCCCATCGAGCCGGTAGCGGCGTTGACGGCAGGTGATGGGGAATGGCGAGGACGCCCGCCGACAGGAGCCGTCTGGGCGACGCGGGAAGCGAGAGCGGCCCGGCGCTTGGCGCGGGACCGACGAGCGCCAGACATGGACGCGTTGGTCGGAGGAGAACGGGGCGGTGGAAGACGAATTCCGGCGCACCCCTACCTGGCGCGCCAAATGTCGGATTTCGGGTTCCGGCAGACCCTTGAGGTTCAAACACTGGGGTGCGCGCGGAGATTTCTCCTTCTACCTACCTGCGCCCTTCCGCCTCGCTAAGATCTAAGCTATGCAAAGAACAACACAAGAGACACAGGGTTTATACTAGTTCGGGCCACCGTTGTGGTGTAATACCCTACTCTAGTGTGTGGTGTGTTGGATTGGCTCTTGGGCCGATGATGATGAGCAATACAAGGAAGAACAACCTCGCGAGGGTCTGTTCTTGACTAGGGGGGATGAACTGCTAGGAGGAGTTCAGTCACCCTTCTCTCTCTCTCTTCTTGATTCTCTCTCTGATTTCGATCTCTAGCCGATCGATCGAACCCTTGACTATGATCCGATCACTTCACCCTGGGGGTGGCTAGTCCTATTTATAGAGGCCCTGGTCCTCTTCCCAAATATCGAGCGGGAAGGGAGCCAACAATGGCGGGCTAATTTGAAGGGGGACAGCTAGTACCAGCTATCCTGACAAAAGTAGTCTTCGCCTGCACAAAGCTCCGGTGGTGACGCCGTCTTGGGCTCCATGATGACCTCCGTCTTGCAGTCCTCCTGGTCTTGGTCTTGTTGCACCGAAATGGCAACCTTTTCCTGATGCCTCGGTACTCCGCGGCTGCGCTTGCCCCCTTTGCACCAAAGGGGAAAGGAGGACACTACGTGGCTAGCGCCCGCCTGGCGCCTTTGGTCGTCATGGCTTGCGTCACGGGCACCTCGTGAGGTACCCCGCCTTGATCTCTCCGCCTCCTCGCGAGCCAGCATGATGAGGCCGTGCCTGAGGAAGCTCCGTGTCGTCCGCCCCACGAGGCTTGGCCCCTCGCGAGGGTCTTGGGTCTGCGTTGACAAAGATGGGCCATGCTGGGCCCCCTTTCGAGCCACGCCGCAGGCCGCAGGCAGGCAAGTCTGGGGACCCCCGTTCCCAGAACACCGACACAAGTGGTATCAGATTTCAAAGTTGCTCAGTGAGATTTTACAGTTTTTCGTAGTTTAGATTGAGTCTGTTTCTTCACACCTACAGTCCACGAAACAAGCCAAAAAAATTAGGGTTAGTTCATCCTATCCAAACCAATATGAGCCATTGCGTAATCTTTTCTTTATTTGCTTTGTTGAATTTGTGGTTGCATCGTCATGTCAAGTTGCTGGTCTTAGCGTCTAGTTCTTTAGAGTTTCAAGTTCTGTTCACAAGTTGTCACGCCTCCGCCGCACCATCATCATCGCCCCTGCCATATACCACCACCGCTTATCCGCTATTTCTCTGAGTCTATATACCATCACCGCTCCGAGTCCATATACCACCACCGATCCGATTCCATATAGCACCACCAATCTGAGTCCACATATACCATCACCAGTCCAGTTCCACCAGATTCATCTCCGCCACCAGTCCTAGTCCGAGTCCAGTATTTGTTCCTTTATTTCCGACTTCCAGATCATGCGATACTACAAGTCGTGAACAAGTCGGATTCCCCATATTTCATGCCACCCGCAGAAGAAGAATAGTTCCAGCTTCACAAAACAAAACTAAGTCTGGAAAATTTCAGCTAGGCAGTTTTTAGACCATTTGTAGACTTTTTCAAAAAAAATTGTCATGGAGCAAAAAAAAGAAAAAAAAGAGAAAAAAACGTGCAAAAAAGTGAAAATAAAATAAAAAATAAGAGTGTGCCCCTCCTTTGTTTATGTGTAGCGCCATGATTTTGTTAGTGTTCTAGGCTCGCGTCTCTAGCACGATCTAGCCTAGGGCAAGCACAGTACCATCCTTGAGAGTTTATTAAACTTTGCATCTCTGAATTGATTATTGCTGACCCTTTTTGCTACCATATTATAAGCCTTCCCAGCTCCACATACATCTACGTCGTGCGTTTGACTATCCCTGGTAATTGCTCTACCCAAGCTTTGAGAGTTTGGACTACAACGGTTGCAATCACCACTTGTCGGTGTCAAAACCGGCGGATCTCGGGTAGGGGGTCCCGAACTGTGCATCTAAGGCGGATGGTAATAGGAGGCAGGGGACACAATGTTTGCCCAGGTTCAGGCCCTCTTGATGGAGGTAATACCCTATTTCCTGCTTGATTGATCTTGATGATATGAGTATTACAAGAGTTGATCTACCACGAGATCGTAGAGGCTAAACCCTAGAAGCTAGCCTATGATTATGATTGTTGTTGTCCTACTGACTACACCCTCCGGTTTATATAGACACTGGAGGGGCCTAGGGTTACACAGAGTCGGTTACAAGGGAGGAGATCTACATATCCGAATTGCCAAGCTTGCCTTCCACACAAAGGAGAGTCCCACCCGGACACGGGATGAAGTCTTCAATCTTGTATCTTCATAGTCCAACAGTCCGGCCAAAAGCATATAGTCCGGCTATCCGAGGACCCCCTAATTCAGGACTCCCTCAATAGCCCCTGAACCAGGCTTCAATGACGATGAGTCCGGCGGGCATATTGTCTTCGACATTGCAAGGCAGGTTCTCCTCCAAATCCTAAGTACAAGTAGTGTCCGGCTTCCCATAAATGTCGCACTCCTTGTCTTCTACGCTTTAATAATGGCTATCTTCCACGGGTTGAGCGAATGTGAGAAGTCGGGGTGTTTTTACATTTGCCACCCTAACCCTGTGATTAAATCGCTATTTAAAGAGTCAGGGATCCTCAGATCAGATCACACCATCCTCCCACAGCGAGTATCCATCGGAGCGCGCCCGGAAAAGCCCATCCTATCATGCCCGGCCATCGCAGCTCCTCCTCTCACTCCCGTAGCGCTAAGCCAGGCAATTAGGAGAAGTGTTCCATCCCTCATAGCCAACTAGTAGAGTTACAGACCCAGGGGTTTCTCTCTCCTGCATATATGGTCCCCGTCTGAGCCAGACTAGCCACTTATAACGGCAGGGAGCAAGAGGAGAGCTTCCCCAACCCGTCCATGGGGAGGGGTTATGCCTTGTTCCTTACTTATTGAGGGGACTCGGATTTCCAATCCATCCGTTCCTCTGCGGGCTCCTGTAGTTCTACGGCCTCCAGCTGCATAATTTTACTCCCGCCTCAATATTACACATCGCCGGCTACGTCGCATTTTGCGAGCTGTTTCTGGGCTGCGAAGCTCATTTCGAGCTATGGAAAAGGCTATTCTGCCTCGTACCCCGTACGCAGAAGGAGTCAATATATCAAGTGGGCGGAGCCGAAATATGGCGCATTGCCGGGACCGGATATCTGTTCGGTACCCCAAAGAAGACATCCGAAGACTAGCCTTCGGAGTGGTTTTATATGGAGGACGACCCCCTTCCGGACCCTATTCGGATGGGCCTTCCTGAGTTCAATAATGCCCCTTTGAAGAAACACCGCAGCTCGCGTCCTCGGAGTCCCCAAGAGGAAGATAATAGAGAGGTCCTTCACCTGATGGGCATGATAGAAACGCTGGCCAAATCAGGACTGACAATAATCGCGGTTATGCCAATATGTATAATGCGGGGGGTGCAGCCACTTCAATATCGGGGGAAACCCATGTGGCACTTCAATGGAGAAGACAATGCCACCCGCTGCGGTCGTAAAGGTCCGTACTCCGCCGCTGCTCTAGCGAAAGTACTGTCCGATTTATACAAAGGAGAGGAAGAGGAGTTCATCTATATTAAGCCACGGGACGGATTCTCCATGTACAACCCCCCAAACTGGGTGAGCTGCTACCTTTCACTCCAGATCTTCCTGCATTTTTCATTATAAGTATTTACCTTGCTATTTCATAGCAGGAACTGCGAAAAGCTGTGAGGGAGGTCCATAGCCCGCCTCCACAGCCAGAGGACCCTGACCGGGCCCTCGACCCCGGACTCGGGGAAGATCGGGACATATTCGTGGAACTCATCGACATGACGTTCTATCAGTTGAGCTGCGACGGTGCCTTGGTGGCTATCGTAGCCGATTATCCAGGCCTGCTCCCTGCATCGCATGTAAGTAAAACCGGAGTCCCAACTGCCGAGAAGGATCCCTTTTTTGCACATAACCCATCACACACATATGGTGTCCTACAGGGAAGGCCCTCGGGACGCCACGCCGAACCAGCAGTGACTCACCAGCAAGGGGCACCGAAACCTGATAGGCTTAAAAGGAAGGCGGTTAGGACCGAGACGCCGTCCTAGAGGTATGAAAAAACCCTGCTCCATGGTTTGTCATCTTTAAAATATAATAACGTCCATGGTTCCTGGAAGAAAAAACGCTCGCTGGACCATGGCCGGAGAGCCTACCGGCCACGCCTCCACCAGCCGGACTCCAGAGCCAAACTTAGGGGCAGATGCTGGCGTGGGGACAACACCGGATGTTCCTCCTACAGAGGATGCAGATAGGCTGTCCGCTACGAATTCCGAAGTGGAGAGTGCCATGAATCACAGGCGCCGCCGGGCCGTACTCCGCGACCTTGGTTTCTCTTAAGAGGCGTTCGATGCCTTCCACTCAGGAGACGCGTACATCCGAGCTGCTCAAAATGGTCTTGCCAGAGCCACGGACCAGTATGTAAAGGATATACGGGTAAGTAAATCTGATAATTATATATATCAGTAACCCTTGATACTTGAAACAGTTGACACAACTGATTTCAGGATCATTATTTGTGTAGGCCCTTACGGAGAGGAATACCCAGTTGTCTCAAGAGCTGGAGGAGTGCAAAGCCCAGCTGCGGGCCGCAGTTGCCGCAATGAAGGAGTCCATGAAGGCCCCATCTGGTAAAACTTGTTTCTATCGAAAAGAAGGATATGTACCGGTTAGTATTCGGCATGTATGCAAATCTAACAATAGATTCTGCAGAGGACCCCGGAGTGAATCCAGAGGTCGTTCGAGGGGATGAGCAACATGCTCAATGACAGCTAGAGGCCGGCGAGCGCGTGCTTACGCGAAGGCAGGAGAAAAATGATCTCCAAGATGCCAATACCCAGCTGGGCGTTGAACTGAAAGACGTTCGGGCCCAGCTAGCTGACTCTGTAAAGGAGAACAAAAGTGTTCGACGCGGCATTTTTAGTAAGTGCTTGAACGAACTTTTATAGAGTTCGGCAAAGAAACTGGCTAATAGAGTTATATCTGTAGGTATGCCGATGGGTCGTCCCGCAGAGGAGATGCCCGGGTCTGCAGGTGATCTTCTACCAGAGCTCTCACAACTGCACGGACAAGTTCGGTAGGTGATGCAGGGCATTGCCCAAGCCTTGTGGCCATCCGCCTCCCTACCAAGAGGCATGGGGGAGCTTGTAGAGATGCTCAAGGGAGTGCGGTGGCGCTTCTGATTATGGAAGATATCAGCTTGCCAACAAGGTGCAAGGGAAGCCTAGGCCATGGTGAAGACGCGATATACCAAGGCCGAACCAAACCACATGGCCGAGGTCGGACCTGTGGGGTCTGATGGGAAAGAGATCCCTGTCAATTTGGTGTATGACCAGGTGAAATTAGCCGCAAAGTATTCCCAACAGGATGGTAGGCTAGATAGTCTATTGGATGGTATAGAAGAAGAATTTAGTCAGTCTAAGTGACTGTGTACTTCAAATGACATGTATTGTCCCTAGCCGGATTGTAAATAATTTGTCATGGCGGACCTTTTCGCTTCAACCTCCGGACCCGACAGTCCGGAGTGTATCCGAATACCTGCTCAGTTATGTAAAAACTGGGGCACGCGTGGAAACCAGGCGTAGGGGTCATAAGTGCTTGAACAGACAAGTACCCAACTAGCTATGTTACATTACATGGATAGTAAGAAACATCTTCGAGGGAGAATAGTTCCGTTAAGGGTTCCTTTCCCTGGGTACGCATGCATTAATGTGCATGTCTGGACTACGAGAAAAGATGCAGGATATAAACATCTGGGGGCATGTATCACAATAAATAAAAGTCATCTTTTGTTCACTGACCGAATATTCCCTTAAGAACGCTAGCTTTCGGCTTCACCCTGTCTGAGGTACACATCCGGCTGACCCGGCAGTAACAATCGCAGAGGTGCTCCCCTTATGCCCTAGCCGAATTAACGGGAACGTAGGGCATAAACACAAGAGCCAGGCAACCCAGCTTGGCCAAAACTTAAGTCATATCGATGCATATAATGGCGAAGAAAAGGTACATGTGGAAAAGTAACACATGTGCGGGGGGCATAGAGCCTGGAACATACTTATATTAAGCTTATGTATAAGAAGCCCCCAGGTATAATGAGCACGCCTAGCGTGTCAAGATTGTGTAATCAAGACACATTTTAACCTTTTAAGGCCATGAAAAAAGGGAAGAAAGAAATAAAAGACAGATAACGGATATATATAAAAAATTGACGGAGGTAAGGAGACGAACACAAAGTCCGGCGCTAGGCGTAGAACCTGCGGAGTCTGGCTGCGTTCCATGGGTTTGGCTCGAGTCGATTGTCCAATGCATCCCGCAGACGGTACGCTCCACCGGTCAGAACTTTGTCAATAACGAAGGGACCTTCCCATTTGGGCTTGAGCTTGTCCTTTTTCTTCTCCGGTAGGCGCAGAACAAGTTCGCCAACGTTATAAGTTTTGGCCCGTACTTCTCTGCTTTGATACCACCGAGCCTGTTGCTGATAGAATGCGGAGCGGGCTTTTTGCCACGTCACGCTCCTCCTCCAGGGCGTCCAAACTGTCCTGCCGATCAAGCTTGGCTTCTTTCTCTTCGTACATGCGCACTTGAGGTGAATCATGAATGATGTCGCAAGAAAGTACCGCCTCTGCGCCATACACCATAAAGAAAGGTGTGTATCCGGTAGTGTGATTTGGCGTGGTCCGCAGCCCCCATAGTACGGAGTCAAGTTCCTCCAACCAGCGTGTATCTGATTTCTTCAAGGATCGCACTAAACTGGGTTTAATGTCGCTCATGATAAGACCATTTGCTTGCTTGACTTGGCCGTTAGTTTGCGGGTGATAGACAGAGGCATAATCGGGCTTAATGCCCATGTTGCTGCACCAAGTGTTTACATCATCGACTGTAAAGTTCGAGCCGTTATCGGTGATGATGCTGTGGGGGACGCCGTAACGGTGTACAACCCCGGATATGAAGTCTATCACTGGTCCGGACTATGCCGTTTTAACTGGTTTGGCTTCTATCCATTTGGTGAATTTGTCCACCATGACCAATAGGTATTTTTTTCTTATGGCTTCCCCCTTTAAGGGGTCCGACCATATCGAGCCCCCAGACCACAAAGGGCCAAGTAATGGGGATTGTTTGGAGAGCGGTAGGTGGCATATGGCCTTGGTTTGCAAAACGCTGGCAACCGATGCAACGTTGAACGAGGTCCTATGCGTCTGCTCGGGCCATCGGCCAGTAAAAACCTGTACGAAAGGTCTTGCTTACAAGGGCCCAAGCTACGGCATGGTGGCCACCAAGTCCAGCATGAATTTCTTCCAAAAGTTGTTGTCCTTCCTCTTCGGAGATGCACCTTTGAAGTACTCCGGTAACGCTTTTCTTATAAAGCTCTCCCTCGTGGACCTTGTAGGCTTTAGACCGCCGCACAATGCAACGTGCCTCGTTTGGGTCATCAGGGAGTTCTTGCCTAGTTAGGTAAGCCAAGAAGGGTTCTGTCCACGGGGTGATGACAGCCATAATCACGTGGGCCGAAGGCGTTATTTCGGTGGCAGAGCCTCCGATTACGTCAGAGTGTTCGGTATCTGGCGTTGTGATCAGGTCCAGACAGTTGTTGCCGGTCTCTCCTTCCCATACCACGGATCGCTTAAACAACCTTTCCAAGAAGATGTTAGGTGGGACAAGGCCGCGCTTAGCGCCGATGTGGGCGAGGATATCCGCCGCTTGATTGCTTTCCCGGACCACATGGTGGAATTCAAGCCCCTTGAACCGAGCTGACATTTTGAGGACGGCATTGTGGTAAGCCGCCATTTTTGGGTCCTTGGCGTCAAAGTCTCCATTTATTTGAGATATTGCGAGGTTTGAATCCCCACGCACCTCTAGGCATTGAATGCCCATGGAGACTGCCATCCGGAAACCATGCAACAGGGCCTCATATTCTGCTGCATTGTTGGAGTCTGTGTATAATATTTGGAGTGCGTATTGGACTGTATCTTCGGTGGGGGATGTCAGGACGATGCCTGCCCCCAGAGCAGCCAGCATCTTAGAGCCGTCGAAGTGCATGATCTAATTCGAGTATGCGCCGTACTCTTTAGGGAGTTCGGCTTCCGTCCATTCAGCAACAAAATCAGCCAGTACTTGCGACTTAATGGCTCGCCGTGGTTTGTATGTTATGTCGAACGGGAGGAGCTCGATAGCCCATTTAGCAATCCGGCCCGTGGCCTCACGGTTATTTATTATGTCATTGAGTGGTACTTCGGAGGCCACCATAATTGAACACTCTTGAAAGTAGTGTCGTAGTTTCTGGGATGACATCAAGACCGCGTATGCTATCTTTTGATAATGTGGGTACCGTGATTTGCATGGAGTGAGGATGATGGATACATAGTATACCAGCTTTTGAAGCGGGAACTTATGTCCGTCCGTCTCTCGTTCGACGACGAGCACTGCGCTTACAACTTGGTGTGTTGCCGCTATATATAACAGCATTGGTTCGCCGACATTTGGCGCAGCCAAGATTGAGTTGGTGGCCAATATGGCTTTTATTTCTTCCAATCCGGCCGTGGCTGCATCGGTCCACTCAAAGTGTTCGGTGCGTCGAAGAAGGCGATAAAGAGGTAGTGCCTTTTTTCCTAATCGGGAGATGAAGCGGCTTAAGGCAGCCACGCATCCAGTTAATTTTTGGATTTGCTTGAGGTCTGCTGGGATAGCCAACTGTGAGAAATCTCGGATTTTAGCCGGATTTGCTTCAATTCCTCTATTGGAGATGATGAATCCCAAGAGTTTTCCGGCGGGCACGCCGAAAACACATTTTTCCGGATTGATCTTGATGTCGTATGTTCGGAGATTATCGAACGTGAGCCTCAAGTCGTCAATTAAAGATTCGACGTGTCTTGTTTTAATGACCACGTCGTCTACGTATGCCTCCACTGTTTTGCCGATTTGTGTTTCCAAGCATGTTTGAATCATGCGTTGATAGGTTGCACCGGCGTTTTTGAGCCCGAAAGGCATGGTGTTAAAACATAATGGGCCATATGGAGTGATAAATGCCATTGCTGCTTGATCGGACTCCGCCATCTTAATTTGATGGTATCCGGAGTATGCGTCGAGGAAACACAATGAGTCGTGTCCTGCGGTAGCATCGATAATTTGATCAATGCGGAGGAGGGGGAAGGGATCCTTGGGGCAAGCCATGTTAAGGTCCTTGAAATCGACACATAGGCGCCAGGATTTTTCCTTCTTTGGTACCATCATCAGGTTTGCTAACCAGTCCGGATGTTTTATTTCTCTAATGAATGCGGCCTCGAGTAACTTGGCTAGCTCTTCTCCCATGGCTTGCCGCTTAGTCTCAGAGAAACGCTGAAGAGTCTCCTTGACCGGCTTGAACCCCTTTAGAATGTTAAGGCTATGCTCGGCCAGCCTGCATGGGATTCCTGGCATGTCTGAGGGATGCCAGGCGAAGATGTCCCAATTCTCGCGCAAGAACTCCCGCAGTGCGGCATCTGTTGTGGGGTTCAGTTGTGCCCCGATGGATGCTATTTTTGTAGGGTCCGTTGGGTGGACCTGGTGTAACACCCCGGATGTAATTTACCTTATTTGTATTCCAACTCTTTCCTTTTCCGGCACTAAGTTATTCTATTTTCCTCATTGTCGGGTTTTGTCTCTGTGTGTTTTATCTTTGTCATGCATCTCATATCTTGTCATCATGTGCATTGCATTTGCATACGTGTTTGTCTCATGCATCCAAGCATTTTCCCCATTGTCCGTTTTGCATTCCAGCGCTCCTATGTCCTCCGGTGTCCCTTCCTACCTCTTTTCCCACCCTGTTGGGGCGATCGGGGACTTTGTCGCATTTGGGGTTTGATCTTTATTTTGGTTCCATAGTCGGACCCTGAGTGTATTGGATGAATGTAATGATTTATTTATGTATTGTGTGACATGGCAACTGTAAGACGACTATGTACCTTTCCCCTTTATTTATTTACATGGGTTGTTGTGAAGATTACCTCACTTGCGACATGCTTTCAATGCGGTTATGCCTCTAAGTCGTGCTTCGACGCGTGGGAGATATAGCCGCATCGAGGGCGTTACAAGTTGGTAATCAGAGCCTTCCCCGACCTTAGGAGCCTCCTGCTTGATCGAATCGCTAGCGTTGTTGAGTCTAGAAAAATGTTTTGAGTCATTTAGGATTATATATATCGCAGAGTTAGGAATTCTTTTTACTCCTCAGTCCCTTCGTCGCTCTCGTGAGGCATCCTGACGTAGAATTTTGACTCTTCACTTCTCAAATTTCACTAAAAAAAATTTAGCATCACGCGGTTATCTTGGAATCGTTCCGATGGTTTGTGGCGAGAACATTGTTCTTGGTGCCTCCTGTCATTTAGGGGTTGTGGCAGTGTCCCGGGGAGTTGAGCTCCGAGGTGTTGTCGTCACAATTTTATCGTTAAGATTCTGGAATACCTGAGTTTCACCGACATTGAAAATCTCTTTTATGCAGTTGTTGGTGAGATAACCTCGACGCCACCCAGTACTGGGGCGGGAGTTCGGGAGTATTGCCATAACTCGTATAACGGATGCTTTTCAAAGGTTGAGGTAAATGAATTCCGAAGGTTTCTTGGTTATGTGTTGAAGGATGGATACAACTGGATGTAGGATTTTCTAGCTTCGGGTGAGATATTATGCTTCCCCTGTATCCCCAACACCTGATTGCATAACCGGAAAGGTTCAGGAGTTTCATAGGTGGGAATTCTTGTAGCTCTAGTACTTCTTCCGCGGATATTTGGTTTGGGATTGGGTAATCCTCACGAAGTATTTGTTCTTGTCCATACCTTGTTGTTTTATTCTTCTACCTCTATCTAAGTGGCTTCTCAATTTATGGAAATGTGAACATTTCAATTGGAATTCATTCGTTCATTTTGTTCAGATGTGAAGACTTTATGTTGCAATTTCTATCCATTGGATTCAGCTTCAATATTCGTCTGTCAATATGCTAACGGATGTCACCCTCTTCAGGATGGCTCCTGCTAAGGATCAGAATCAGGATCAGGATCCGCCACCACCACCTCCACCTCCGGAGGCATGGCAAGCTGTGATGGCCGCTACCATTGCAAACACGCAGCTGATCATGCAAATTCTGCAAGAGCGCAACCAAGGCCATGGCAACAATCAGAACCAGTTTGCTACCCTCAACCAGTTCCTTGCTAATCAGCTAAAGACCTTCAGCAACTGTGTCGAAGCCTCAGACGCTGATGATTGGCTCGTGGATATATGCAAGCATTTCGAGTGCAGCAACGTCAGGCCTAAGGACTTTGTCAAGTTTGCCTCCTTCCAACTTAAAGACCAAGCTGCAGAATGGTTTCAGCAATACAAAGATTCCAGAGGAGGCTGTGTGATTACCTGGGATGAATTCTGTCAAGACTTCAGAGCTCATCACATTCCTCAGAGTGTTGTTGAAAGCAAGCGTGAGGAATTCCGCAACCTGAAGCAAGGTAGCTTGTCTGTTTACTAGTATAACATTCTGTTCCAGAGGCTCGCTCGTTTCGCCAAGCAAGACGTCCCTGACGAGAAGAGCATGATTTATCAGTTCAGGGGTGGCCTCAGAGAAGATCTTCAACTTGCTCTCGTGCTTTTCGAGCCTTAAAAGTACGATGAGTTTTACAACATGGCACTGAAACAAGAGACTGCTCAACTCAAGTGCGATGCTTCCAAGAAGCGAGTCAGAGATGCAACTCCTTCTTCCTCACCTCAAGTGGCTTCTAAGCAGCAAAAGTATTGGCTTCCTCCTCCTCCGTTCCGTCAGCCTTATCAGTAGAAGAGCAAAGGTGGCAATGGATCTTCCCACCCACCCAACCCAGGCTTTTAGAACAAGACTTCGTCTCAAGCTCCAAGATCAAGTGCTCCGTATCACCGTCCGCTCTTGGAGGTCACGTGCAACAAGTGTAAGCAGAAGGGTCACTATGCCAACAAATGCTTCAATCAGAGGCGTCTTCCTCCTCCTCCTCCTGTGAGGTATGCCATCACCGCAGTGGTTAAGCATAATCCCAAGCACGCCAAGGTCAACTTGTTGAACACAGCTCATGCAGAGGACTCGTCAGATGTGATTATGGGTAACTTTCCAGTTAACTCTACTCCTGCAAAAGTCCTTTTTGATACTGGTGCATCGCATTGTTTCATGTCAAGATCATTTGTTTCAAAGCATGACTTCGTTTCGGAAATGTTGGGTAAACCTATGGGAGTGGTTTCTCCGGCCAAGTCTATGAGGGCTACCTCAATAGTCCCGGATGTTTCTATCATGATGGGCGACTTCAAGTTTCTGGCTTCCCCAATGGTCCTTGGTAACTCGGATATTGATCTTATCCTCGGAATGGATTGGCTTTCTATGGACAAGGCTCATCTTGATTGTGATGCCAGGCAGATTCAATTGACTCATCCGTCTGAGGATGTAATTGTATTTGCCGCAAGGGATGATACCATTCGTCTGTTTTCTCTCAATAAGAAGGGTGAGCTGGATGCCATCTCTCAAATTCCAGTCATTTGCGAATATCAAGACGTCTTTCCAGATGAGCTTCCAGGAATGCCGCCGCAACGGCCAGTTGAATTCGTCATCGATCTTGAGCCTGGCACGAAACCTGTTTGCAAACATCCTTACAAGATTGGACCTGAAGAGTTGAAGGAGCTGAAGAACCAACTCGATATTCAAGAACGTATGGGTCTCATCCGACCAAGTTCTTCTCCATGGGGTAGTGGAGTTCTTTTTGTGAAGAAGAAGGATGGAAAGGACCGACTCTGTGTCGACTATCGTCCATTGAACAAGAAGACTATAAAGAACAAGTACCCACTTCCCGACATCAACGAGCTGTTTGAAGAACTCAAAGGTGCTCAAGTATTCTCCAAGCTTGATCTCCGTATGGGCTATCATCAGATTCGCATCCTTGAAGAGGATATCCCCAAGACAGCATTCAGGACAAGCTATGGTTCATATGAATACACTGTCATGTCTTTTGGCCTCGTCAAAGCTCCGCCAACATTCTCTCGCATGATGAATTTTATCTTCAACGCCTACACAAATGACTTCGTCTTGGTCTACCTCGATGACATTTTGGTCTTTTCCAAGAATAAGGAAGATCATGCCAAGCACTTGCGTTTGGTGCTGGATAAGCTCAGAGAACATTAGTTCTATGCCAAGTTTTCAAAGAGCGAGTTTTGGCTCGACGAGGTTCTCTACCTTGGACATATCATCTCTGCCAAGGGCATAGCGGTGAATCCTGAGAAGGTGTCTGCAATTGTGAATTGGGAACCACCTCAGAATGTGAAGCAACTCCGCAGCTTCCTTGGGCTCTCAAGCTATTATCGAAGGTTCGTTGAGAACTTCTCAAAGATCGCGAAGCCTCTTTCCAACCTTCTCTAGAAGCATGTGAAGTACGTCTGGTCTCCTGAATGTGACATCGCTTTCAACACCCTGAAAGAGAAGTTAGTCACTGCTCCAGTTCTGACTCTCCTGATGAATCCAAACCGTTTGAGGTCTTCTGTGATGCTTCCCTTCAAGGTCTTGGTATAGCGTTGATGCAAGAGAAGAAAGTTGTGGCCTATACCTCTCGCCTGTTGAAGCACAATGAAAAGAACTGCCCCACTCACGACCTCGAGTTGGCGGCAGTTGTGCGTGCTCTTTTAACTTGGAGACATCTCTTATTGGGAAGAAAAGTGGACATCTTCACTGATTAGAAGAGTCTCAAGTACATCTTCACTCAGCCAAACCTCAACCTCAGGCAGACTCATTGGGTCGACTTGATTCAAGACGATAATCTGAGTATCGAATATACTCCGGGAAAGGCCAATGTAATTGCTGACGCTTTGAGCAGAAAGGCTTACTGCAACAGTTTGATTCTCAAGCCTTACCAACCCGAGCTTTGTGAAGCTTTCCGCAAACTCAACCTTCAAGTTGTTCCTCAAGGTTTCCTCGCCAACCTCCAAGTCTCTCCTACTTTGGAAGATCAGATTCGCGAGGCTCAACTTCTTGATGCTATGGTGAAGAAGGTGAAGATTGGGATTGCCAAGAGTCAACCCAAGTACAAGTGCTATCGTCTCGATGATAAGGATACTCTATTTTTCGAGGATCGCATTGTTGTGCCTAAAGATGATCTTCGTAAAGTCATTATGACTGAGGCTCTCAATTCACTCCTCTCTATCCACCCTGGAAGTACAAAGATGTACCATGACCTTTGTAACGCCCTCAATGCGGCTATATCTCCCACGTGTCGAAGCATGACTTAGAGGCATAACCGCATTGAAAGCAATGTCGCAAGTGAGGTAATCTTCACACAACCCATGTAATACAATAGGGGAAAAGACACATAGTTGGCTTACAATCGCCACTTCACACAATTACATGAATAAAACATTACATCATCTAGATACAATCAAGGTCCGACTACGGAACCAAAATAAAAGAAGAACCCCAGATGCGACAAAGGTCCCCGATCGACCCCAACTGGGCTCCACTACTGATCAACTAGAACGAAGAAATACAAAGGACAAGATCTTCATCGAGCTCCTCCTGAGCTGGGTTGCGTCATTTGCACGGACTCATCGGCACCTGCAAACTGGTTTTTGGAAGTATCTATTATTCCATTTAGATATTTGTCATTTTTACCATGATTATTGTGTGCATGATATGCCCATGAGCTCTACATATGTTTTGTTAAGGGTTTTGCCATCTTTCCAGAGGTGCAACCCATGTATTTTTTGTGATGTGTGTGGTGACTAGCACAAGCTTGCAAAGTGAGGCACTTGGTAATGCTGATTTCAGGGACTTAGCATTTCCACTAAGTCCTTGATCTGTTTATCTCATGTTGCCATATGTTCATGTTGTTTCCTAGTGATCCGTGCCTCTGTTGAGGATGATCAGTAAGGATGTTTTGTTAATCTTGTAGTGCTCTATCCATGCATGTGTTTGTTTGCAATTATGGAGCACCCTAGCTTGAGTCAATCGAGCTCTACTTTTGCTACCTCGTGAATCTGGGCAGATTGTCTACTTGTTAGCGATTTTGCCGATGATGTTGTAGTTGATCCGTGCATGCTATGTTATTGTTCTTGCCATGTATAGCTTGCATTTTGTGTATTCTTGATGGGTGTATGCTTAGATTATCATGACTTGCTCCGTAGTGAGTGCATCGAGCTCGTAAACATGCCTACTTGATATCTGTTTCAGCATGCTTCAGTTTTCACTAAGTCCGTGATCCGATTATGTTTTTGCCATGTTCACATGCTTGCAATTGTATTTTCTGATCCCTTTTGGCTCAAGGTCACTAAGGGACTTTTGTTAAGCTCTTTGAGTAGCTCCATGCCATGCTTTACTTTGCCATGTTCAGATCCTGTAGCATATATTTTTCATGCTCCGAAGTGTGCTACCTGATCTGAAATTCCAGACAAGTGTTAATTTCACTAAGTCTGAAATCTGTTTGCCATATGCATTTTTGCCATGCTTGTTTGAACCTGTTAATGGATGAATTGGCCATAGCTTAGTGCTAGACTTTTGTTAAGCATCTTGAATGCATCCCTGCCATGTATTTGGTTGCCATGTTTGAGTGATGTAGCATGTTCATCTTGTTGCATTTAGTTGGCTACTTGCTGTAAATCGCAGACCGGTGTCATATTTGAATTGCTTGCCATTTCCAAACCGTAACTCCGATTCCGGTGTTCTTTATATCGTTTTCAAGCGATTTCATCTCATCTTTCCAGTGGTACACTTGGATTTCCAAGTTGTGGCCAGTTTCATGCATTCCTTGTCACATCTTGCATATGCATCCCGCATCGCATCCCGCATAGCATACCATCCTTGCATCATATTGTTTGATCTTTGCACGTGGTTGATTGTGTCCTTGTTGCTTGCTTGTCTTGTTTGGGTAGAGCCGGGAGACGAGTTCGCTAACGAGGAGCCCGTTGAGTTTGCTTTCGAGGATCCAGTCAACTCTGACCACTTTGCAGGCAAGATGATCATACCCTCGAAATCACTACTATCTTTGCTATGCTAAATTGCTCGCTCTTTTGATATGCCAATGCCATGATGCCTACCACTTGCTTTCAAGACTCCCAAATTTCCATGTCAAACCTCTAACCCACCATGTCCTAGCAAACCGTTGATTGGCTATGTTACTGCTTTGCTCAGCCCCTCTTATAGCGTTGCTAGTTGCAGGTGAAGATTGGAGACCGTTCCTTGTTGGAACATTATTTACTTGTTGGGATATCATTATATTGCCATATTATCTTAATGCATCTATATAATTGGTAAAGCGTGGAAGGCTCGGCCTATCACCTAGTGTTTTGTTCCACTCTTGCCGCCCTAGTTTCCGTCATATCGGTGTTATGTTCCCAGATTTTGCGTTCCTTACGCGGTTGGGTTATAATGGGAACCCCTTGATAGTCCGCCTTGAATAAAACTCCTCCAGCAATGCCCAACCTTGGTTTTACCATTTGCCACCTAGCCTTTTCCCTTGGGTTTCGCGGACTCAAGGGTCATCTTATTTTGAACCCCCCGGGCCAGTGCTCCTCTGAGTCTTGGTCCAACCTAGAGCACCGTGCGGGGCCGTCCCTTGGCAACTTGGGTTACGTTAGCTCCCGTACGCTTAGCTTATCTGGTGTGCCCTGAGAACGAGATATGTGCAGCTCCTATCGGGATTTGTCGGCACAACGGGTGGTGTTGCTGGACTTGTTTTACCATTGTCGGAGTTGTCTTGAAGAACCGGGATGCCGAGTCTGATCGAAATGTCTCGGGAGGAGGTCTATTCCTTCGTTGACCGTGAGAGCTTGTCATGGGCTAAGTTGGGACTCCCCTGCAGGGATTTGAACTTTCAAAAGTCGTGCCCGCGGTTATGGGCAGATGGGAATTTGTTAATGTCCGGTTGTAGATAACTTGAACCTTAACTTAATTAAAATGAATCAACCATGTGAGTTACCGTGATGGCCTCTTCTCGGCAGAGTCCGGGAAGTGGACACGGTGTTGGAGTAATGTTTGCCGCAGGATTTGCCCTCTAGTTATGCGTTCGCGCTTTGCCTCCTCTTCTCGCTCTCTTTTGTGAACAGGATAGCCACCATTTTTGCTAGTCACTTGCTGCAGCTCCACATATTTACCCTACCTTACCTATAAGTTTAAATAGTCTTGATCGCGAGGGTGCGAGATTGCTGAGTCCCTGTGGCTCACAGATTACTATTACACCAGATGCAGGGCCTGACGATTCCGCTCCAGGTGACGCGCTCGAGCTCAAGTGGGAGTTCGACGGGGACTCTCAATGATACTATGTTTCCTTTCCTGATGATCAGTAGTGGTGCCCAGTTGGGGGTGATCGGGACCGTGTCGCATGTTGGGTTATCTTTTATTTTGGCGCCGTAGTCGGGCCATGAGTGTTTGGATGATGTAATGTTATTTATGTACTTGATTGACGTGGCGAGTGTAAGCCAACTATGTTATCTCCCCTTTTATTATCTATTACATGGGATGTTGTGAGGATTGCCTAACTTGCGACATATTCCTTCAATGCGATTATGCCTCTAAGTCGTGCCTCGACATGTGGGAGATATAGTCGCATCGAGGGTGTTACAAGTTGGGAATCAGAGCCTTCCCCGACCTTAGGAGCCCCATTGCTTGATCGTTTTTAGCGGCCGAGTTGTCTCTAGAAAAATGTTTTGAGTCATTTAGGAATTATATATCGGAGAGCTTAGGAATTCTTTTTACTTCCCAGTCCCTTCATCGCTCTGGTAAGGCATCTTGACGTAGAGTTTTGACTCTTCTCTTCTCAAATTTCACTAAAAAAAATTTTAGGATCACGCGGGTATCTTGGAATCGTTCCGATGGTTTTGTGACGAGAACATTGTCTTGGTGCCTCCTGTCAGGGGTTTTGTGGAAGTATCCCGGGGATTTGAGCTCTGAGGTGTTGTCGTCATAATTTTATCGTTGCAGTTCTGGAATACCTGAGTTTAGTACGCCGACATCGAAAATCTCTTTTATGCAGTTCGTTGGTGAGATAACCTCGACGCCACCCAGTACTGGGGAGGGAGTTCGGGAGTATCACCATAACTTGTATAATGGATGCTTTTCGAAGGTTGAGGTAGATGGTTTCCGAAGTTTTTTCTCGGTTATGTGTTGAAGGATGGATACAGCTGGATGTAGGATTTGCTAGATTTGGGCGAGATATTATGCTTCCCCTGTATCCCCAACACCTGATTGCATAACCGGAATTTCGGGAGTTTATGAGTGGGAATTCAAGTAGCTCTTAGGATATCTTTCCGACAGATGTATGATTTGAAATTGGGGTTCGACGTCTAGTGGTCCGCCTATTCACGGTCGGTTTTACAGTGGTCTCGTTGTGTCTTAAAGAGTCCTTGGCTTTGCCGACTCGGGGACGCTTCATATGTCATGTGCACTGCCTTGTACATGATGGTGCTGTACGATCGAGCCCGTGTAGGCCCCACCACGAAAACTTCGGACGAAATCTCTATCATATGTTTGTTCTGGCTTATTTTGCAAGTCAATCCTTTGTTTTGTTTTGAGTTGTGGTATTCGAGTTGCTTCGATGTCAAGTGTTTGATTCCATACCTTCCCCAAATGGTGTTCTCATACTCCGATGCGAATACTAATCCTTCTTGATAATCGAGATTGTCATGTCAATCCTCTTCTCAACCGGTGTGCTTCTCCTCAAGTGGATCCGTTCACTTCAACATTCGCAAGACCAATTATCACTTCTTCTCAACGGTGTTTGTTTCATCCATTCCAAATTGTCTTTGTTTTTCCCGCCCTCCCTCCCTTGTTTTTCTTTAAGGACTCAGATTTCTTAATCGAGTATCCATCTTATTGATGTGAAGCCTCTCCATTCGTTTCCTTCAACGTTCTTATCCGGTGATTCTCATGAAGATTCTAGCGGAGCCTCAAGTTTATCATTCCTTGTTCTTTTATCTTCTCCGGTGGATTCAAGGCAAGCTTTGTTGATCATATTCTTTTCCTCGTTTCAAATGTTTTTTTTCTCATGCCGGTGCTCCAAATAATCTTTCACCTCTCGCTATTCTTTTGGTTCCGGATTGCTGAAGATATCTCGAGGTGGTTATCTCAATTTCAAGCCATTTAATTCAACCGGTGCAACCTCTCTTTTAAATCATTTCAACGGTGTGTATTTTGAGTGAGCCCTAACCCACAGGTCTTTTCCCAGGATCTTACCTGACTCTTCTATTTTCCCAGAGCTATCCTCAAATTTCTTTTTGAAGTTTGACATAAGAATGATTTATCATCAGTCAAATTCTTTTCTCCAAGATCGTTTTCTAATTGTTTTCATTGTTGGCTCTACCTCTTCGCTCTTCATTCTCCCGGAGTATCTCAACAATTCATGGTGGTGTTTCTCGTCGTCATTCTCGGATTTTGAAGACCGAAGAAGAGTTTCTCTTTAATCTTGCTCCATTCTCTTCAAGATTCGCGATTCTAGCTTGTTGCCATCCTCTCATAATTGTTTTAATCGTGAGAATTCTTTTCACCTATCCGGAGCAATTCAAGATTCTGCTAAGTTTGATTATCCGGAGGCCATCATTTCGGGATTATTCATTCTCAGCTTTCAGCCATCATTCTTCAATTTTACCGGTGTTTCGCTCAAGTGATCTTTAATTGGCTCGTGATCTCTTCGTTCTCTTTTATGTAAATTCCCCTCAAGTATCTTCATTTGTTCTCTAATTCTTCCCGGTGCTTCTTTATTTTTCTTCTTCGTTCATTTTCAATTCTTACGGTGGTTCGTTCAAGATTCTTCTTACCTTGTTATCATATCAATTCATTTGTTGTTTTCAATCCTACCGGTGGATTCGCCGAAGACGTTCTCAAGTTTATGTTATATCTCTCTTAATCCTTGATACGAGAATAAGTAGTGTGCCAAATCCGTTGATTGTCATCAATTTAATTGATGAAGGATAAGCATAATGTAATTCTTATTCTTGTTTCATCCAAGTGGTTAATTCCCTATTCCGGAGGTGCATCATATCACATTCAGGGTTCGAGATGCTTTATCTTTTCTTTTCCCGGAGTTCCAAGTTCTCTCAATTATTTCATCGCAAGATCCATTTAAATCATTGCAAGGCTTCAACCTTATTCTCTTCATCCTCCATTTTGATTGATCATTTCTTTTATTTCCGGAGTTCTCATGAAAGTTCTACATGATGGTTCATCAAGGATTTATATTCCTTCTCGAAGTGTTCATCGAGATTCTTTTCTAAGAAAATCAAGTTTTCTTCATATTGTAATCCGGAGTGCATTTCTGTCTACCGTATCATTGGAGGTGGTATTATGTCATTCTTGATAATTTGAGTTCATGTTTTAATGATTCACATGCTGTCAATATTGGGATATTTTAAATTCATCAATCTCGTCATTGGAGCTATCTTGGGTTATATTTCACCTAAAGCCTTCCCTAAGGATTGTTGCTATCTATGGTGTTTATAAATGACCCAAGTTATTCATCTATCCTCCCGGTGAATTAAGCTTCTCATCTCCTTGTTGTTATCAATCTAATATATCGTTTCTGTTAGTAGCAGAATTTCACCTCATAGTTTTGAGATGTTCTCCATAAGCACACTACAGCCTTGTTCTTTTCGTTGTTGGTTTTCCAACAACTCCGTTCGACCCTTCTCCTAAAGATGCCTTTTCAAACTCTTTGTGACAGAAGTTGGCATTTTCTTCTCCATTCTTTAATTTAATCATCTATCTTCTATTACTCTCTCCCGGAGGAATTGTGTTGCTGCTCTCTTCAAACCTTCTTCTTGTCCTTATCATGCTTATCCTCTTAACCGGAGTGTTGTGCCCCTTGGCTCAAGTTCTGTCATTTCATCAAGTCTTTCATCTCTTTTCAAGCGGAGTGCTACCCGAGTCGGTTCTTTCTTATTCCTCTTTCTTAACGGAGTGCTTTCAACTTCGTTTATCCCCGTTGCATTCTTTCTTTCAATTTGCTCAATTTTTTTCAAGGTTCTTTGGTTTCACTCGTTTGTCAAAAGGAGCAACTTAGTTTTACCTCTTCTCTTTCTCTTCCGTTGTCCCTCCGGTGCCATTCTAGATCTCGGGACGAGATCCTTTCCTAGTGGTGGAGTGTTGTAACACCCCGGATGTGACTTTCCCAATTTGTATTCCAACTCTTGCCGTTCCCGGCGTTAAGTTATTTTATTTTCTCGGGTTCGGGTTTTTGTCTCCATGTGTTGTTGTCGTTGTCATGCATCTCATATCATGTCATCATGTGCATTGCATTTGCATACGTGTTCATCTCATGCATTCGAGCATTTTTCCCGTTGTCCATTTTGCATTCCGGCGCTTCGTTCTCCTCCGGTGGTCATTTCTACCTTTCTTTCGTGTGTGGGGATTAAACATTTCTGGAATGGACCGATACTTGCCAAGCGGCCTTGGTTTACTACCGGTAGACCGCCTGTCAAGTTTCGTATCATTTATACTTCGTTTGATACTCCAACGGTTAACCCAGGGACCGAAAAGGCCTCGTGTGTGTTGCATCCCAACACCCCTCCAAGTTGGCCCAAAACCCACCAAAACCTTCTCCATCATCTAGAGCGTTCGATCACGATCGTGTTGCCGAAAACCGCACCTCATTTGGACTCTCCTAACTCCTCCTATGCCTATATATAGATCCCCTCCCGAAATTTTCGGGTCTTCTTCCCCTAACCCTAGATAAGATCCATATCCGCCGCTGGACAACGTACGCCTCCTCCGGACACATCGCCGCCGTCAACCGGGGCGCGCCACGTGGCGAGCGGCACCCCACATCGCCGCCTCAGCGCCCGCGGCCCGCCGAGCCCGCTCGGGCCCCCCGCGGCCCACGTCGCCCCGCCGCCTCCATCCCGCACGCGCCGCCTCTCCCTCGCGCCCGGCCGTCGGCGCTGCCGCGCGCCATCACCAGAACTTCGCCGCCCCGCCGCCGTAGTCCTCTGGTCGCCGCCACCGCCCGTCTCCGGCCCTCCTCGTCGCCCCGCGCCGCCGAGGCCCTCCGCCGCCACCGCACCATGCCGCCCCGTCGTCCTCCTCTCCTCCGGCCGGCGTGCCTCGCCAAGTTCGGCAATGAACTCCGGCAAGCTCCCCGGCCATCCTCGAACCGCGTGCGCGCCCAGATCTGGATTCAGATGCTACAGGGAAACCCTAGGGGTCGACTCCGTTTTTCCCCTAAGTCTGCATAATTTTCTTGCAACTTCATCATGCCGTAACTCCGCATCCGTAGCTCCGTTTTGGGCATTTAGCATATCAAAATGTTCATCTCAGAGAGTACATCATTTCATTCCATTGCATCATTTTCATTTGAGTTCATCTTGATGCCCAAAATGCTGTTGGAAGAGTACTACTTGAGATTTTTGTCAGATCTGCTACTCCATTTAGATATTTGTCATTTTTGCCATGATTATTGTGTGCATGATATGCCCATGAGCTCTACATATGTTTTGTTAAGGGTTTTGCCATATTTCCAGAGGTGCAACCCATGTATTTTTTGTGATGTGTGTGGTGACTAGCACAAGCTTGCAAAGTGAGGCACTTGGTAATGCTGATTTCAGGGACTTAGCATTTCCACTAAGTCCTTGATCTGTTTATCTCATGTTACCATATGTTCATGTTGTTTCCTAGTGATCCATGCCTCTTTTGAGAATGATCAGTAAGGATGTTTTGTTAATCTTGTAGTGCTCTATCCATAAATGTCTTTGTTTGAAATTATGGAGCACCCTAGCTTGAGTCAATCAAGCTCTACTTTTGCTACTTCGTGAATCTGGGCAGATTGTCTACTTGTTAGCGATTTTGCCGATGATGTTGTAGTTGATCCGTGCATGCTATGTTATTGTTCTTGCCATGTATAGCTTGCATTTTGTGTATTCTTGATGGGTGTCTGCTTAGATTATCATGACTTGCTCCGTAGTGAGTGCATCGAGCTTGTAAACATGCCTACTTGATATCTGCTTCAGCATGCTCCAGTTTTCACTAAGTCTGTGATCCGATTATGTTTTTGCCATGTTCACATGCTTGCAATTGTATTTTCTGATCCCTTTTGGCTCAAGGTCACTAAGGGACTTTTGTTAAGCTCTTTGAGGAGCTCCATGCCATGCTTTACTTTGCCATGTTCAGATCCTGTAGCATATAGTTTTCATGCTCCGAAGTGTGCTACCTGATCTGAAATTCCAGACAAGTGTTAATTTCACAATGTCTGAAATCTGTTTGCCATATGCATTTTTGCCATGCTTGTTCGAACCTGTTAATGGATGAATTGGCCATAGCTCAGTGCTAGACTTTTGTTAAGCATCTTGAATGCATCCCTGCCATGTATTTGGTTGCCATGTTTGAGTGCTGTAGCATGTTCATCTTGTTGCATTTAGTTGGCTACTTGCTGTAAATCGCAGACCGGTGTCATATTTGAATTGCTTGCCATTTCCAAACCGTAACTCCGATTCCGGCGTTCTTTATATCGTTTTCAAGCGATTTCATCTCATCTTTCCAGTGGCACACATGGATTTCCAAGTTGAGGCCAGGTTCATGCATTCCTTGTCACATCTTGCATATGCATCATATTGTTTGATCCTTGCACGTGGTTGATTGTGTCCTTGTTGCTTGTTTGTCTTGTTTGGGTAGAGCCGGGAGACGAGTTCGCTAACGAGAATCCCGTTGAGTTTGCTTTCGAGGATCCAGTCAACTCTGACCACTTTGCAGGCAAGATGATCATACCCTCGAAATCACTACTATCTTTGCTATGCTAAATTGCTCGCTCTTTTGCTATGCCAATGCCACGATGCCTACCACTTGCTTTCAAGCCTCCCAAATTTCCATGTCAAACCTCTAACCCACCATGTCCTAGCAAACCATTGATTGGCTATGTTACTGCTTTGCTCAGCCCCTCTTATAGCGTTGCTAGTTGCAGGTGAAGATTGGAGACCGTTCCTTGTTGGAACATTATTTACTTGTTGGGATATCATTATATTGCCATATTATCTTAATGCACCTATATACTTGGTAAAGGGTGGAAGGCTCGGCCTTATGCCTGGTGTTTTGTTCCACTCTTGCCGCCCTAGTTTCCGTCATATCGGTGTTATGTTCCCGGATTTTGTGTTCCTTACACGGTTGAGTTATAATGCGAACCCCTTGACAGTTTGCCTTGAATGAAACTCCTCCAGGAAGGCCCAACCTTGGTTTTACCATTCGCCACCTAGCCTTTTTCCCTTGGGTTTCGCGGACTCACGGGTCATCTTTATTTTAAACCCCCGGGCCAATGCTTCTCTAAATGTTGGTCCAATCCAGAGCACCATGCGGGGCCGTCCCTTGGCAACTTGGGTTACGTTGGCTTCCGTACGCTTAGCTTATCCGGTGTGCCCTAAGAACGAGATATGTGCAGCTCCTATCGGGATTTGTCGGCATAGTGGGTGGTCTTGCTGGACTTGTTTTACCATTGTCGAGGATGTCTTGTAACCGTGATGCCTAGTCTGATCGGATTGTCTTGGGAGAAGGAATATCCTGTTGACCATGAGAGCTTGTGATGGGCTAAGTTGGGACACCCCTACAGGGATTTGAACTTTCGAAAGCCGTGCCCGCGGTTATGGGCAGATGGGAATTTGTTAATGTCTGGTTGTAGATAACCTGAAACTTAACTTGATTAAAATGCACCAACCGCGTGTCTAACCGTGATGGTCTCTTCTCGGCGGAGTCCGGGAAGTGAACACGATGTTGGAGTAATGCTTGACATAGGTTGTTCTAGGATCACTTCTTGATCATAGTTGTTCGACCGTGCTTTTGCCTTCTCTTCTCGCTCTCTTTTGCGAATATGTTAGCCACCATATATGCTAGTCGCTTGCTGTAGCTGCACATCATACCTTTGCCTTTCCTATAAGCTTAAATAGTCTTGATCGCGAGGGTGTGAGATTGCTGAGTCCCCGTGACTCACAGATTCCTTCCAAAACCATATGCTGGGACTGATGATGCCGCTCCAGATGATATGACCGAGCTCAAGTGGGAGTTCGATGAAGACTCTCGCCGTTACTACGTGTCTTTTCTAGATGATCAGTAGTGGTTCCTAGTTGGGGCGATCAGGGACTTTGTCGCATTTGGGGGTTGATCTTTATTTTGGTTCCGTATTCAGACCCTAAGTGTATTGGATGAATGTAATGAGTTATTTATGTATTTGTGTGACGTGGTGAGTGTAAGCCAACTATGTACCTTTCCCCTTTATTTATTTACATGGGTTGTTGTGAAGATTACCTCACTTGCGACATTGCTTTCAATGGGGTTATGCCTCTAAGTCGTGCTTCGACACGTGGGAGATATAGCCGCATCGAGGGCATTACAAGTTGGTAATCAGAGCCTTCCCCGACCTTAGGAGCCCCCTGCTTGATCGAATCGCTGGCGTTGTTGAGTCTAGAAAAATGTTTTGAGTCATTTAGGATTATATATATCAGAGAGTTAGGAATTCTTTTTACTCCTTAGTACCTTTGTCGCTCTGTTGAGGCATCCTAACATAGAGTTTTGACTCTTCTCTTCTCAAATTTACCTAAAAAAAATTTAGGATCACACGGGTATCTTGGAATCATTCCGATGGTTTTGTGGCGAGAACATTGTTCTTGGTGCTTCCTGTCATTTAGGGGTTGTGGCAGTGTCTCGGGGAGTTGAGCTCCGAGGTGTTGTCGTCACAATTTTATCGTTGAGATTCTGGAATACCTGAGTTTCACCGACATCGAAAATCTCTTTTACACAGTTGTTGGTAAGATAACCTCGACGCCACCCAGTACTGGGGCGGGAGTTCGGGAGTATTGCCATAACTCGTATAACGGATGCTTTTCAAAGGTTGAGGTAAATGAATTCCGAAGGTTTCTTGGTTATGTGTTGAAGGATGGATACAACTGGATGTAGGATTTTCTAGCTTCGGGTGAGATATTATGCTTCCCCTGTATCCCCAACACCTGATTGCATAACCGGAAAGGTTCGGGAGTTTCATAGGTGGGAATTCTTGTAGCTCTAGTACTTCTTCCACGGATATTTGGTTTGGGATTGGGTAATCCTCACGAAGTATTTGTTCTTGTCCGTACCTTGTTGTTTTATTCTTCTACCTCTATCTAAGTGGCTTCTCAATTTATGGAAATGTGAACATTTCAATTGGAATTCATTCGTTCATTTTGTTCAGATGTGAAGACTTTATGTTGCAATTTCTATCCACTGGATTCAGCTTCAATATTCGTCTGTCAATATGCTAACGGATGTCACCCTCTTCAGGATGGCTCCTGCTAAGGATCAGAATCAGAATCAGGATCCGCCACCACCACCTCCACCTCCGGAGGCATGGCAAGCTGTGATGGCCGCTACCATTGCAAACACGCAGCTGATCATGCAAATTCTGCAAGAGCGCAACCAAGGCCATGGCAACAATCAGAACCAGTTTGCTACCCTCAACCAGTTCCTTGCTAATCAACTAAAGAGCTTCAGCAACTGTGTCGAAGCCTCAGACGCTGATGATTGGCTCGTGGATATATGCAAGCATTTCGAGTGCAGCAATGTCAGGCCTAAGGACTTTGTCAAGTTTGCCTCCTTCCAACTTAAAGACCAAGCTGCAGAATGGTTTCAGCAATACAAAGATTCCAGAGGAGGCTGTGTGATTACCTGGGATGAATTCCGTCAAGACTTCAGAGCTCATCACATTCCTCAGAGTGTTGTTGAAAGCAAGCGTGAGGAATTCCGCAACCTGAAGCAAGGTAGCTTGTCTGTTTACTAGTATAACATTCTGTTCCAGAGACTCGCTCGTTTCGCCAAGCAAGACGTCCCTGACGAGAAGAGCATGATTTATCAGTTCAGGGGTGGCCTCAGAGAAGATCTTCAACTTGCTCTCGTGCTTTTCGAGCCTTAAAAGTACGATGAGTTTTACAACATGGCACTGAAACAAGAGACTGCTCAACTCAAGTGCGATGCTTCCAAGAAGCGAGTCAGAGATGCAACTCCTTCTTCCTCACCTCAAGTGGCTTCTAAGCAGCAAAAGTATTGGCTTCCTCCTCCTCCGTTCCGTCAGCCTTATCAGTAGAAGAGCAAAGGTGGCAATGGATCTTCCCACCCACCCAACCCAGGCTTTCAGAACAAGACTTCGTCTCAAGCTCCAAGATCAAGTGCTCCGTATCACCGTCCGCTCTTGGAGGTCACGTGCAACAAGTGTAAGCAGAAGGGTCACTATGCCAACAAATGCTTCAATCAGAGGCGTCTTCCTCCTCCTCCTCCTGTGAGGTATGCCATCACCGCAGTGGTTAAGCATAATCCCAAGCACGCCAAGGTCAACTTGTTGAACACAGCTCATGCAGAGGACTCATCAGATGTGATTATGGGTAACTTTCCAGTTAACTCTACTCCTGAAAAAGTCCTTTTTGATACTGGTGCATCGCATTGTTTCATGTCAAGATCATTTGTTTCAAAGCATGACTTCGTTTCGGAAATGTTGGGTAAACCTATGGGAGTGGTTTCTCTGGCCAAGTCTATGAGGGCTACCTCAATAGTCCCGAATGTTTCTATCATGATGAGCGACTTCAAGTTTCTGGCTTCCCCAATGGTCCTTGGTAACTCGGATATTGATGTTATCCTCGGAATGGATTGGCTTTCTAAGGACAAGGCTCAACTTGATTGTGATTCTAGGCAGATTCAATTGACTCATCCATCTGAGGATGTAATTGTCTTTGCCGCAAGGGATGATACCATTCGTCTATTTTCTCTCAGTGAGAAGGGTGAGCTGGATGCCATCTCTCAAATTCCAGTCGTTTGTGAATATCAAGACGTCTTTCCAGAAGAGCTTCCAGGAATGCCTCCGCACTGGCCAGTTGAATTCGTCATCGATCTTGAGCCTGGCACGGAACCTGTTTGCAAACGTCCTTACAAGATTGGACCTGAAGAGTTGAAGGAGCTGAAGAAGCAACTCGATATTCAAGAGCATATGGGTCTTATCCAACCAAGTTCTTCTCCATGGGGTAGTGGAGTTCTTTTTGTAAAGAAGACGGATGGAACGTACCGACTCTGTGTCGACTACCGTACATTCAACAAGAAGACTATAAAGAACAAGTACCCACTTCCCAGCATCAACGAGCTGTTTGAACAACTCATAGGTGCTCAAGTATTCTCCAAGCTTGATCTCCGTATGGACTATCATCAGATTCGCATCCGTGAAGAGGATATCCCCAAGACAGCATTCAGGACAAGCTATGGTTCATATCAATACACTGTCATGTCTTTTGGCCTCGTCAACACTCCGCCAACATTCTCTCGCATGATGAATTTTATCTTCAACGCCTACACAAATGACTTCATCTTGGTCTACCTCGATGACATTTTGGTATTTTCCAAGATTAAGGAAGATCATGCCAAGCACTTGCGTTTGGTGCTGGATAAGCTCAGAGAACATCAGTTCTATGCCAAGTTTTCAAAGTGCGAGTTTTGGCTCGATGAGGTTCTCTACCTTGGACATATCATCTCTGCCAAGGGCATAGCGGTGAATCCTGAGAAGGTGCCTGCAATTGTGAATTGGGAACCACCTCAGAATGTGAAGCAACTCCGTAGCTTCCTTGGGCTCGCAAGCTATTATGGAAGGTTCGTTGAGAACTTCTGAAAGATCGCGAAGCCTCTTTCCAACCTTCTCCAGAAGCATGTGAAGTATGTCTGGTTTCCTAAATGTGACATCGCTTTCAACACCCTGAAACAGAAGTTAGTCACTGCTCCAGTTCTGACTCCTCCTGATGAATCCAAACCGTTTGACGTCTTCTGTGATGCTTCCCTTCAAGGTCTTGGTGCAGTGTTGATGCAAGAGAAGAAAGTTGTGGCCTATACGTCTCGCCAGTTTGAGCCTAATGAAAAGAACTACCCCACTCACGACCTCGAGTTGGCGGCAGTTGTGCATGCTCTTTTAACTTGGAGACATCTCTTATTGGGAAGAAAAGTGGACATCTTCACTGATCATAAGAGTCTCAAGTACATCTTCACTCAGCCAAACCTCAAACTCAGGCATACTCGTTGGGTCGAGATGATTCAAGATTATAATCCGAGTATAGAATATACTCCGGTCAAGGCCAATGTAATTGCTGACGCTTTGAGCAGAAAGGCTTACTGCAACAGTTTGATTCTCAAGCCTTAACAACCCAAACTTTGTGAAGCTTTCCGCAAACTCAACCTTTAAGTTGTTCCTCAAGGTGTCCTCGCCAACCTCCAAGTCTCTCCTGCTTTGGAAGATCAGATTCGCGAGCCTCAACTTCTTGATGCTATGGTGAAGAATGGGATTGCCAAGAGTCAACCCAAGTACAAGTGCTATCGTCTCGATGATAAGGATACTCTATTCTTCGAGGATCAAATTGTTGTGCCTAAAGGTGATCTTCGTAAATTCATTATGATCGAGGCTCACAATTCACTCCTCTCTATCCACCCTGGGAGTACAAAGATGTACCAGGACCTCAAGCAGTCGTATTGGTGGACT
Organism: Triticum aestivum; assembly: GCF_018294505.1. Classification (NCBI taxonomy): domain Eukaryota; kingdom Viridiplantae; phylum Streptophyta; class Magnoliopsida; order Poales; family Poaceae; genus Triticum; species Triticum aestivum. Next base: position 224,026,018 of record NC_057794.1, on the reverse strand, counting down.
CGAATGAAGCGTGAGATTGCTCAGTTCGTGAATGAATGTGATATCTGCAGAAGAGTGAAAGTAGAACACCAACGACCAGCTGGTCTTCTCCAACCTCTTGCAATTCGAGAATGAAAGTTTGAGCACATTGAGATGGACCTCGTGACTGGATTTCCAAAGTCCAAGTGTGGCAATGATGCTATCTTCATTGTCATCGACAAACTCACTAAAGTGGCTCATTTTCTTCCCATCAAAGAATCTATCTCAGCAGCTTAATTGGCAGAGTTATATACCTCCCGGATTGTCTCTCTACACGGCATTCCGCAGTTGATATCTTCAGATCGTGGAAGCATCTTTACCTCCAAGTTTCGGGATTCTTTTCAGAAGGCCATGGGCACAAACATCCTCTTCAGCATAGCTTTTCATCCTCAAACTAGTGGCCAAGGCGAGCGAGTTAATCAAATTCTTGAAGATATGCTCAGGGCTTGCTTCATCTCCTTCGGTATGAAGTGGGAAGATTGTCTTCCATATGTCGAGTTCTCCTATAAAAACAGCTTTCAAGCGAGTTCGGGCAAGGCCCCATTTGAAATTCTCTATGGCAGGAAGTGTCGTACTCCTCTTAACTGGTTAGAGACTGGTGAATGTCAACTTCATGGAAATTACTTGATCACAGAGGCAAAAGAGATGTGCAAATCATTCGTGATAATCTCAAAGCCGCGCAATCGCGCCAGAAGAGTTACTATGATAGCAAGCATCGTGACTTGGCTTTCGAGATCGGAGACCATGTTTACCTCTGTGTCTCTCCAATGAAAAGTACTCGCCACTTCGGTATCAAAGGGAAGCTTGCCCCTAGATATGTGGGTCCTTTCAAGATCGTCAACAAGAGAGGCGATCTCGCCTATCAACTTGAGCTTCCCTCCAACTTTGCAAACATGCACGACGAGTTTCATGTCTCTCAGCTCCGCAAGTGTTTCAAGACTCCTGACCGCACCGTCAACTTCGAAGACATTGATCTCCAAGAAGACATGTCTTATCATGAGCACCCCGTTGCTATTCTTGAAGAAACTGAGCGCAAGACTCGCAACAAGTCTATAAAATTCCTCAAAGTCAAGTGGTCACATCATTCCGACCGTGAAGCCACCTGGGAACGCGAGGATCACCTCCGTTCTGAGTAGCCGGAGTTTTTCCAGTCCTAGATCTCGGGACAAGATCCTGTCATAGTGGTGGAGTGTTGTAACACTCCGGATGTAATATACCTTATTTGTATTCCATCTCTTGCCTTTTCCGGCACTAAGTTATTCTATTTTCCTCATTGTCGGGTTTTTGTCTCCGTGTGTTTTGTCTTTGTCATGCATCTCATATCTTATCATCATGTGCATTGCATTTGCATACGTGTTCGTCTCAGGCATCCGAGCATTTTCCCTGTTGTCCGTTTTGCATTCTGGCGCTCCTATGTCACCCGGTGTCCCTTTCTACCTCTTTTCATGTGTGGGGGTTAAACGTTTTCGGATTGGACCGAGACTTTCCATGCGGCCTTTGTTTACTACCGGTAGACCGCCTGTCAAGTTTCGTGCCATTTGGACTTCGTTTGATACTCCAACGGTTAACCGAGGGACCGAAAAGGCCTCGTGTGTGTTGCAGCCCAGAACCCTTCCAAATTGGCCCAAAACCCACCAAAAACCCCTCCATCACCTAGAGCGTTCAATCACGATCGCGTGGCCGCAAACTGCACCTCATTTGGAGCTTCCTAGCTCCCTCTACCTCTATAAATAGACCCCTCCACGAAATCCCGGGTCTTCTCCCCCCAAAACCCTAAAATTTGGCCTCCGCCGCCCGACGACGGCCGACGCCGCCCCATTCACCTCCGGCCCGGACCCGGCCCCGGCGCCTCCATCTCCGGCCGGCCATCCCCAGTTCGCGCGCCGCTGCTACAGTACCCGACAGATCCGCCGCTACAGTGCCCGAACCCTAGATCTGGGTTGACTTTCACACCCTATCTTAGATTTATTTTGCAATCTTTGACATGCCATAACTTCCTCATCGTAACTCCGATTCGTGCGTGTAGCATATCAAAATGTTCGTCTGGACGAGTACATCATTTCATCTCATTACATCATTTTCATTTGAGCTCATCTTGATGCCCGAAATGCTGTTGGAAGAGGGCTATGTGATGCTTATTTCAGATCTGTTTCATCAAATGGCCTTTTGTCATTTTTGCCATGATTAATGTGTGCATGCTATGATCCTGAGCTCTATATGTGTTTTGTAGAATGCCATGCCATCTTTACAGGGGTGTATGCCATGTATTTTTTTGATCTTTGTGGTGACTAGCACAAGCATGAAATTAGCTTACTCAATGATGCTGATTTCAGAGACTTAGAATTTCACTAAGTCCTTGCCCTATCATTATTTTTATGTCATATGATCATGTTGTTTCCTAGTGATCCATGCCTCTTTTGAGCATGATCAGTAAGGATGTTTTGTTAATATTGTTGTGCTCTATCCATCCATATCTTTGGTTGCAATTATGGAGTACCCTAGCTTGAGTCAATCGAGCTCTACTTTTGCTATAAAATGTTCCTGGCAGATTGTTAACATGTTTTGCAATTTTGCCAAGCTTGTTGTTGTTGATCCGTGCATGCTATGATGTTGTTCTTGCCATGTCTAGCTTCTATGCCATGTCTATTTTCTGGGTGTATGCTTAGTTTATCATGCAACGCCTCATAGTGAGTGCATCGAGCTCGTAAACATGTCTACTTGTTAACTGTTTTGCCATGCTCCAGTTTTTCACTAAGTCTGAATCTGTTTATGTTTTTGCTATGTTCACATGGTTGCAATTATATTTTCTGATCCCTTTTGGCTCATGGTCACTAAGGGACTTTTTATATATGCTTTGATTAGCTTCATGCGATGCCTTGCTTTTCCATGATATGTTCCTGTAGCATGTAGTTTTCATACTCTAAAGATTGCTTCCTGATGATAAATTTCTGACTTGTTATTTCACCAAGTCTGAAACCTGTTATCTTTTGCACTTTTGCCATGCTTGTTTGAGCTTGCTATTGAGTGAATTAGCCCTAGCTCAGTGTTCATCTTTTGTCAAGCATCATGAGTGGATCCCTGCCATGTGTTTTGTTGCCATGTTTGAGTGCTGTAGCTTATTTATCTTGATGCATTTAGGAGGCTACTTGATGTTTATCGCAGACCGGTGCCATATTTGTTTTGCTTGCCATTTCCAAACCGTGCATCCGATTCCGGTGATCTTTATATCGATTTCAACCGAAATCAACTCACATTTCCAGTGGCACTCCTGGTTTTCCAAGTTGAGGCCAGGTCCTATCATTCCTTTGCAAATCATGCATATGCATCACATATCGCATCCCTCATATCATAGCATGTTTGCATCATGTTGCTTGAGCATTGCACATGTTTGATTGTGTTCCTTTTTGCTTGTTGTTCTTGCTTGGGTAGAGCCGGGAGACGAGTTCATGAACAAGGATCCCGTTGAGTATGCTTTCGAGGATCAAGGCAACTCTGAGAACTTTGCAGGCAAGATGACCACCCTCGAAATCACTTCTATCTTTGCTTGCTAGATGCTCGCTCTTTTTCTATGCCTATGCTATGATACCTACCACTTGCTTATCATGCCTCCCAAGTTGCCATGTCAAACCTCTAACCCACCTTGTCCTAGCAAACCGTTGTTTGGCTATGTTACCGCTTTGCTCAGCCCCTCATATAGCGTTGCTAGTTGCAGGTGAAGATTGGAGATCGTTCCTTGTTGGAACATGTTTATTGCTCGGATATCACCATATTATATTGTTTATCTTAATGCACCTATATACTTGGTAAAGGGTGGAAGGCTCAGCCTTATGCCTGTTGTTTTGTTCCACTCTTGCCGCCCTAGTTTCCGTCATATCGGTGTTATGTTCCCGGATTTTGCGTTTCTTACACGGTTGAGTTATAATGGGAACCCCTTGACAGTTCGCCTTGAATAAAACTCCTCCAGGAAGGCCCAACCTTGGTTTTACCATTCGCCACCTAGCCTTTTTCCCTTTGGTTTCACGGACTCAAGGGTCATCTTTATTTTAAACCCCCGGGCCAATGCTTCTCTAAGTGTTGGTCCAATCCAGAGCACCGTGCAGGGCCGTCCCTTGGCAACTTGGGTTACGTTGGCTTCCGTACGCTTAAGTTATCCGGTGTGCCCAAAGAACGAGATATGTGTAGCTCCTATCGGGATTTGTCGGCACAGCGGGTGGTCTTGCTGGACTTGTTTTACCATTGTCGAGGATGTCTTGTAACCGTGATGCCGAGTCTGATCGGATTGTCTTGGGAGAAGGAATATCCTTCGTTGACCATGAGAGCTTGTGATAGGCTAAGTTGGGACACCTCTGCAGGGATTTGAACTTTCAAAAGCCGTGCACGCGGTTATGGGCAGATGGGAATTTGTTAATGTCTAGTTGTAGATAACCTGAAACTTAACTTGATTAAAATGCACCAACCGCGTGTCTAACCGTGATGGTCTCTTCTCGGCGGAGTCCGGGAAGTGAACACGATGTTGGAGTAATGCTTGACGTAGGTTGTTCTAGGATCACTTCTTGATCATAGTTGTTCGACCGTGCTTTTGCCTTCTCTTCTCGCTCTCTTTTGCGAATATGTTAGCCACCATATATGCTAGTCGCTTGCTGCAGCTGCACATCATACCTTTGCCTTTCCTATAAGCTTAAATAGTCTTGATCGCGAGGGTGTGAGATTGCTGAGTCCCCGTGACTCACAGATTCCTTCCAAAACCATATGCTGGGACCGATGATACCTCTCCAGATGATATGACCGAGCTCAAGTGGGAGTTCGATGAAGACTCTCGCCGTTACTACGTGTCTTTCCCAGATGATCAGTAGTGGTGCCCAGTTGGGGCGATCGGGGACTTTGTCGCATTTGGGGGTTGATCTTTATTTTGGTTCCGTAGTCGGACCCTGAGTGTATTGGATGAATGTAATGATTTATTTATGTATTTGTGTGACATGGCGAGTGTAAGGAAACTATGTACCTTTCCCCTTTATTTATTTACATGGGTTGTTGTGAAGATTACCTCACTTGCAACATTGCTTTCAATGCGGTTATGTCTCTAAGTCGTGCTTCGACACGTGGGAGATATAGCCGCATCAAGGGCGTTACAAGTTAGTATCAGAGCCAACTAAGGTGGCAGTGGATCTTCCCACCCACCAGACCCTGGTTTTCAGAATAAGACTTCGTCTCAAGCTCCTAGATCAAGTGCTCCGTATCACTGTCCACTCTCGGAGGTCACGTGCAACAAGTGCCAACAGAAGGGTCACTATGCCAACAAATGCTTCAATCAGAGGCGTCTTCCTCCTCCTCCTCCTATGAGATCTGCTAGCAATGTAGTGGTCAAGCATAACCCCAGGTACGCCAAGGTCAACTTGATGAATGCAGCTCAGGCAGAGGACTCGTCAGATGTCATCATGGGTAACCTTCCTGTTAACGATGTTCCTGCAAAAGTTCTCTTTAACACTGGTGCATCACATTCTTTCTTGTCATTCCCATTTGCATCGAAGCACAATGTTGATACTGAGGTTATGCCCAAAGTCATGCAAGTTGTTTCTCCCGGCAAGCTTTTGACTTCTAGTTTGGTTGCTCCCGATGTCTCTATCACGTTGGGCGACAACAAGTTCCTGTCCTCTCCAGTGGTCCTTGGTAACTCGGATATTGATCTTATTCTTGGAATGAATTGGCTTTCTAAGCACAAGGCTCACCTTGATTGTGCTGCCAGGAAGATTCAAATGACTCATTCGTCTGAGGATGTAATTGTCTTTGCCGCAAGGGATGATACCATTCGACTGTTTTCTCTCAATGAGAAGGGCGAGCTAAATGCCATCTCTCAAATTCCAGTCATTTGTGAATATCAAGACGTCTTTCCAGAAGAGCTTCCAGGAATGCCTCCGCACCGGCCAGTTGAATTCGTCATCGATCTTGAGCCTGGCACGGAACCTGTTTGCAAACGTCCTTACAAACTGGGACCTGAAGAGTTGAAGGAGCTGAAGAAGCAACTCAATATTCAAGAGCGTATGGGTCTCATCCGACCAAGTTCTTCTCCGTGGGGATGTGGAGTTCTTTTTGTGAAGAAGAAGGATGGAACGGACCGACTTTGTGTCGACTACCGTCCATTGAACAAGAAGACCATAAAGAACGCGTACCGACTTCCCAACATCAATGAGCTGTTTGAACAACTCAAAGGTGCTCAAGTATTCTCCAAGCTTGATCTCCGTATGGGCTGTCATTAGATTCACATTCGTGAGCAAGATATCCCTAAGACAGCTTTCAGAACAATCTATGGTTCATATGAATATATTGTCATGTCTTTTGGCCTCGTCAATGCTCCACCAACATTCTCTCGCATGATGAATTTCATCTTCAACGCCTACACAAATGACTTTGTCTTGGTCTACCTCGATGACATTTTGGTCTTTTCCAAGAACAAGGAGGATCATGCCAAGCACTTGCGTTTGGTGCTGGATAAGCTCAGAGAACATCAGTTCTATGCCAAGTTTTCAAAGTGCGAGTTTTGGCTCGATGAGGTTCTCTACCTTGGACATATCATTTCTGCCAAGGGCATAGCGGTGAATCCTGAGAAGGTGTCTGCAATTTTGAATTGGGAACCACCTCAGAACGTGAAGCAACTCCGCAGCTTCCTTGGTCTCACAAGCTATTGTCGAAGGTTCGTCGAGAACTTCTCTAAGATCGCGAAGCCTCTTTCCAACCTTCTCCAAAAGCATGTGAAGTACGTCTGGTCTCCTGAATGTGACATCGCTTTCAACACCCTGAAAGAGAAGTTAGTCACTATTCCAGTTCTAACTCCTCCTGATGAATCCAAACCGTTCGAGGTCTTCTGTGATGCTTCCCTTCAAGGTCTTGGTGCAGTGTTGATGCAAGAGAAGAAAGTTGTGGCCTATACCTCTCACCAGTTGAAGCCCAACGAAAAAAACTACCCAACTCATGACCTCGAGTTGGCGGCAGTTGTGCATGCTCTTTTAACTTGGAGACATCTCTTATTGGGAAGAAAAGTGGACATCTTCACTGATCATAAGAGTCTCAAGTACAACTTCACTCAGCCAAATCTCAACCTCAGGCAGACTCGTTGGGCCGAAATGATTCAAGAGTAGAATCCGAGTATCGAATATACTCCGGGCAAGGCCAATGTAATTGCTGACGCATTGAGCAGGAAGGCTTACTGCAATAGTTTGATTATCAAGCCTTACCAACCCGAGCTTTGTGAAGCTTTCCGCAAAATCAATCTGCAAGTTGTTCTTCAAGGTTTCCTCGCCAACCTCCAAGTCTCTCCTACTTTGGAAGATCAGATTCGCGAGGCTCAACTTCTTGATGCTATGGGGAAGAAGGTGAAGATTGGGATTGCCAAGAGTCAACCCAAGTACAAGTGCTATCATGTTGATGATAAGGATACTCTATTCTTCGAGGATCGCATTGTTGTGCCTAAAGGTGACCTTCGTAAAGTCATTATGAACGAGGCTCACAATTCACTCCTCTCTATCCACACTGGAAGTACAATGATGTACCATGACCTCAAGCAGTCGTATTGGTGGACTCGAATGAAGCGTGAGATTGCTCAGTTCGTGAATGAATGTGATGTCTGCAGAAGAGTGAAGGCAGAACACCAACGACCAGCTGGTCTCCTCCAACCTCTTGCCATTCCAGAATGGAAGTTTGACCATATTGAGATGGACTTCGTGACTGGATTTCGAAAGTCCAAGCGTGGGAATGATGCTATCTTCGTTGTCATCGACAAACTCACTAAAGTGGCTCATTTCCTTCCTATCAAAGAATCTATCACAGCAGCTCAATTGGCAGAGCTATATACCTCCCGGATTGTCTCCTTGCACGGCATTCCGCAGTTGATTTCTTCAGATCATGGCAGCATCTTCACCTTCAAGTTTTTGGATTCTTTTCAGAAGGCCATGGGCACCACCATCAGTTTCAGCACATCTTTTCATCCTCAAACTAGTGGCCAAGTCGAGCGAGTAAATCAGATTCTTGAAGATATGCTTAGGGCTTGCATCATCTCTTTCGGTATGAAGTGGGAAGACTATCTTCCATATGCCGAGTTCTCCTACAACAACAGCTTCCAAGCGAGTTCGGGCAAGGCCCCAATTGAAATTCTCTATGGCAAGAAGTGTTGTACTCCTCTTAACTGATCAGAGACTGGTGAACGTCAACTTCTTGGAAAGGACTTGATCACAGAGGCAGAAGAGATGTGAAAATTCATTCGTGATAATCTCAAAGTCGCGCAATCGCGCCAGAAGAGCTACTATGATAGTAAGCATCGGGAGTTGGCTTTCGAGATAGGAGACCATGTTTACCTCTGCGTCTCTCCAATGAAAGGTACTCGTCGCTTCGGTATCAAAGGGAAGCTTGCCCCTAGATACGTGGGTCCTTTCAATATCGTCAGCAAGAGAGGCGATCTCGCCTATCAACTTGAGCTTCCCTCTAACTTTGCAAACGTGCACGACATGTTCCATGTCTCTCAGCTCCGCAAGTGCTTCAAGACTCCTGACCGCACCATCAACTTCGAAGACATTGATCTCCAAGAAGACCTGTCTTATCGTGAGCACCCAGTTGCTTTTCTTAAAGAAACTGAGTGCAAGACTTGCAACAAGTAAATCAAATTCCTCAAAGTCAAGTGGTCACATCATTCCAACCGTGAAGCCACCTGGGAATGCGAGGATCACCTCCGTTCTGAGTACCTGGAGTTTTTCCAGTCCTAGATCTCGGGACGAGATCCTTTCGTAGTGGTGGAGTGTTGTAACACCCCGGATGTAATTTACCTTATTTGTACTCCAACTCTTGCCATTTCCGGCACTAAGTTATGTTATTTCCTCATTGTTGGGTTTTTATCTCCATGTGTTTTGGTCTTTGTCATGCATCTCATATCATGCCATCATGTGCATTGCATTTGCATACATGTTCGTCTCATGCATCCGAGCATTTTCCCCGTTGTCCGTTTTGCATTCCGGATATCCTACCAACCTAACCCTAGTCCATCTAACCCCGCCACCGCCAGACATGTCCAGCACCGGCCGGACACCTCGCGCCGCCGCCGCCGACCAGTAGAACGCCGCCACGTGTCTTGGCCTGCCCCGCTGCCGCCGAAGTCCGGGCAGCCCGCAACCGGCCCCAGAGCCCATCTCCCTCACTGCTCCGGCTACCGCGCAGTAGGGCACCAGCCCCGACCTCGCCGCCCGCCGATGCCGGCGAGCTCCGCCTCGCCGCACCACCGTCCCGACGAGCTCTCCGGCGCCCCTCCAAGTCCGACGACGAACCCCCTCACTCCGGCGACCTTTGCTCCGGCGAGATCCGTCTCCGGCGAACCTCGGGCTACGTGCGTGAACAGTGCCGCTGGCAGGATAAAAATCTAAGAAGAACTCGGTTGGCTTTTTCGTCCCTAACCCTAGATATTTTGCATACTTTGACATGCCATAACTTCATCATCGTTGCTCCGATTCGTGTGTGTAGCATATGAAAATGTTCGTCTCGACGAGTACATCATTTCATCTCATTGCATCATTTCCATTTGAGCTCATCTTGATGCCCGAAATACTGTTGGAAGAGGGCTATGTGATGATAGTTTCAGATCTATTTCAGCAAATGCACTTTTGTCATTTTTTCCATGATTAATGTGTGCATGCTATGATCCTGAGCTCTGCATGTGTTTTGTAGAATGCCATGCCATCTTTACAGGGGTGTATGCCATGTATTTTTGTGATCTTTGTGGTGACTAGCACAAGCATGCAAAGTAGCCTACTCAATGATGCTGATTTTAGGGACTTAGAATTTCACTAAGTCCTTGCCCTGTCATTATTTTTATGCCATATGTTCATGTTGTTTCCTAGTGATCCGTGCCTCTATTGAGCATGATCAGTAAGGATGTTTTGTAGTTATTGTTGTGCTCTATCCATCCATGTCTTTGTTTGCATTTATGGAGCAACCTAGCTTGAGTCAATCGAGCTCTACTTTTGCGATAAAATGTTCTTGGCAGATTGTTAACATGTTTTGCAATTTTGCCTAGCTTGTTGTTGTTGATCCATGCATGCTATGTTGTTGCTCTTGTCGTGTCTAGATTCTATGTCATGTCTTCTTGCTAGGTGTATGGTTAGTTTGTCATGCAATGCCTCTTAGTGAGTGCATCGAGCTCGTAAACATGCCTACTTGTTAACTGTTTTGCCATGCTCCAGTTTTTCACTAAGTCTGAATCTGTTTATGTTTTTGCTATGTTCACATGGTTGCAATTGTATTTTCTGATCCCTTTTGGCTCATGGTAACTAAGGGACGTTTGTTATATGCTTTGAGTAGCTTCATGCCATGCCTTGATTTGCCATGATATGTTCCTGTAGCATTTAGTTTTCATACTCTAAAGATTGCTTCCTGATGACAAATTCCTGACTTGATGTTAATTTCACCAAGTCTGTAACCTGTTATCTTTTGCACTTTTTCCATGCTTGTTTGAGCTTGCTATTGAGTGAATTAGCCGTAGCTCAGTGTTTATATTTTGTCAAGCATCATGAGTGGATCCCGGCCATTTATTTTGTTGCCATGTTTGAGTGTTGTAGCTTATTTATCTTGATGCATTTAGGAGGCTGCTTGATGTTTATCGCAGACCGGTGCCATATTTGTTTTGCTTGCCATTTCCAAACCGTGCATCCGATTCCGGTGATCTTTATATCAATTTCGACCGAAATCAACTCACCTTTCCAGTGGCACTCTTGGATTTCCAAGTTGAGGCCAGGTCCTATCATTCCTTTGCAAATCTTGCATATGCATCACATATCGCATCCCGCATATCATACCATGTTTGCATCATGTTGCTTGAGCATTGCACGTGGTTGATTGTGTTCCTTTTGCTTGTTGTTCTTGCTTGGGTAGAGATGGGAGATGAGTTCGTGAATGAGGAGCCCGTTGAGTACGCTTTCAAGGATCAAGGCAACTCTGAGAACTTTGCAGGCAAGATGACCATACCCTCGAAATCACTTCTATCTTTGCTTGCTAAATGCTCGCTCTTTTGCTATGCCTTTGCTACGATACCTACCACTTGCTTATCGTGCCTCCCAAGTTGCCATGTCAAACCTCTAACCCACCTTGTCCTAGCAAACCGTTGTTTGGCTATGTTACCGCTTTGCTCAGTCCCTCTTATAGCGTTGCTAGTTGCAGGTGAAGATTGGAGATCGTTCCTTGTTGGAACATGTTTATTGTTGGGATATCACCAAATTATCTTGTTTATCTTAATGCACCTATATACTTGGTAAAGGTTGGAAGGCTCGGCCTTATGCCTGGTGTTTTGTTCCACTCTTGCCGCCCTAGTTTCCGTCATATCGGTGTTATGTTCCCGGATTTTGCGTTCCTTACACGGTTGGGTTATAGTGGGAACCCATTGACAGTTCGCCTTGAATAAAACTCCTCCAGCAATGCCCAACCTTGGTTTTACCATTCGCCACCTAGCCTCTTTTTCCCTTGGGTTTCTGGAGCCCAAGGATCATCTTTATTAAACCCCCCTGGGCTAGTGCTCCTCTGAGTGTTGGTCCGACCGAGTAGAATGCGGGGCCACCTCGGGGCAACTTGAGGGTAAGTTTTACTCGTAGGATGTCTCATCTGAGTGTGCCCTGAGAACAAGATATGTGCAGCTCCTATCGGGATTTGTCGGCACATTCGGGTGGTGTTGCTGGACTTGTTTTACCATTGTCGAGGATGTCTTTTAACCGGGATGCCGAGTCTGATCGGATTGTCTTGGGAGAAGGAATATCCTTCGTTGACCGTGAGAGCTTGGGATGGGCTAAGTTGGGACTCCCCTACAGGGATTTGAACTTTTGAAAGCCGTGCCCACGGTTATGGGCAGATGGGAATTTGTTAATGTCCGGTTGTAGATAACCTGAAACTTAACTTAATTAAAATGCACCAACCGCGTGTGTAATAGTGATGGTCTCTTCTCGGCAGAGTCCGTGAAGTGAACACGGTGTTGGAGTAATGCTTGATGTAGGTTGTTCTAGGATCACTTCTTGATCATAGTTGTTCGACCGTGCTTTTGCCTTCTCTTCTCGCTCTCTTTTGCGTATGTTAGCCACCATATATGCTAGTCTCTTGCAGCTCCTCCACATCATACTTTTACCCTTCCTATAAGCTTAAATAGTCTTGATCGCGAGGGTGTGAGATTGCTGAGTCCCCGTGACTAACAGATTACTTCCAAAACCAGATGCAGGGACCGATGATAACGCTCCAGATGATATGACCGAGCTCAAGTGGGAGTTCGATGAAGACTCTCGTCGTTACTATGTGTCTTTCCCAGATGATCGGTAGTGGTGCCCAGTTGGGGCGATCGGGGACTTTGTCGCATTTGGGGGTTGATCTTTATTTTGGTTCCGTAGTCGGACCTTGAGTGTATTTGGATGAATGTAATGTTATTTATGTATTTGTGTGACATGGCGAGTGTAAGCCAACAATGTATCCTTTCCCCTTTATTTATTTACATGGGATGTTGTGAAGATTACCTCACTTGCGACATTGCTTTCAATGCGGTTATGCCTCTAAGTCGTGCTTCGACACATGGGAGATATAGCCACACCGAGGGCGTTACAAGTTGGTATCAGAGCCAAGTTCCTCTAAGTCATGCTTCGACACGCGGAAGCTTCAATCAGAGGCATCTCCCTCCTCCTCCTCCTGTGAGATCTGCCAGCACCGCAGTGGTCAAGCAAAACCCCAAGTCTGCTAAGGTCAACTTGATGAATGCAGCTCAGGCGGAGGACTCGTTAGATGTCATAGTGGGTAACCTTCCTGTTAACGATATTCCTGCAAAAGTTCTTTTTGACACTGGTGCATCGCATTGTTTCGTCTCGAGACCATTTGTTTCTAAGCATGAGTTGCCTTTACAAGAGTTGCCTAGGCAGTTATCAGTTGTTTCTCCGCGTAAATTCATGAATGCAAGCGCTATGATCCCGGATGTTACTATCACGTTGGGCGACTATAAGTTTCTATCCTTTCTAGTGGTCCTTGGTAACTCCGATATCGATCTTATTCTCGGAATGGATTGGCTTTCTAAGCACAAGGCTCAGATTGATTGTGCTGCCAGGCAGATTCAATTGACTCATTCGTCTAAGGATGAAATTGTCTTTGCCGCAAGGGATGATACCATTCGTCTGTTTTCTCTCAATGAGAAGGGTGAGTTGGATGCCATCTCTCAAATTCCAGTCGTTTGCGAATATCAAGACGTCTTTCCAGAAGAGCTTCCAGGAATGCCTCCGCACCGGCCAGTTGAATTCGTCATCGATCTTGAGCCTGGCACGGAACCTGTTTGCAAACGTCCTTACAAGCTTGGACCTGAAAAGTTGAAGGAGCTGAAGAAACAACTCGATATTCAAGAGCGTATGGGTCTCATCCGACCAAGTTCTTCTCCATGGGGTTGTGGAGTTCTTTTTGTGAAGAAGAAGGATGGAACGGACCGACTTTGTGTCGACTACCGTCCATTGAACAAGAATACTATAAAGAACAAGTACCCACTTCCCAACATCAACGAGCTGTTTGAACAACTCAAAGGTGCTCAAGTATTCTCCAAGCTTGATCTCCGTATGGGCTATCACCAGATTCACATTCGTGAAGAAGATATCCCCAAGACAGCATTCAAAACAAGCTATGGTTCATATGAATACACTGTCATGTCTTTCGGCCTTGTCAACGCTCCTCCGACATTCTCTCGCATCATGAATTTCATCTTCAACGCCCACACAAATGACTTCGTCTTGGTCTACCTCGATGACATTTTGGTCTTTTCCAAGAACAAGGAGGATCATGCCAAGCACTTGCGTTTGGTGCTGGATAAGCTCAGAGAACATCAGTTCTATGCCAAGTTTTCAAAGTGTGAGTTTTGGCTCGATGAGGTTCTCTACCTTGGACATATCATCTCTGCCAAGGGCATAGCGGTGAATCCTGAGAAGGTGTCTACAATTGTGAATTGGGAACCACCTCAGAATGTGAAGCAACTCTGCAGCTTCCTTGGGCTCGCAAGCTATTGTCAAAGGTTCGTTGAGAACTTCTCAAAGATCGCGAAGCCTCTTTCCAACCATCTCCAGAAGCATGTGAAGTACGTCTGGTCTCCTGGATGTGACATCGCTTTCAACACCCTGAAAGAGAAGTTAGTCACTGCTCCAGTTCTGACTCCTCCTGATGAATCCAAACCGTTTGAGGTCTTCTGTGATGCTTCCCTTCAAGGTCTTGGTGTAGTGTTGATGTAAGAGAAGAAAGTTGTGGCCTATACCTCTCGCCAGTTGAAGCCCAATGAAAAGAACTACCCCACTCACGACCTCGAGTTGGTGGCAGTTGTGCATGCTCTTTTAACTTGGAGACATCTCTTATTGGGAAGAAAAGTGGACATCTTCACTGACCACAAGAGTCTCAAGTACATCTTCACTCAGCCTAATCTCAACCTTAGGCAGACTCATTGTGTCGAGATGATTCAAGAGTATAATCCGAGTATTGAATATACTCTGGGCAAGGCCAATGAAATTGCTGACACTTCGAGTAGAAAGGCTTACTGCAATAGTTTGATTATCAAGCCTTACCAACCTGAACTTTGTGAAGCTTTCCGCAAACTCAACCTTCAAGTTGTTCCTCAAGGTTTCCTCGCCAACCTCCAAGCCCCTCCTACTTTGGAAGATCAGATTCGCGAGGCTCAGCTTCTTGATGCTATGGTGAAGAAGGTGAAGATTGGGATTGCCAAGAGTCAACCCAAGTACAAGTGCTATCGTCTCGATGATAAGGATACTCTATTCTTCGAGGATCGCATTGTTGTGCCTAAAGGTGATCTTCGTAAAGTCATTATGAACGAGGCTCACAATTCACTCCTCTCTATCGACCCTGGGAGTACAAAGATGTACCAGGACCTCAAGCAGTCGTATTGGTGGACTCGAATGAAGCGTGAGATTGCTCAGTTCGTGAATGAATGTGATGTCTGCAGAAGAGTGAAAGTAGAACACCAACGACCAGCTGGTCTCCTCCATCCTCTTGCCATTCCAGAATGGAAGTTTGACCACATTGAGATGGACTACGTGACTGGATTTCCAAAGTCCAAGCGTGGCAATGATGCTATCTTCATTGTCATCGACAAACTCACTAAAGTGGCTCATTTTATTCCTATCAAAGAATCTATCACAGCAGCTCAATTGGCAGAGCTATATACCTCCCGGATTGTCTCTTTGCACGGCATTGCGCAGTTGATTTCTTCATATCATGGCAGCATCTTTACCTCCAAGTTTTGGGATTCTTTTCAGAAGGCCATGGGCACCAACATCCGCTTCAGCACAGCTTTTCATCCTCAAACTAGTGGCCAAGTCGAGCGAGTTAATCAAATTCTTGAATATATGCTCAGGGCTTGCGTCATCTCCTTCGGTATGAAGTGGGAAGATTGTCTTCCATATGCCGAGTTCTCCTACAACAACAGCTTTCAAGCGAGTTCGGGCAATGCCCCATTTGAAATTCTCTATGGCAGGAAGTGCCATACTCCTCTTAACTGGTCAGAGACTGGTGAACGTCAACTTCTTGGAAATGACTTGATCACAGAGGCAAAAGAGATGTGCAAAGTCATTCATTATAATCTCAAAGTCGCGCAATCGCTCCAGAAGAGTTACTATGATAGAAAGCATCGTGACTTGGCTTTCGAGATCGGAGACCATGTTTACCTCTCCGTCTCTCCAATGAAAGGTACTCGTCGCTTCGGTATCAAAGGGAACCTTGCCCTAGATACGTGGGTCCTTTCAAGATCGTCAGCAAGAGAGGTGATCTCGCCTATCAACTTGAGCTTCCCTCCAACTTTGCAAACATGCACGATGTGTTTCATGTCTCTCAGCTCCGCAAGTGTTTCAAGACTCCTGACTGCACCGTCAACTTCGAAGAGGTTGATCTCCAAGAAGACCTGTCTTATCATGAGCACCCCGTTGCTATTATTGAAGAAACTGAGCACAAGACTCGCAACAAGTCTATCAAATTCCTCAAAGTCAAGTGGTCACATCATTCCGACCATGAAGCCACATGGGAACGCGAGGATCACCTCCGTTCTGAGTACCCAGAGTTTTTCCAGTCCTAGATCTCGGGACGAGATCCTTTCGTAGTGGTGGAGTGTTGTAACACCTCGGATGTAATTTACCTTATTTGTATTCCATCTCTTGCCTTTTCCGGCACTAAGTTATTCTATTTTCCTTGTTGTCGGGTTTTTGTCTCCGTGTGTTTTGTCTTTGTCATGCATCTCATATCTTGTCATCATGTGCATTGCATTTGCATACGTGTTCGTCTCATGCATCCGAGCATTTTCCCTGTTGTCCGTTTTGCATTCCGGCGCTCCTATGTCCTCCGATGTGCCTTCCTACCTCTTTTCATGGCGAGTGTAAGCCAACTATGTACCTTTCCCCTTTATTTATTTACATGGGTTGTTGTGAAGATTACCTCACTTGCGACATTGCTTTCAATGCGGTTATGCCTCTAAGTCGTGCTTCGACACGTAGGAGATATAGCCGCATCGAGGGCGTTACACCTGGAATTTGACTATTTCGTCCGTTGGTTTAAAAGAGGTGGACTTGGGTCTTTTGTCAAGTATCACATCGTCCCTGTCCACTGTGGAGCGCAGCGCAGTTAGTTCTTCGTCCGCCAAGGCTTCGGATAATGCCTTGAGGGCTAGTGCGACGGTTTTATTTTCGGCGTGGAGTGCTATGTCTGGATCACTAGCCAGAGTGATTATTCCATTAGGCCCGGGCATTTTGAGCTTCATGTACCCATAATGGGGTATAGCTTGCAAGATCGCGAATGCCTCCCGCCCTAAAAGGGCGTGGTATCCGCTACTAAACGGGGCCACTTGGAATGTGATTTCTTTGGACCTATAGTTCTCCGGCATGCCGAATACCACATCCAGTGTGATTTTTCCCGCACATCGTGCCTCCCGACTAGGGATGATTCCTCTGAAGGTCGTGCTGCTTTGCTCAATGCGGCTCTTGTCTATTTCCATCTTGCTAAGAGTTTCCTCGTAGATGAGGTTTAATCCGCTGCCACCGTCCATGAGCACTTTAGTAAGCCGGAAGCCGTCCACAATTGGACTAAGGACCAAAGCGGCTGGTGCTCGGGCTGTTCGGAATTGAGGTTCGTCACTGGCATTGAAGGTTATGGTCGTGTCATTCCATGGATTTATTGCTGCAACGTGGCAGACTTCGGTAAGGCTGCGGAGTGTTCGCTTGCGCCTATTATTTGAGCCGAAGGTCTCAAAGACTGTCAATAATGTATTGTTATTTTCCACATGATGGTGCTCTGTTGTATTGTTGGTGAGGATATCCTCGCCGCTCTTGGCCACCTGCTGGAGTATCCAACATGCTCTAAGGCTATGTGTTGGCATGGTATCCGCTGTACTGTGAATTTTGCATGGCCCATTGAGCCATCCCTCCAATATAGTTCCACGCCCTGTAGTGGGCTTTGGTTTCTTTGTAATTGGATCGGGTGACTTACGGGAGTACACCCTTTTAGTTTGGATGGGGGGTTTAGTGAGAGTCGAAGGGTCCCAGAATTTTCTTTGGGTTTTTCAGGCGCTTTACATCGCACATTACTTCCGTACTATGGCCGCCAAGTCAGCAAAGTGTGCTATGTCACGGCGACTTATGGCGTTGAGTATTCCCTTGTCCGTGCAATTTTTGCAAAAGAATGAAATTGCGTCTTCCTCGCGACAATCCTTGACCTTGCTCATTACAAGGAGGAATCTGGCCCAATAGTGATGTATTGTCTCTTGGGGCTCTTGTCTAATGTGGGAAAGATCACTTGAGTCTAGGTGGGTGGGTAGATTTAGGTCCGAACCGTGACCTGATCTGAGGCCCAGGGGCGGAGGAGTTTCCAGCTTAACAGTTCGGGCTCCGGGATGTTGCCCAATAGTCCTGGCCTGCTGTCTAATTCTAGATTCGAAGCTTGGGCCATGTCCTCCCGTGGACGGGTATCCGTCTCGAAGAGCTCGGAAATCCGTACATAGTTTGTCCTCAAAATAGAGGAAGAATCGCTACATTGCTCCTCCACCACCGCTATCTTATGGGTGACCAACAGGGAGTTAATCTCCCTTTGGTCGGGTTTAAGCCCGATCTAATCGTAGTCCGTAGCAACTCCCAGGGCGGCGATGCGATCCAAGAGCTCGTTCAAGGAAGAGAGCTCTATTGGATCCATCTGCTCGACGAATACCGAGCTGACATGGAGGCAGTTTTTGATGACCCAAGAAGTCATCCTTGGCGCGACGGCCGAACGGGCGGTCATGACGAAGCCGCCTAGTCGGAGGGTTTGGCCTACAGCCAGGGCTCCCCTCGAGGTGATGTTGTCCTTGACAACAAGACGAGCCATCCAGCCTTATCGTGATGGCACAGTGGAACTCTCAATGAAAGCACCAATGTCGGTGTCAAAACCGGCGGATCTCGGGTAGGGGGCCCCGAACTATGCGTGTAAGGCGGATGGTAACAGGAGGCAGGGGACACAATGTTTACCCAGGTTCGGGCCCTCTCGATGGAGGTAATACCCTACTTCTTGCTTGATTGATCTTGATGATATGAGTATTATAAGAGTTGATCTACCACGAGATCGTAGAGGCTAAACCCTAGAAGCTAGCCTATGATTATGATTGTTGTTGTCCTACGGACTAAACCCTCCGGTTTATATAGACACCGGAGGGGGCTAGGGTTACACAGAGTCGGTTACAAGGGAGGAGATCTACATATCCGAATTGCCAAGCTTGCCTTCCACGCAAAGGAGACTCCCACCCGGACACGGGACGAAGTCTTCAATCTTGTATCTTCATAGTCCAACAGTCTGGCCAAAGCATATAGTCCGACTGTCCAAGGACCCCCTAATCTAGGACTACCTCACCACTTGCCGCTTGGTAAGAACTGGTAAGAATTTGAGATTTTTCTTAACGGATTTGTGACACACTGCCACTTTCTAGTCGCTTGTAGGATCATATTCTTGTGTGTTTCTATTGTTGCTAAGCATGGCAGGACCACAAGCCGACGAGATTGACTAGGAGAACATGACAAAGTGATGAGAACATCAATACCATTGTTACACCCACAACCCCTACTGTTACACATACTGGTCCAATTACTAGAGTTCGAGCATGCTAATTAAATTATCATGGACTTTCGTTTCTTGGTAATGATTCTGATGTTCATGAGAATATGATGCTGCCTAAATTGGATACATTTGTTTTGCTTACAGATGAAGGGCCTGGCATGGACAAGAGGAATGAACACTGGAGCAAGACCAAGAATGGAGATGATGGCATGCACAAGGGGAACAAGAATGGGGTTGCAAGTGATGATTTCAGGACTTTGAAGCCACCATAAGGAGTGCATGAAGCCTTGGACGAAATATACAAGATGCCACTTCATAAATTTTGTCCAGAGGCTATTCTAGGTGCTACGTCACCTTATTATTGGGCCAGGCCCATGTAATTTCGAAATACTTAAGTATAGGCTATTTTTAGAGTCCGTATGTGTGGGGAAACAAGAGTTCGGGTTGGTTTCGGACCCCTCCTCCAAGGGCCACGAAATTTCCTCCTCTTTCCTCCATATATACAGCCCTTAGGGCATCATTTGGACTTTGGGTTTTGTTTAGATTAAAAGTTCGCCATAGCTGCAACTTCGCGTACTTCGTTTGTGTTCAACGACCAGACCAAGACGTCATAGAACCCTACCTTGATCAATAAAGCTTTCATCTTTTATTCGCAATATCCACATTGCAATCTCAGTTCCTTTCTTGTTCTTCGTTTGCTCGTAGGAAACAGACCCTCATGGTCAGGTTGATCGTGCTCCGGTGTGGTCAATAACCCCTCGGAAGTTGGTTTAGCGATTGCTAAGCCGCGATGTCTCGCACGTTCATAGTCAGATCATCAAGGTCGACTCCCTCAGAAAACAATAGCCACCATCTCATCGAAACATCGGACACCTTCGCCTCTATTAAGTGGTATCAGATTTCCAGGTTGCTCGATGAGATTTTACAGTTTTTCATAGTTGAGATCGAGTCTGTTCTTCATACCTACAGTCCATGAAAAAGCCAAAAAAAGGTTAGTTCATCATATCCGAACCAGTCTGAGCCTTTGCATAGTCTTTTCAGTATTTTGCTTTGCTGAATTTGCGGTTCCATCGTCGTGTCTAGTTGCTGGTCTTAGAGTCTAGTCTTTTAGAGTTTCGAGTTCTGGTCATAAATTGTCACGCCGTCGTCGCACCATCATCATCGCCCCTGCCATCTACCACTACCGCTTATCCGCCACCGATCTGTCTCCATATACCATCACCAATCTGTATCCATATACCACCACCAATCCGTATCCATATACCACCACCGCTGCCGTATCCTACCACCATATATCCACCACCAATCTGAGTTCCTTTCATATTAGGTTTGTTTTCGAGATCCGTCTAATTTCCGATTCGTGTTTCCTTGCCTGAGTATGTTTTGGAAAAAAACAGGCAGTTTTTAGGCCAAACTTTTCGCAGGCAATTTTTTCCCTATCATATTTTTAGTTTTTTCTGAGTATTTTGAGCCACATGCCATCATAGTGATTTTTTGTCGCACTTTTGTGTATTCGCTACCCTGATTTCTGAAAAAAGTCAATTTTGTTTCATGCCCAGCCTGTCAGTTTGACCTGGGAAGAGTTTTGAGACACTCGCCATTATAGTGATTTTTCGCAAAAAAAACAAGAGCGCAAAAAAAGAGGAGTGCCAAAAAAAGAGCGAAAAAATTCCAGAGTGTGCTTTTCCCTTGTTTACGTGGAGCGCCGTGATTTTGTTAGTGTTCTAGGCTTGCGTCTCTAGTACGGTCTAGCCTAGGATCAGCACAGTACCATCATTGAGCGTTTATTCAACTTTGCATCTCTGAATTGATTATTGCTGACCCTTTTTGCTACCATATTATAAGCCTTCCTAGCTCCACATACATCTACGTCGTGTGTTTGACTCTCCCTGGTAATCGCTCTATCCAAACTTTGAGATTTTTGACTACATCGGT
The DNA here is from genome assembly GCF_018294505.1 of Triticum aestivum. Taxonomy (NCBI): domain Eukaryota; kingdom Viridiplantae; phylum Streptophyta; class Magnoliopsida; order Poales; family Poaceae; genus Triticum; species Triticum aestivum. The sequence goes on along the minus strand of NC_057794.1, from coordinate 224,004,964 downwards.
TGCCGATCACCGCCTGCTGCTGGGTAAGAACTGGTAAGAATTTGAGATTTGCTTGACGGATTTGTGACACCCACCACCACAACTTGTTAGTAGTCTATAGGATCATATTCTTGTGTATTTCTATTGCTGCTAACCATGGCAGGATCACAAGCCGACGAGATTGACTGGGAGAACTTGATGAACAAGGAGTTTCATGATAAGTTTCAGCAAATGACGAGTGGACAGGTGCAACATGTGCTAAACAGATTTGAAGAGGTGATAGAGGCGAGGGTCCCGATCTTTTGATGAGATGATAACTATCGATTTGGTGGAGACGACTTTGACGACCCGACTACAAACATGCGCGACGTTGCGCCTTAGCAATTGCTAAACCAATCTCCTCAGGTTACTGACGATGCTGGAAGCACGGTTAGCCTAACCACGAAGGAGTATTCCTGCAAGCATTCAAAGAACGAGCAAGAATATGATAAAGAAATCTGAATATTGTGAATATATATGAAGTATTGATAATGGTGGGGATCCGTAAGCGGTCTTGGTCTGGTCGTTGGACACAAACAAAGTACATGAAGTTGCAATGGCTAACTTTTAACTAAACAAATCCCAAAGGAAAAGCTCCTAGAGGGATCTACTTATATATGAGAAAGGGGTGATGGCAAAGGAGGTGGGAGGACGTCCCAAGGTAGCCTAAAACCAACCCTAGGTCGTACAAGGCCAATGGGCCCATGTGGAGGTAATGTAACACCTTTGGACTTGTAGTTTGACTCAGATTCTGGTGCAGCATCAGATTGTTTCGTCCATAACTCAACGCTCCAGACGAATTTGATGGTGAACCCAAATGTGTTGGAAAGATCACGAAAGCGACTTTCAAACAAAAAACGAATCACCCAATTCGGAGTCCGTATGAAAAAGTTGTTGGCATTCTGAGTCAGGCATGTCTATGCAATCCGAATCTGAATCCAGAACGTGAGAGACTTGGACTCTATCTTCTCTTGGCCCAAAAGTGACGTGGGAGGACTTTTTGAACAACATCTAAACTTCTCTTTTTCCTTTATCTTCATATGTGGATTGTACAAATGTCCCATACACCTCACAAATATACATGTATGCAATATTTTTGGTCTTATCCAAGGTAGTCATATCCTCACCATCCTCCCCTTCTTGAAAACAAAGCCGTCGTCGGCGTTGCTTAATCTGAAATGTGGCTAACAAAAGAGAAAATGTGTACATGTTGTATATGTATATGTCATCCATTTGTACTTCCCTTGGTTTTTTCACAAATGACACATGTATACATGACTAATTTTCATAGTTCCTAAAATCTGAAGCCGAAATATTATCACAAGAAGTAGAAGGCATGAAAATATTGCAACTCAGTTTGCACATATAAATGAAGCTCTTATTCATATCAAAGTATTGACAATGTTCATCATTAAACCATCCCAACATTGGTGAATAAACCTTAATTGCATCAAATTTACATGCTACAACATTCTTAAATAAGCAAACATGCAATAAGTCATCTGACACAGAATCATCACCAAGATTAGAGGTCATATCAAAATGATTAAACATTGGTTCTTTTGCATCAATAGTTAATTCAATGGGTGCACTCTAAATTGTTGGTATTTCAATTGTTTGGTCACATGACACATTCATGACAGTAACAAGATTCTCTAAAATAGGTGGTGTGCTCAAATAAAGAGGTAACTCAACACATGATGCATTCAAGTTAACTAGGCATGCATCATTCTCATGTGAACTTATATCATCAATACCTTTACTGTTACCTTGTCGCAAAGACGTAGTTGATATAGGTACGGACGTTGAAAATGTACCATACCCTTAAGATGATGTCGCACTCACAATCCGAGGTGGGGCTGCTCTAGTAGGTGCAACGGTGGAGGAACCAACCGGCGGTGGTGAGCATGAACTAGAATAGTAGTTGTTATTGTCACCCAATGCATCCTCCTATATCTGTCTCTCAAAGGTACAAGCACGAACATACATACCAGTAATGCAACGAGGAATATACTGAAATCTTGCACGGATATCATGGTTCAGACCACCAAAAAATCTATTCATTGTATCATCCTCATATTCTTCTATGTCACAATGATGCATATAAGATTTGAACTCTTGGTAGTAAGCATGAACAATGTTACTGCCTTGTTTTAATTGTTCCAATTTGCGAAGCAATTCACGACGATATTGAGGAAAAAATTGTTGTCTCATTACAGCTTTCAAAACTTTCCAAGTTGTTGGTTTGTTATCAATGTTTTTCTTACAATGTACACTCCACCAGACAGAAGAAAAACAAGTAAATGCTCTAGTGGTAGCTCATACTCTCTCAAGTTCAGAAAAATCATGGTGACTAAAAATTTGTTCTACTTCAAGCTCCCAAGCTAGATAAATAGTAGGATTAAATCTACCCTCAAATAATGGTAAAGAGATAACCTGACCATATGCCTGTGTGTGTTGTCCCACCTCTCGTGATGGTGAAGATGTATCCGTCGTCCAAGAACTTCTATCTTCAGACCCTGTCATGATTAGTAGAAACAAGAAACAAAATTCAAGAATAATGTTCCTATGAACTACTAGGGTGTGGTGGTAAAGCGCTCACAATAAAGCAAATATCAATATCTTACAAGTTCTTACCAAGCAGCAGGTGGTGACAGGCAACCAGCTATGTCAAATAACTCCAAAGATTGAGTAAAGCGATTGCCAGGGGAACATATGTATACACGGTGTAGAAATATGTGGATCTTGGAAGGCTTAAATATATGGTAGCAAAAGATTAGAAATAATCAATTCAGAGATGCAATGTTGAATAAACGCTCAATGATGTTCCGTGCTGGTCCTAGGCTAGACCGAACTAGAGACGCGAGCCTAGAACACTAATGAGGTCATGCCATAGCACAACTAGCATCAATAAAGGATATGAAGTAGCTCTGGACAGCAAGATATAAGTGAAGATCACAATGGCAGTAAAGATAAAGATGTGAAACAACAGCCAAGCAGGATATATCATCAACTTTCTCTCCAACTTTCCTCTGGAAAAGTTTGTGCCAATTTTTTAATATTTTTTTTCAAGAATGGTACTGACTCAATCTTCCAAATGCAAAAGGAGTAACTCAATTCCAAGTTGATATGAGGAGTCAAAAAATTCTAAAACTGACGTGAAAACTGGAATAAGATGTGTTAGTGAACTTCGGAGGGCAAAAAGGCCTATTTAGGAGCCGATTTTGAGGTGCCAAATATTGAGCTTTCTTCTACAACTATTAAGATGTGGCTCGTAGCTAGCTTTAATTTGAGTAATCGCGGAGCCAAAATGGACTTCATATGAGGAAGTTATGCCCGTTTTACTCAACAGTGCACAAAACAGATTCCAATCCGAATTCAACTATGAGATTGAGTCCAGATAGATCCGAATTTTGTTATTTTTCTTCTCTCTTTTGTTTTCCTCACAATTTTTTCTTTTTCTTTCTCTTTTTTTCTTTGGCTTTCTTTTTACTTCTTTTTTTCTCGTTTTTTTTCTTTGTCTTTTTTTCTCTCTCCCTCTTTCCAAAAAAAACTAGATAAGATGCAAATTGGATCAAGCGAAGATGTGAACGATCTCAACTATGATTATGACAATGAACGGTGGGTAGCACATGGTGGAAATTGATGGATGGGTGATGGATAGCGTAAGGGATAACGATGCAGTGGCGGCGTGACTAATGTGAACAGAACTCGAAACTTTAAACGAACTATACACTAAGACCAGCAACTCGACACGATGATGTAACTCATCATTCAACTATGCAAGCAATGAAAAGAAAATTGCAAATGCTCAGACTGGCTTGGACAAAGGATGAATAGATCTAACTTTTTTTGTGGTTTTATCTTGGACAATAGGTACGAAAATAAATCTAATCTAGATAAAACTGGTAATTCTCATCGAGCAACCTGAAAACTGATACCACTTGATAGAGGCGAGGGTCTCGATCTTTCGATGAGATGATAACTATAGATTTGGTGGAGATGACTTTGATGATCCGACTACAAATGTGCACGACGTTGTGCCTTAGCAATCGCTAAACCAATCTCCTGAGGTTACAGACGATGCCGGAAGCACGGTCAGCCTGACCACGAAGGTCTATTCCTACAAGCATTCGAAGAACGAGCAAGAATATGATAAAGCAATCTGAATATTGCCAATATATATGAAGTATTGATAATGGTGGTGATCCGTAAGCGGTCTTGGTCTGGTCATTGGACACAAACAAAGTACACGAAGTTGCAGTGGCTAACTTTTAACTAAACAAATCCCAAGGGAAAATCTACTAGATGGATCTACTTATATAGGAGCAAGCAGTGACGGCAAAGGAGGTGGAAGGACGTCCCAAGGCAGCCTATAACCAACCCTAGGTCGTACAAGGCCAATGGGCCCATGTGGAGGTGATGTAACACCTTTGGACTTGTAGTTTGACTCAGATTCTGCTACAGCATCAGATTGTTTCATCCATAACTCAACGCTCCCGACAAATTTGAAGGTGAATCCAAATGTGTTGGAATGATCACAAAATCTACTTTCAAACAAAAAAAGAATCACCCAATTCAGAGTCCGTATGAAAATGTTGTTGGCGTTTTGAGTCAGGTATGCCTGCGTAGTCCCAATCTGAATCCAGAACCTGAGAGACTTGGACTCTATCTTCTCTTGGCCCAAAAGTGACGTGAGAGGACTTTTTGAACATCACCTAAACTTCTCTTTTCCCCTTATCTTCATATGTGGATTGTACGAATGTCCCATACACCTCACAAATATATATGACTAATGGATGGTAGCGGCGGTGGCAGTGGAGAATAGACAATGGCGATGAATGACAACAGACGGATGGATGGTGGTCATGGTAACAGCAGCGACGTGGCAGTGGAATATGTCAATAAAGTGAAAGATAATGCGAGCCGACGCGGCGTGAACAAAACATGACTAGAACTCGAAACTCTAAAAGTTTGGAGACTAAAACCAACAACTCAACACACGATGCAACCAAAAATCCAACAATGCAAAAACTAAGTGATAATAGCGAAAGGCTCAGATTGTCTGGGACACGAATGAACTAATCTACAATTTTTGTGTGGCTTTTTCTTGGAGTATGAAAAACAGATGCAATCTAAACTACGAAATACTACAAAATCTCACCGAGCAACCTGAAAACTGATACCACTTGATAGAGGCGAGGGTCCCGATCTTTTGATGAGATGATAACTATCGATTTGGTGGAGACGACTTTGATGATCCGACTACAAACGTGCACGACGTTGAGCCTTAGCAATTGCTAAACCAATCTCTTGAGGTTACTGACGATGCTGAAAGCACGACCAGCCTGACCATGAAGGTCTATTCCTGCAAGCATTCGAAGAACGAGAAAGAATATGATAAAGTAATCTAAATGTTGCGAATATATATGAAGTATTGATAATGGTGGGGATCCATAAGAGGTCTTGGTCTGGTCGTTGGACACAAACGAAGTATACGAAGTTGCAATGGCTAACTTTTAACTAAACAAATCCCAAGGGAAAAGCTACTAGATGGATCTACTTATATAGGAGCAAGGGGTGACGGCAAATAAGGTGGGAGGACGTCCCAAGGCAGCCTAAAACCAACCCTAGGTCGTACAAGGCCAATGGGCCCATGTGGAGGTGATGTAATACCTTTGGACTTGTAGTTTGACTTGGATTCTGTTGCAGCATCAGATTGTTTCATCCATAACTCAATGCTCCGAACAAATTTGTAGTTGAATACAAATGTGTTGGAAAAGCATGAAATCTACTTTCAAACGAAAAAAGAATCACCCAATTTGGAGTCCGTATGAAAAAGTTGTTAGCATTTTGAGTCAGGTATGTCTGTGCAGTCCGAATCTGAATCCAGAACATGAGAGATTTGGACTCTATCTTCTCTTGGCCCAAAAGTGACATGAGAGGACTTTTTGAACAACACCTAAACTTCTATTTTTCCCTTATCTTCATATGTGGATTGTACAAATGTCCCATATACCTCACAAATATACATGTATGCAATATTTTTTGTCGTATCCAAGGTAGTCATGTCCTCATCAAGAGGCCATGCAGAAGATAGATGGCATGGAGAAGACGTTCAAAACAAAGCTTGATAACAAGATTACTGAATTGCTTTCGCGTTTTCCACCACCACTGCCGGCTGCACCTTCGCACCTCTACAACAACAACAACAACAACAACAACAACAACAACAACAACAACAACAACGTCGCCTTCCAAATCAAGTGGGACGAGCACTGCGCGTTCCCATTGACCCTGGACAAAATTCTGGTGCCGCCGTTGATGTTTCTGTAGCTCCTGCTGCTACTGCAGAGGTGGAGGACAATTACAAGGATGAGGTTGATCAAATTCAGAACTACGTGCAACCACCAGCACCAGGTTGTCCTCAGGTATATCATCGCAACAGTAGAGCTGCACCACCACCTGAGGTACGAGACCATGATCTTTTTCCTAAACTGAAATTGAATATTCCACCATTTGACGGTAGATATGTTCCTGATATATATCTTGCTTGGGAATTAGAAACTGAACAATGTTTTACATGTTCACAATATCCCAAGGAGAGACGTGTTCCTGCTGTTGTTTGTGCTTTCACTAGTTTTGCATGTGTTTGGAGGTCTGAACATTGTAGATTATATCCTATTCCAGCCACTTGGGCTGCTTTGAAAACTGCTATGCGTACTCGGTGGGTTCCACCATATTATCAACGTGAATTACTTCAAAAATTGCAGCGCTTAAGACAAGGAAAAAATTCTGTAGAAGAATATTATCAGGAATTACAAACTGGCATGATTAGATGTGGTATTGTTGAGGAGAATGAAGCTATGCTTGCACGTTTTATGGGTGGATTAAATAGAGAGATTCATACCATTCTAGAGTATAAGGAGTATAATAATATCACTCGTTTATTCTGTCTTGCTTGTAAAGCTGAACGTGAAGTGCAGGATCGACAGACATTGGCACGGACTAAGTTTTCTGTAGGTTGACCTTCATCATGAACTCGCGTGCATCCTCTACTTCCACACATTCTACTGCACCAACACCTCCATCAGCTATTACCTCCAGCTGTGATACAAGGAAGCAGGCACAACCACCATTATCTGCCAAGAGCACACCTATCGGGCCTGCACAGAGTTCTTCTTCTTCCATGGCATCAATAGGGCACACAAGTCATATTATTTGTTATTGTTGTAAGGGAAGAGGACATTTGGCGAGAGAATGCAAATCTCAGCGTGTGATGATTGCCACTGAGGATGATGGGTATGAGTCCGCTAGTGACTATGATGAGGAGACTTTGGCTCTTACTACATGTGAAGAACACGGTGGCGATGATTCTGATCATGAGACGCAATACATGGAGGTATGAATGCAGTTTCTCAACGTGTTTTGAGTGTGCAGTTCACACAAGATGAGCAAAATCAGAGGCATAATTTGTTCCATAAAAAAGGAGTTGTGAAGGAATGTTCTATTCACGTCATCATAGATGGAGGGAGCTGCAACAATTTGGCTAGCATGGAGATGGTGGAGAAGCTATCTCTCACCACAAGACCACACCCACATCCTTACTATATCCAATGGTTCAACAACAACGGCAAGGTTAAGGTAACACGTACTATTCGTGTGCATTTTAGTATCTCTACATATGCTGATTATGTTGACTGTGATGTGGTACCCATGCAAGCATGTTCCTTATTACTTGGTAGACCATGGAAATTAGATAAAAATTCTATACACCATGGTAGAAATAATCATTATACTCTTTTTCATAAGGATAGCCATATTACTTTACTTCCTATGACTCATAATTCCATTTTGGAAGATGATATTAGTAGAGATAATAAAGAAAAACAGGAGACAAATAAGAGTGAAAATCAGATTGTGGCAAAAGAATTTGAGAAACAAATGAAACCTAATAATAAACCATCTAGTGTTGCTTCTGAAATTTAATTGAAAAGTGCATATTTACTTGCCACAAAATCTGATATTGAGGAGCTAGCTTTCAGCAAATCTGTTTGCTATGCTTTTGTGTGCAAAGAGGCATTATTTTCATTCAAGGACGTGCCTTCCTCTTTGCCCCCTACAGTCACTCACATTTTGCAGGAGTTCGCTGACGTCTTTCTAGAAGACGAGCCATCGGGATTACCACCTATTCGAGGTACTGAGCATCAAATTGACTTAAGTCCCGGTGCATCACTACCCAACCGTGCACCATACCATACCAATCCACAGGAGACGAAGGAGATTATGCGTCAAGTACATGAGCTGCTCGACAAAGGTTATATACGCGAATCTCTTAGTCCTTGTGCTGTTCCTATTATACTAGTGCCTAAAAAGGATGGTACGTCACGTATGTGTGTTGATTGTAGAGGCATTAATAAAATTACTATTCGTTATCGTCATCCTATTCCTAGGCTAGATGATATGCTTGATGAATTGAGTGGCTCTACAATATTCTTCAAAGTTGATTTGCGTAGTGGATACCATAAAATTCGTATGAAATTGGGAGATGAATGGAAAACAACATTGAAAACTAAGTTTGGATTATATGAGTGGTTAGTCATGCCTTTTGGGTTAACTAATGCACCTAGTACTTTCATGAGACTAATGAACGAAGTTTTACGTGCTTTCATTGGACGATTTGTGGTAGTCTATTTTGATGATATACTAATTTATAACAAATCTTTGGAAGAACATTTGGAACATTTACGTGTTGTTTTTATTGCTCTACGAGATGCACGTTTGTTTGGTAACGTTGGGAAGTGCACCTTTTGCACTGACCGAGTATCTTTTCTTGGCTATGTTGTTACTACACAGGGAATTGAAGTTGATAAAGCCAATATTGAAGCTATTGAGAGTTGGCCTCAGCACAAAACGGCCACACAAGTGAGGAGTTTTCTTGGCCTCGCTGGATTCTATAGGCGTTTTGTGAGAGATTTAAGCACCATTGCTGCACCTCTCAATGAGCTTACAAAGAAGGATGTGACTTTTGTTTGGGGTACCGCACAGGAAGAAGCATTCACGGTATTGAAAGATAAGTTGACACATGCTCCTTTACTCCAACTTCCTGATTTTAATAAGACTTTTGAGCTTGAATGTGATGCTAGTGGAATTGGATTAGGAGGTGTGTTATTACAAGATGGCAAACTTGTTGCATACTTTTCTGAAAAATTGAGTGGGCCTACTTTGAATTATTCTACTTATGTTAAAGAATTATATGCTCTTGTTCGGACTTTAGAGACATGGCAACATTATTTATGGCCCAAGGAATTTGTTATACATTCTGATCTTGAATCTTTGAAACATATTAAAAGTCAGGCTAAACTGAATCATAGACATGCTAAATGGGTTGAATTCATTAAGACTTTTCCTTATGTTATTAAACACAACAAGGGTAAAGAAAATGTTATTGCTGATGCATTGTCTCGTCGCTATACTATGCATTCATAACTTGACTTCAAAATATTTGGTTTGGAGACCATCAAAGATCAATATGTGCATGATGCTGATTTTAAAGATGTAATGCAGAATTGTAAAGAAGGAAGAACATGGAATAAGTTCGTCGTTAATGATGGATTTGTGTTCCGTTCTAACAAGATATGCATTCCAGCTAGCTCCGTTCGTCTTTTGTTGTGTAGGAGGCGTATGGAGGAGGACCAATGGGACACTTTGGCGTGAAGAAGATGGAGGACGTACTTGCTACACATTTCTTTTGGCTAAAGATCAGACGGGATGTTGAGTGTTTTGTTGCTCGCTGCAGTACATGTCAAAAAGCTAAGTCACGACTCAATCCTCATGGTTTATATATGCCTTTGCCTGTACCTAGTGTTCCTTGGGAGTATATATCTATGGACTTTGTTTTAGATTTACCTCGAACAAAGAAGGGGAGGGATAGCATATTTGTTGTCATGGATAGGTTCTCGAAAATGGCACACTTTATACCATGTCATAAAAGCGATGATGCTGTTAATGTTGTTGATTTGTTTCTTTGATGAAATTATTCGCTTGCATGGTGTGCCAAATACTATTTGTTTCAGATCGTGATACTAAATTTCTTAGCCACTTTTGGAGATGTTTATGCGCTAAGTTGGGGACTAAACTGCTTTTTAGTACTACTTGTCACCCCCAAACTGATGTAGTTAATAGAACATTGTCTACTATGCTCAGGGCTGTTTTGAAGAATAATAAGAAAATGTGGGAAGAATGCTTGCCTCATATTGAATTTTCTTATAATCGTTCATTGCATTCTACTACTAAGATGTGCCCTTTTGAAATTGTGTATGGTTTACTACCTCGTGCACCTATTTATTTGTTGCCTCTGCCATCTTCGGAGAATGTTAATTTTGATGCTAAAGAACATGTTGAATTGATTTTAAAAATGCATGAGTTAACTAAGGAAAACATTGAGTGTATGAATGCTTAATACAAACTTGTTGGAGATAAGGGTATAAAACACGTTGTGTTTGCACCTGGAGATCTTGTTTGGTTACATTTGCTTAAGGATAGATTTCCTAATTTGCGCAAATCAGAGCTAATGCCACGTGCTGATGGTCCATTTAAGGTGTTAGAGAAAATAAATGATAATGCATATAAACTTGAGCTGCCTGCAAATTTTGGGGTTAGTCCCACTTTTAACATTGCAGATTTGAAGCCTTATTTGGGTGAGGAAGATGAGCTTCCGTCGAGGACGACTTCATTTTAAGAAGGGGAGGATGCCGAGGACATTAATACCACTGTTACACCCACAACCCCTACTGCTACATATACTGGACCAATTACTAGAGCTCGAGCACGCCAATTAAATTATCAGGTAATTTTGTTTCTTGGTAATGATTCTAATGTTCATGGGAATATGATGCTGCCTAAATTGGATACATTTGTTTTGCTTACAAATGAAGGGCCTGGCATGGATAAGAGGGATGAACACTGGAGCAAGACCAAGCATGGAGATGATGGCATGCACAAGGGGAACAAGAACGGGATTGCAAGTGATGATTTCTGGACTTTGGAGCCACCATAAGGAGTGCAAGAAGCCTTGGACAAAATATACAATATGCCACTTCATGAATTTCATCCACAGGCTATTATAGGTGTTGCGTCACCTTATATTTGGGCCAGGCCCATGTAATTTCGAAATACTTGATTACATGCAGTTTTTAGAGTCCGTGTGTGTGGGGAAACAAGAGTTAGGGTTGGTTTCGGACCCCTCCTCCAAGGGCCACGAAATTTCCTCCTCTTTCCTCCATATATACATCCCTTAGGGCATCGTTTAGACTTTGGGTTTTGTTTAGATTAAAAGTTCACCATAGCTGCAACTTCGCGTACTTCGTTTGTGTTCAACGACCAGACCAAGACGTCACAGAATGCCACCTTGATCAATAAAGCTTTCTTCTTATATTCACAATATCCAGATTGGAATCTCAGTTCCTTGGTTGTTTTTCATTTGCTCGGAGGAAACAAACCCTCATGGTCAGGTTGATCGTGCTCCGGTGTGGTCAATAACTGCCCGGAAGTTGGTCTAGCGATTGCTAAGGCGCAACGTCTCGCACGTTCGTAGTCAGATCATCTAGGTCGACTCCCACAGAAAACGATAGCCACCATCTCATCGAAACATCGGCACACCTTCGCCTCTATCACAAAGAAGGATCTCCATGATAAATTTCAGCAAATGTTGAGTCAACAGGTGGAAGACGTCATGGCCACCTTCGAAAAGGCCCTCGAGAGGATTGATGACGTTGAGAAGACAATTGACACCAAGTTGGATGCAAAGTTCGATGAAGTACTCGCGCATCTTCCACAACCACCGCCGGCTACACTTGTCGCACCTCTACTACAACAACAACAACATCGCCTTCCAAATCAAGTGGGACGAGCACTGCGTGTTCCCCTTGAGCCTAGTCAAAATTCTAGTGTTGTTGTACCTACTGTTGATGCGTCTGTAGCTTCTGCTGCTACTGCAGAGGTGGAGGGCCATTACGAGGATGAGGTTGATCAAAATCAGAACTACATGCAACCACCAGCACCACCACCACCAGGTCGTCCTCATGCATATCATCGCACCGGTAGTGCTGCACCACCACCTGAGGTACGAGATCATGACCATCTTCCTAAACTAAAATTGAATATTCCACCATTTGAGGGTAGATATGTTCCTGATATATATCTTTCTTGGGAGTTAGAAACTGAACAACGTCTTACATGTTTACAATATGCCGAGGAGAGACGTGTTCCTGTTGTTGTTTGTGCTTTCACTAGTTTTGCTTGTGTTTGGTGGTCTGAACATTGTAGATTATATCCTATTCCAGCTACTTGGGCTGCTTTGAAAAATGCTATGCGTAGTCGCTGGGTTCCACCATATTATCAACATGGATTGCTTCAAAAATTGTTGTGTTTGAGACAAGGAAAAAATTCTGTAGAAGAATATTATCAGGAATTACAAACTGGTATGATTAGATGTGGTATTGTTGGGGATAATGAAGCTATGCTTGCACATTTTATGGGTGGATTAAATAAAGAGATCCAGACCATTCTAGAGTATAAGGAATATAATAATATCACTGGTTTATTCCATCTTGCTTGCAAAGCTAAACTAGAAGTGCAGGATCGACAAACAATGGCCCGAACTAACTTTTCTGCAGGTCGACCTTCATCATGGACGTCGCGTGCATCCTCTACTTCCACATGTTCTACTGCACCGGCGCCTCCGTCTGCTGCCACCTCCAACCATGATACAAGGAAGCAGGCAGAACCACCACTATCTGCCAAGAGCACACCTTCTAGGCCTGCACAGAGCTCTTCTTCATCCATGGCATCAACAGGGCAAACACATGATATTATTTGTCGTCCTTGCAAGGGTGGAGGTCATTATGCAAGAGAATGCCCATCTAAGCATCTGATGATTGTTACTGTGGATGGTGTGTATGAGTCCGCTAGTGACTATGATGAGGAGACTTTGGCTCTTATTACAAGTGAAGAACATGGTGGAGATGATTCTGATCATGAGACATAATACATGGCTGCTGAAGATGCTGACAGGTATGAATTTTTAGTTGCTCAACGTGTTTTGAGTGTGCGCGTTACACAGGTTGAGCAAAATCGGAGGCATAATTTGCTTCATACAAAGGGAGTTGTGAAGGAACGATTTGTTTGCGTCATGATAGATGGAGGGAGCTGCAACAACTTGGTTAGCATGGAGATGGTGTTGAAGCTATCTCTCACCACAAGACCACATCCACATCCTTACTACATCCAATGGTTCAACAACAGCGGCATGGTTAAGCTAACATGTATTGTGTGTGTGCATTTCAGTATCTCTACATATGTTGATTATGTTGATTGTGATGTGGTACCTATGCAAGCATGTTCCTTATTACTTGGTAGACCATGGAAATTGTCGGATGTGGGGTTCCGGCAAACCCTTAAGGTTCGAACACTGGGGTGCGCACGAAGTCTTTTCCTCCCACCGATCTACGCCCTAACTTGCTAAGATCTCGCGGACGAACTCGGCGAACTTGCAACACGGAAAGACACAACATTTATACTGGTTCGGGCCACCGTTGTGGTGTAATACCCTACTCCAGTGTGGGGGTGGTGGATTGCCTCTTGGGCTGATGATGAACAATACAATGGGAAGAACAGCCTCCTGAGGTTGAGGTGTTCTTGTGCCTGGCTAACTTGTGTGGGTGAGAGTGATCTCCGATCTCCCCCTGCCTATGGTGGTGGCTGGTCCTACTTATAGAGGCCCTGGTCCTCTTCCCAAATCTTGAGCGGGAAGCGAGCCAACAATGGCGGGTAAATTAGAAGGGGGACAGCTAGTACAAGCTATCCTAACAAAAGTGGTCTTCGCCTGCCAAGGGCTCTGGTGGTGACGCCGTCTGGGGCTCCACGACGACCTCCGTCTTGCCGTGCTTCTGGTCTTGGTCTTGTTGCACCAAAATGGCAACCTTTTCCTGATGCCTCGGTACACCTCGTGTGCGCTGGTTTCCTTAGCACCAAAGAGGAAACAAGGACGCTGTACACACTGGCATCCGCCCTGCGCCCGCCTGGTGTTGATCGTCATGGCTCACGTCACGAGAGCCTCGTGAGGTTCCCATCGCCTTGATATCTCCGCTCCTCGTGACCCTGCCTGACTAGGCCGCTCCAGAGGAGGTCTTGTGTCGTCCGCCTCGCGAGGCTTGGCCCCTCGCGAGGGTCTTGGATGCCTTGTTGATGAAGATGTGTTGTATGGCCTGCTGGCTTAGCCACACAGCGGGCCATAGGCAGGCAAGTCTGGGGACCCCCGTTCCCAGGACGCTGACAATAGCCCTCGGGCCCAAGGTGCGCTCGAGCTTGGCTTCGCGGCGAAGCCAAGGGCCAAGTACGGAGCACCGCGGGCCCCAAAAGCCTGCGGCCTCGGTTGACGCGTGGCGGCTGATTGGACGTCGGCGTCTCCACTTCCCCATGCTGCCCTTGAATCTGCCTGGCTATGTGGCCCCCGCTTCTTACTCAGTTATTCTTCCTTCACCGTGCCTGACTCTTCCAACCTCCCTGCTTCCTCGATGCCCTGCTCCATCCTCCCAATCTGATTGCGCCCGCCTGCTTCTCCGCCATGGCGCCGAAACAAACCGAGAAGGGGAAGAAACCTCTGTCCTCGCCAACTGCGCCTCCATCCTTCGAGCAGGCGCTCGGCCGGCCCCGGGTGCTCAACGACGAGGCCATGGACAAGGTGCGCCCATGCTTGCCTCCTGTTTCAACAAGTGGGGAGCAACGACAGCTTGGCCCGCGTCTCACACTCGCATGGCCCGGGCAGTCACCGAGGTTCCGATCTTCATTGAGGCCCTCTGGGTTGGCCTGATTCCTCCCTTCTCCGCTTTCTTCAACGCGGTGCTCGAGCACTATCAGATCCACATGCTCCATCTAGACCCTCAATCTGTGACCCTTGCTGTCTTCGCCGTCTTGTGTGAGGCCATGGTGGGCATCGCTCCTTCCATGTCACTCTTCCGCCACTTCTTCTCGCTGCATCTCACCGGTCCCCGGCAGAGCTCGGGGTGCGTGGGCTTCTAGGCTGTGGCTACGACGGCAGGCGCGGGATTGACTTCGAGCTTCCTTCATCCACGAGCGAGTTCCGTACTCAATGGGTATTTGTTCACGCCGGCATGCTCAACCCTCTGCTCCAAGCTCCGGTGAGGCCTGCTATTCCAAACTCCGGCCGGGGTCATTAGAAGCTCACAAGCCCCTACCTTGCCCCCGTTTCGACCAGACTGAGGTGGTTGAAGGACCTCGGCGTGACTGCGCCCATGGTGGTGAGGGAGTTTGTTAGGCGTCGAGTCGCTCCACTTCAGCGCCACTCCTGCCCGATGTGGGACTTGCTCTGCAGCCAGGACAACATGAGGTTTCAGGAAGAGGGGCTTCCTCTTGCGGCGCGGCAAACAGTGCTCACGGTCCTATCAGGTGTCCCTCTGCCGGATGAGATTCCCAGGAACAGCTGCCTGTTGTACCACTGCGAGAACAAAGTCACATTTGCCGTGAACATGCCTTCCTTTGATGAGTGGGGGCTGCGCCCAGTCGGCTTGACGAGGTCCCGCGAGAACCCCGTCATCGTGGTCCCCCTCCCTGCCACCGGTGCCGAGCTCGCCCCAGGTGATGGTGTGTGGGGTGAGCTCCAACGGGGGGCCGGCGGCTCAAGTGTCGAGGAGCACACGACGAGCGGTGATCCTGGGGCGTCGTCCTCGGGGGCCTGCGCCCCCCCTCCTGAGGCATTGGTTGCTGAGGAGACGCGGCATGCGGCTCCCGAGGCTGAGGCTCCAGGAGCCTTGGGAGGTTGCAATGAGAGGGCGCGGGGCTATTCACAATGATCGGGCTCCTCTGAAGCCATCCCTCTTGGTTCTTCTTCGGCTCCGCCGCGCACCGGCCGTCACGTCCAGCACTTTGGTCGTCTTTGTGTGGACTTCGAGGAGCTTCGCAAGAGGAAGGGATCCCCCAGTGGCAGCAATATCTTCGGGCCGTTGAAGCGACTGAAGTACATCACCATTGACGCGTAAGCATCTTATTGCCGTGGCTTCCTGCGTGTGGTCTTCTTATTCTGACGTTTGTCTTTCAGGGCTCCTTCCGTTGAAGCTATTGCGTCTTCCGAGAGGCTGCCTCCTCCTTCATCAACTCCCCCATCAACCTTGAGCGTTCCTGGCCGGCCTGCCGCCCCTAGAGCACGGTCGGTCGGGAGAGCGTCCTCGCCTTCATGGTGCGCTAAGTACGCGGTTCGGCCGCCCCTCCCCCACGGCCTGGTGTGGAGCTCGGCGGACATGCCCAACACTCCTCCCTTGATCATGAACAGCTGCTGGTTGACCTTGATCTTCGGTTCCTCTTCAAGCGGCGAGCCCCGATCAGCTTGGGCTCCTCGCGAGGACGGGCTGACGTTCAGCACGGCGCCAGCCCCCAGCCTCCCGCCGGGAGGTGGCACACCACTTGATGCTCTGTCCGTTGCCCCTGAGGTGGAGGACGAGGCGGGTCGAGCGTTCGAGCTCGAGCGCGGGCGGAGCGTGGTTCGTCATGAGCTCTTCCAGGAGGCGATGGGCGCGATGAGCCGCCTTGGTGAAGAGCTTGCTGGTGTCGATTCGCGTCTTGAGGCTGAAGGTCTCCCGCTGGTGGAGGAGCGGCACAAGCTGAAGGTGGCCATCAACCTCGGTCGCTACCAGCATGACCTCGAGAATGCGAAGGCCGAGGCGTCCCTCAAGATCTCCCATGAAGCCCACTCACGAGCCTTGGAAGAGGCTCGTGAGGCCGATCGCCGTCGCGAGGCAGCGGAAGAGCGCGTGTGGGGGCTCCAGGCCTGGAGCGTGTCCCTCGAGCAGCAGGTGGAGGCGCGCGGGGCCGCTCTTGCATCCCTGAGGGGACGCCCGCAGAGGAAGAGGAGGTCCGGAAGCGCAAGGAGACGATGGCCCTGGAAGCCGTGGAGCACAGCCTCGAGCTTGAGCAACTAGAGACGAGGGAGCATCAAGTTGCTCACGCAGAAGACGCCGTCGGGGCCCGCAAGGCCGTAGTCGAGGAGGAGATCAATCGTCGAGTGGCCGAGGTTCGCGCAGATCTGGAGGGCATGTACGAGTCGAAGCTGAAGCTCGCGGGTCTGGAGGATGCGGGCAGAACCGCCGCCCTCAGGCCTAGGATGGATGAGGCCGAGAGGCGTGCAGAGGCCACAGCCACCGCCCTGGTTACGGCGCAGGCGGACTTGGCCTCCGCCCGCGTCGAACTGCTTTCTCTCCGAAACCGGGTTGACGGTGTCGTGGCCGTCGCACGGCAAAACAAGGAGGTGCTCCAGCGCCGGACACTGGAGCACGAGCATGCTCCTATGCTTCAAGGCCTCCGGAATAGGGCCAACACCGCCCTGGGTTATATCTGCGACGAGAATGCTCCGGCCCCCCACTCGAACGACTATGCCAGCCACCTGACCTTCTTTATCGAGGTGGTGACGCACCTGGAGGCTCGATCTGCCAGGGCTCGCCAGCTTGTGGAGGAAAGGGGCCGTGGCCTGCTTCAACCTGCCTTCTCCCTTGTCTTCAGCCACCTTCTGAATGCCGACCCCAACTTTGACTTCAATGCCGCCATTGCCCCTGTACCCACGGCCGTCCGAGGCGACCTGGCGCGTTGGGTAGAGGACCATGTGGACACGTTGGTCAGGCCCTTCACGTCGGAGGATGACGCAGTGGTGGTCGTCGCAGATGAAGGCGACGTGGTTGACGACGGCGATGGGGGTGTCGCCGACGGTGGCAACGACGCCGACGAAGATGACGATGACGCAAGTGACGCGTCCGCGGGTGATGTAGTGAGTGATATTTCTAGTTGATCCCATGTTCTCCTGTTGTTTCATCCTACATGCAGAACTCGAGTGTGGCCCTGTAAGACTTGTAAGAGCATTTTGAGAGGGGGAGCCCCTCATGTAAGCAATTTGCAGTTTTTACTTTCCTATGCGATGTGGGTATGTGTCCTCGTGAACTCGTGAGGCAGGGGGCGAGCTTCCCATCGTGGTTTACCTTAGTCAGCACCGGCTCCGGGCTGGGTCATGAAGTGAAGAGCTTCTGAGAATCCTGTGGAGCTTATCACCCCATCTGAGGGGGCCCCTCAAGAGGTGAGCGCCAGCCGCAGCGCTGGCGCGTGCTTGACGAGCGTGCACTTTGCGCAGTCCGGCTCGCGAGGAGCTTGCAAGGGAAAGGCGATGGACATGAGTCCCAAACCAAACGAGATCCAGAAGGAGAGAAATGGCTCGAACAAGAAAAGCCACCCCCGCGCGCATCGATAAAAATCCAGCTTTGACTTAAATCTAGCTCCAGAAAGCAAAGCCACAGAAAGAGAGATCCAAAGAAAAAGGCCGCGTCCGACACCTAGTCTAGTCTTCAGGTCTTCAAGTCTTCTCACCAGCGCGGAGCTAAGTGCTGCCACTAGGCGTGGGATGGAGCCCCAGGGCCTGAGGCCGGCGCTCCTGAGACTCCGGGGCGTGTACAGCCCCAACTCATTATTACGTGACAGTGTCACGGGAGGCGAGTTTCACAGGCACTGGGCCTTCTTCACAGGAACCGGCCTTGCTTCATATCGCCAGACGAGGGCCCCGCCTTGCGCAACCTTCGACCTCCTCTGTGCCGACCGGTCACTAGGACGACACAAGGGAGGGAAAGGGGACACCAACGGTTCCCTCGGCGACCACAGGTCCTCTGCCGGGGGAAGGGTCGTCGAAGCCTCCCCGGCAGAGGGCCTACCTCCGGGTATCCCCTAGCCTTGTATGCTTTGGGGAGGGGCCTGGCTCCTGGCCCCTCTCCTGCAGCCCCCAACGTGATCCTCCCGCTGCCAGGGGTGCCATCGAGCTGGGCCCGCCTGCCGCTGCGGTGACCTGCTCCTCCTGCGACTCATGGTTAGCGTAAGCTTGCTCCTGAGGGATTAGGGGTACCCTGTAGTGGTCGTCGCACAAGCGGTCGTGGTGGTTCCCCGGCAGCTCCTGGAAGGCCTCGACTCCTAGCGTCCCTTCTTCCCAATCTTCTCCAACGAACGAGCTGGGGTCGTCCTCCGGCGTGTACTCCTGGTCCGTCATGCGGGGCACGTAGGCTTCTGGGGCTGTTACCCCGAACACCTCGTTGTGGTGCCCCACACTCCATGTCGCTCGGACCAGCGTGACGTCCTAGGGGTGATAGCGTGGCATCCCACTTGGGCCATGGAAGGCGACGCTTGTGCCCATGCTTGTTGCAGGCGGTACGGGGGTAGTAGAGCCCCCGGCGCCGCCAGCCATGCTGGTGTTGACGAAACCACCTGGCGCGCCTGATGGTGCATGGTGGCGGCATAGCCTGCCGAGAATCCCCGTAGCGGCTTGAGGAGAAAGCTGATGGCAGAAGGGCAGGGATTCCGAGGCTGCCGCGTCCAGCAGCTCGGCAACGCATTCCAAAAGTGTGTCCAGGCCGCTTTCCATCAGCCGGCACCGCAGCAGCTCCCTTGCCACGGTAAGTGTTGTCCGCGTGTTTGCTTGTTCCCGCTGTGAGAGCGGCACCGTCGTTGCAGCGTGGCTTGCTGCTCTGGCTGCGGCTCGCACTTTCCATGGAGTGGGGGTAGATGACGCCCCACCGCGTCGCTCGTGCCACGCCGGATTGGACGACGCTCGTGCCGCCTGGAGCGCGTGGTTGAGGTCTTCATAGGCGGGCGGCACCGATCGGGCTGGCCAGGCCGCCTAGCGGTCAAAGTCAGCTCTTGGGTCGTCGGACGTCGCGGCTGTGGAGCGTATGCAAGTCGGTTGTCGGAGAAGAAGCTCCGGCGCACCCCTAGCTGGCGCGCCAAATGTCGAATGTGGGGTTCTGGCAAACCCTTAAGGTTCGAACACTAGGGTGCGCGCGAAGTCTTTTCCTCCCACCGATCTATGCCCTAACTTGCTAAGATCTCGCAGACGAACTCGACGAACTCGCAACACGGAAAGACACAAGATTTATACTGGTTCGGGCCACCGTTGTGGTGTAATACCCTACTCCAGTGTGGTGGTGGTGGATTGCCTCTTGTGCTGATGATGAACAATACAATGGGAAGAACAACCTCCTGAGGTTGAGGGTGTTCTTCTGGTTGGCTAACTTGTGTGGGTGAGAGTGATCTCCGATCTCCCCCTACCTATGGTGGTGCCTAGTCCTAATTATAGAGGCCCTGGTCCTCTTCCCAAATCTTGAGCCGGAAGGGAGCCAACAATGGCGGGCAAATTTGAAGGGGGACAGCTAGTACAAGCTATCCTGACAAAAGTGGTCTTCGCCTGCCAAAGGCTCTGGTGGTGACGCCGTCTTGGGCTCCACGATGACCTC
Organism: Triticum aestivum; assembly: GCF_018294505.1. NCBI lineage: Eukaryota > Viridiplantae > Streptophyta > Magnoliopsida > Poales > Poaceae > Triticum > Triticum aestivum. Next base: position 223,984,616 of record NC_057794.1, on the reverse strand, counting down.
CATCTTGCCGTCCTTCTGGTCTTGGTCTTGTTGCACCAAAATGGCAACCTTTGCCTGATGCCTCGGTACTCCTCACCTGCGCTGGTTTCCTTAGCACCAAAGAGGAAACAAGGACGTTGTGCGCGCTAGCGCCCGCCTGGCGCCCGCCTGGTGTTGATCGTCATGGCTCACGTCACGAGAGCCTCGTGAGGTTCGCCTCGCCTTGATATCTCCGCTCCTCGTGAGCCTGCCTGACTAGGCCGCTCCAAAGGAGGTCTTGTTCATCCGCCTCGCGAGGCTTGGCCCCTCACGATGGTCTTGGATGCCTTGTTGATGAAGATGGGATGTACGGCCTGCTGGCTTAGCCAGATAGCGGGCCGCAGGCAGGCAAGTCTGGGGACCCCCGTTCCCAGGACGCTGACAGTAATTTCATAAAATTCTATACAGCATGGTAGAAACAATCAGTATACTCTTGTTCATAAGGATAAAAATATTACTTTGCTTCCTATGACTCCTGATTCCATTTTGAATGATGATATTAATAGAGCTAATAAAGCAAAATTGGAGAAAAATAAGAGTGAAAATCAGATTGTGGCAAAAGAATTTGAGCAACAAATGAAGCCTAATAATAAACCATCTAGTGTTGCTTCTGAAATTAAATTGAAAAGAGCAGGTTTACTTGCCACCAAATCTGATATTGGTGATCTAGATTTTAGCAAATCTATTTGATATGCTTTTGTGTGCAAAGAGGCGTTATTTTCGTTCGAGGATGTACCTTCCTCTTTGCCTCCTGTTGTCACTAACATTTTGCAGGAGTTCGCTGACGTCTTTCCCCAAGACGTGCCACCGAGATTACCAACTATTCTAGGGATTGAGCATCAGATTGACTAAATTCCCGGTGCTTTGCTGCCTAATCGTGCACCATAACGTACCAATCCAGAGGAGACGAAGGAGATTCTGCATCAAGTAGAGGAGCTGCTCGACAAAGGTTATATACGCGAATCTCTTAGTCCTTGCGTATGTGTGTTGATTATAGAGGCATTAATAATATTACTATTCGTTATCGTCATCCTATTCCTAGGCTAGATAACATGCTTGATGAATTGAGTGGTTCTACAATATTCTCCAAAGTTGATTTGCATTGTGGATATTATCAAATTCGTATGAAATTGGGGGATGAATGGAAAACAACATTTAAAACTAAGTTTGGATTATATGAGTGGTTAGTCGTGCCTTTTGGGTTAACTAACGCACCTAGTACTTTCATGAGATTAATGAATGAATTTTTACGTGCTTTCATTGGACGATTTGTGGTAGTCTATTTTGATAATATACTGATTTATAGCAGATCTTTGAAGGAACATTTGGAACATTTACGTGTTATTTTTATTGCTTTACGTGATGCATGTTTGTTTGGTAACCTTGGGAAGTGCACCTTTTGCACCGACCAAGTATCTTTTCTTGGCTATGTTGTTACTCCACAGGGAATTGAAGTTGATAAAGCCAACATTGAAGCTATTGAGAGTTGGCCATAGCCCGAAACGGTCACACAAGTGAGGAGTTTTCTTGGACTCACTGGTTTCTATAGGCGTTTTGTGAGATATTTCAGCACCATTGTTGCACCTCTCAATGAGCTTACAAAGAAGGATGTGTCTTTTGTTTGGGGTACTGCATAGGAAGAAGCCTTCACGATATTGAAAGATAAGTTGACACATGCTCCTCTACTCCAAGTTCCTGATTTTAATAAGACTTTTGAGCTTGAATGTGATGCATGTGGAATTGGATTAGGAGGTACTCCCTCCGTTCAGAATTACTTGTCACAAAAATGGATGTATATACAACTAAAATACATCTAGATACATCCATTTGGTGGACGAGTAATTCCGAACGGAGGGAGTATGTTATTACAAGATGGCAAACCTGTTGCATACTTTTTTGAAAAATTGAGTGGGCCTAGTTTGAACTATTCTACTTATGAAAAAGAATTATATGCTCTTGTTCAGACCTTAGAAACATGGCAACATTATTTATGGCCCAAAGAATTTGTTATACATTCTGATCATGAATCTTTAAAACACACTAAAAGTCAAGCAAAACTGATCCATAGACATGCTAAATGGGTTGAATTCATTGAGACTTTCCCTTATGTCGTTAAACACAAGAAGGGTAAAGACAATGTTATTGCTGATGCATTGTCTCGTCGTTATACTATGCTTTGACAACTTGACTTTAAATTTTTTTGGTTTTGAGACCATCAAAGATCAATATGTACATGATGCTGAATTTAAAGATGTATTGCAGAATTGTTAGGAAGGGAGAACATGGAGAAAGTTCGTCATTAACGATGGATTTGTGTTTCGTGCTTACAAGCTATGCATTCCACCTAGCTCCGTTCGTCTTTTGTTGTGGCAGGAGGCGCATGGAGGAGGATTAATGGGACACTTTGGCGTGAAGAAGAAGGAGGATATACTTGCTACACATTTCTTTTGGCCAAAGATGAGACGAGATGTTGAGCGTTTTGTTACTCGCTACACTACATGCCAAAAAGCTAAGTCACGACTAAATCCTCATGGTATATATATGCATTTGCCTATACCTAGTGTTCCTAGGGAGGATATATCTATGGACTTTGTTTTAGGTTTACCTCGAACAAAGAAGGGGAGGGATAGCATATTTGTTGTCGTGGATAGGTTCTCGAAAATGGCACACTTTATACCATGTCATAAAAGCGATGATGCTCTTAATGTTGCTGATTTGTTCTTTCATGAAATTATTCGCGTATATGGTTTGCCAAATACTATTGTTTCAGATCGTGATACTACATTTCTTAGCCACTTTGGAGATGTTTATGTGCTAAGTTGGGGACTAAACTGCTTTTTAGTACTACTTGTCACCCCCAAACTGATGGACAACCTGAAGTAGTCAATAGAACATTGTCTACTATGCTTAGGGATGTTTTGAAGAATAATAAGAAAATGTGGGAAGAATGCTTGCCTCATATTGAATTTTCTTATAATCATTCATTGCATTCTACTACGAAGATGTGCCCTTTTGAAATTGTGTATGGTTTCCTACCTCGTGCACCTATTGATTTGTTGCCTCTTCCATCTTCGGAGAAGGTTAATTTTGTTGCTAAACAACATGGTGAATTGATTTTAAAAATGCATGAGTTAACTAAGGAAAACATTGCGCGTATGAATGCTAAATATAAACTTGCTGGAGATAAGGGTAGAAAACATGTTGTGTTTGCACCTGGAGATCTTGTTTGGTCATCAAAACCATTGTTACACCCGCAACCCCTACTGCTATACATACTGGACCAATTACTAGAGCTCGCACACGCCAATTGAATTACCAGGTACTTTCGTTTCTTGGTAACGATTCTAATGTTCATGAGAATATGATGCTGCCTAAATTGGATACATTTGTTTTGCTTACAAATGAAGGGCCTAGCTTGGACAAGAAAGATGAACCTTGGAGCAAGTTCAAGCATGGAAATGATGGCATGCGCAAGGGGAACAAGAACATAGTTACAAGTGATGATTCTAGGATTTTGAAGCCACCATAATGAGTGCATGAAGCCTTGGACAAAATATACAAGATGCCACGTCCAAAGGCTATTCTAGGTGTTGCGTCACCTTATTTTTGGGCCAGGCCCATGTAATTTCGAAATACTTGATTATAGGCTGTTTTCAGAGTCCGTATGTGTGGGGAAACAAGAGTTTGGGTTGGTTTCGGACCCCTCCTCCAAGGTCCACGAAATTCCCCCCTCTTTCCTCCATATATACAGCCCTTAGGGCATCGCTTAGACTTTGGGTTTTGTTTATATTAAAAGTTCGCCATAGTTGCAACTTCGCGTACTTCGTTTGAGTTCAACGACCAGACAAAGGCGTCACTGAACCCCACCTTGATCAATAAAGTTTTCATCTTATATTCGCAATATCCGGATTGGAATCTTAGTTTCTTGCTTGTTCTTTGTTTGCTTGAAGGAAATAGACCTTCATGGTCAGGTTGATCATGCTCCGGCGTGGTCAATAACCTCTCGGAGTTGGTTTAGCGATTGCTAAGGTGCGACGTCCTCGCACGTTCCTAGTCGGATCGTGAAAGTCTACTCCTCCGAAACGATAATCTCCATCTCATCGAAAGACGGGACACCTTTGCCTCTATCAAGTGGTATCAGATTTCCAGGTTGCTCAGTGAAATTTTACAGTTTTCCGTAGTTTAGATCGAGTCTGTTCTTCATACCTACAGTCCATGAAAAAGCCAAAATAATAATAATTAGGGTTAGTTCATCATATCCGAACCAATCTGAGCCTTTGCATAATCTTTTTAGGGTCTTGCATTGTTGAATTTGCGGTTGCATCATCGTGTCTAGTTGTTGGTCTTAGTGTCTAGTCCTTTAGAGTTCGAGTTCTGTTCACAAGTTGTCACGCCGCCGCCGCATCATCATCATCACCGCTACCATATACCACCATAATCATCACCGCTGCCATATACCACCATCGTCATCGCCGCTGCCCTGTACCACCATCATCATCACCGCTGCCATATACCACATATTCACCGCCATCACAATAATTCAAGTCCACCTTCATCACAGATTTGACATCTGTCTATGTTCCACCGCTCTACATATATTCGTCACCAGTCCGAGTTTCCACTAGTTTCATCTCCGCCACTAGTCCTAGTCCGAGTCCAGTATTTTTTGCTTTGTTTTCGATTTCCAGATCACGCCATACTCTGATTCGTGACAGAGAAGGAATTCTAAACTTCCGTGTTACCCGCAGTAGAAAAATAGTTCTAGTTAAAAAAAAGTTTTTAGACCATTTGTAGACTTTTTCGAAAAAAATTGTTGCGGAGAAAAAAAAGAGGGGAAAAGTGAAAAAAGAGAAAAAAATTCAGAGTGTGCTCCTCCCTTGTTTACGTGTAGCGCCGTGATTTTGTTAGTGTTCTAGGCTCGCGTCTCTAGCACAGTCTAGCCTAGGACCAACACAGTACTGTCATTGAGCATTTATTCAACTTTGCATCTCTGAACTGATTATTGCTGATATTTTTGCTACCATATCATAAGCTTTCCCAGTTCCACATACATCTACGTGATGCATTTGACTCTCCCTAGTAATTGCTCTATCCAAGCTTTGAGAGTTTTGACCACAACGGTTGCCGATCAACACCTGCTGCTGGGTAACAACTAGTAAGAATTTGAGATTCACTTGACGGATTTGTGACACACCACCACTTCCTAGTAGTCTGTAGGATCATATTCTTGTGTGTTTCTATTGCTGCTAACCATGGCAGGATCACAAGCCGATGAGACTGATTGGGAGAACATGACGAACAAACAGCTACATGATAAATTTCAGCAAATGATGAGTGGCCAAGTGTAAGATGTGCTAAACAGATTTGAAGAGGCCATGTAGAAGATAGATGGCATTGAAAAGACATTTGAAACAAAGCTCGATAACAAGTTTAATGAATTGCTCGCGCGTCTTCCACCACCACCGCGGGCTGCACCTGTCGCACCTCTACAACAACAAAAATGTTGCCTTCTGAATCAAGTGGGACGAGCACTGTGCGTTCCCCTTGAGCCTGGTCAAAATTCTTGTGCCGCTGCACCTACTGTTGATGCTTCAGTGGCTCCTGCTACTGCCGCTGAGGAGGACGTTTACGAGGGCGATTACGAGGATGAGGTTGATCAAAATCAGCACTATGTGCAACCACCAGCACCACCACCAGGGCTTGCTCTTGCCTATAATCATAATGGTAGGACACACTTGATAGAGGCGAGGGTGTCCCGATGTTTCAATAAAGATTTCATCTTATATTCGCAATATCCAGATTGCAATCTTAGTTTCTTGCGTGTTCTTCATTTGCTTGCAGGAAATAGATCCTCGTGGTCTGGTTGATCGTGCCCCGGCATGGTCAATAACCCCTCAGAAGATGGTTTAGCGATTGCTAAGGCGCGATGTCTCGCACATTCGTAGTTGGATCGTCAAGGTCAACTCCCACAGAAAATGTGTGATTGCCTGGTTTATTAGGGAAGATAGACCACTCATATCAATAAGGAATTCCTTCTTTTCTGGGAGCCCATTCAGACAGAACTCCAAAGTTAAGCATCTCAGCTTGGAGTAGTGTCAGGATGGGTGACCGACCGGGAAGTTGCTCCCGGGTGCGCACGAGTGAGGACAAAGTGCGCAGAAAAGACTAGTATTGATCTGTGGGCCAAGTCTAGATCTTGCCAGGAGTAACGACCATCGGCGGGTGTTTCCAGAGCGTTACAAGTTGGTATCAGAGCCGACCCTCGCGGTTACACGGATGTTTGCGGACAGGTGCACGGTCATGTTGTTCATAACGTTTGTGACCCGTCGTGGCACATGACATAGTACATGTACTGGGCTGGATGCACAGACGTATGTGCCAAGAGGGAACGTTCTTGTGGCCCGACGAGGATGTCGGTTCCTCTGAGTGGGGGTGTATGTGATGGACTGGCTTATTAGGGATGATAGACTACTCATATCTATAAGGAATTCCTTCTTTTCCAGGAGCCCATTCGGACAGAACTCTAAAGTTAAGCGTGCTCAGCTTGGAGTAGTGTCAGGATGGGTGACCGACTGGGAAGTTGCTCCCGGGTGCGCACGAGGGAGGACAAAGTGCGCAGCAAAGACTAGTATTGATCTGTGGGGCCAGTCTAGATCCCACCAGGAGTAACGATCACCGGCGGGTGTGTCCGGGGCGTTACAAAACGATAGTTATCTCATCGAAACATCGGGACACCCTCGCCTCACGATGGTGGTGCAACCCTACCATTGCGATGATATGCATGAGGACGACCTGGTGGTGGTGGTGCTGGTGGTTGCACGTAGTTCTAATTTTGATCAACCTCATCCTTGTAATGGTCCTCCACCTCTGTAGTCGCAGCAGGAGCTACAAAAGCATCAACAGTAGGTACAGCAGCAGGAGTGATAGTATTATATTCCTTATACTCTAGAATGGTCCGAATCTCTTTATTTAATGCACCTTTAAAACAAGCAAGTATAGCTTCATTATCCTCAACAATACCACATCTAATCATGCTAGTTTGTAATTCCTGATAATATTCTTCTACAGAATGTTTTCCTTGTCTTAAACGCTGCAATTTTTGCAGTAATTCACGTTGATAATATGGTGGAACCCAACGAGTACGCATAGCAATTTTCAAAGCAGCCCAAGTAGCAGGAATAGGATATAATCTACAATGTTCACACCACCAAACACATGCAAAACTAGTGAAAGAACGAACAACAGCAGGAACACGTCTCTCCTCAGGATATTGTAAACATGTAAAACGTTGTTCAGTTTCTAACTCCCAAGTAAGATATATATCAGGAACATATCTACCCTCAAACGGTGGAATATTCAATTTTAGTTTAGGAAGATGGTCTTGATCTCATACCTCAGGTGGTAGTGCAGCCCCACCATTGCGATGATATGCATGAGGATGACCTGGTGGTGGTGGTGCTGGTGGTTGCACGTAGCTCTGATTTTGATCAACCTCATCCTCGTAATGGTCCTCCACCTCTGCAGTAGCAGCAGGAGCTACCGAAGCATCAATAGTAGGTACAACAGTATAGAGGCGAGGGTGTCACGATGTTTCGATGAGATAGCTATCATTTTCCGTGGGAGTTGACCTTAACGATCTGACTAGAGCGTGCGAGACGTCGTGCCTTAGCAATCGCTAAATCAACTTCCGAGGGTTTATTGTCCACGCCGGAGCACGATCAACCTGATCACGAGGGTCTATTTCCTGCAAGCAAACAAACAATAAGCAAGAAACTAAGATTGCAATCTGGATATTGCAAATATAAGATGCAAGCTTTATTGATCAAGGTGGGGTTCTGTCTTTGTCTGGTCGTTGAACACAAATGAAGTACTCAAAGTTGTAGCTATGGAAAACTTTTAATCTAACCAAAACCCAAAGTCTAAACGATGCCCTAAGGGCTGTATATATGGAGGAAGAGGGGGGGATTTCATGGCCCTTGGAGGAGGGGTCCGAAACCAACCCTATCTCTTGTTTCCCCTGAAGAAAATATGCCCTAGAGGTAATAATAAAGTTGTTACTTATATTTCCTTATATCATGATAAATGTTTATTATCCATGCTAGAATTGTATTAACCGGAAACTTAGTACATGTGTGAATACATAGGCAAACAGAGTGTCCCTAGTATTCATCTACTTGACTAGCTCGTTAATCAAAGATGGTTAAGTTTCCTAGCCATAGACATGTGTTGTCATTTGATAAACGGGATCACATCATTAGAGAATGATGTGATGGATGATGACCCAAAAGTATAGGGGATCTATAGTTGTCCTTTCAATAAGTAAGAGTGTAAACCCAACAAGGAGCAGAAGGAAATGATAAGTAGTTTTCAGTAAGGTATTCTCTGCAAGCACTAAAATTATCGGTAACAAATGTTTTGTGATAAGGTAATTTGTAACGAGTAGCAAATAATAAAAGTAAATAACGTGCAGCAAGATGGCCCAATCCTTTTTGTAGCAAAGGACAAGCCTTGAAAAACTCTTATATGAAGGAAAGTGCTCCCGAGGACACATGGGAATTATCGTCAAGCTAGTTTTCATCACGCTCATATGATTCACGTTCGGTACTTTGATAATTTGATATATGGGTGGACCGGTGCTTGGGTGCTATCCTTACTTGGACAAGCATCCCACTTATGATTAACCCCTATTGCAAGCATCCGCAACTACAACAGAAGTATTAGGTAAACCTAACCATAGCATGAAACATATGGATCCAAATGAGCCCCTTACGAAGCAACGCATAAACTAGTGTTTAAGCTTCTGTCACTCTAGCAACCCATCATCTACTTATTACTTCCCAATGCCACCCTCTAGGCCCAAACAATGGTGAAGTGTCATGTAGTCGACGTTCACATGACACCACTAGAGGGATGACAACATACATCTCATCAAAATATCGAACGAATACCAAATTCACATGACTACTAATAGCAAGACTTCTCCCATGTCCTCAGGAACAAACGTAACTACTCACAAAGCATATCCGTGTTCATAATCAGAGGGGTATTAATATGCATAATGGATCTGAACATATGATCTTCCACCAAATAAACCAACTAGCATCAACTACAAGGAGTAATCAACACTACTAGCAACCCACATGTACCAATCTGAGGTTTGGATACAAAGATTGGATACAAGAGATGAACTAGGGTTTGAGATAAGATGGTGCTGGTGAAGATGTTGATGGAGATTGACCCCCTCCCGATGAGAGGATCGTTGGTGATGATGATGGCGATGATTACCCCCTCCCGGAGGGAAGTTTCCCCGGCAGAATAGCTCTGCCAGAGCCCTAGATTTGTTCCGCCAAGGTTCCACCTCGTGGCGGCGGAGTTTCTTCCCGAAAGCTTTCTTATGATATTTTCCTTGACGAAAGACTTGATATAGCTGAAGATGGGCATCGGGGGGCCACCAGGGGGCCCACGAGGCAGGGGGCGCGCCTAGGGGGGTAGGGCGCGCCCCCACCCTCGTGGCCAGGGTGTGGGCCCCCTCTTGAACTTCTTTCGCCCAATATTTTTTATATATTCTGGAAATAACTTCCGTGAAGTTTCAAGACTTTTGGAGCTGTGCAAAATAGGTCTCTAATATTTGCTCCTTTTTCAGCCCAGAATCCCAGCTGCCGGCATTCTCCCTCTTCATGTAAACCTTGTAAAATAAGAGAGAATATGCATAAGTATTGTGATATAATGTGTAATAACAGCCCATAATGCAATAAATATCGATATAAAAGCATGATGCAAAATGGACGTATCAACTCCCCCAAGCTTAGACCTCTCTTGTCCTCAACCGAAAGCCGAAATCGAAAAATATGTCCACATATTTAGAGATAGAGGTGTAGATAAAAATAAAATACGGACATGAGGGCATCATGATCATTCTTAGAACAGCGACATATATATATATATATATATATATTGTCATATGATCTCTTATGCTAAAGTAACAATTCAACCACAATTTCAAGTATGAATCATAAACTTCATTGAGAACCAACAAACTCTAATCTCAGTCATTGAGGCAATTGCAATTTATCATAACATAGGGAAGAGTCAATATAAGAGATTTTCAGCAATTCCACATACTCAACTATCGTTTAGTCTTTCATAATTGCTAGCACTCACGCAATATTTATGGGTATGGAGTTTTAAATCGGGCACAGAGAAATATAGGGGCTTATAGTTTTGCCTCCCAATGTTTTACCTCAAGGGTAATGTCAACAATAATAGTTCATGAAAACTCACATCCAATTAGCTATATATATCAGGATCTTTCCAACACATTGTGCTTTCCAAAGGATAAAATCTAAAAAGGAAAGGTGAAGCTCACTATGACTCTTTGCATGAAGTATAAGACAAGAATAAAAGATAGGCCCTTCGCAGAGGGAAGCAGAGGTTGTCATGCGCTTTTATGGTTGGATGCACAAAATCTTAATGCTAAAGAACGTCACTTTATATTGCCACTTGTGATATGGACCTTTATTATGCAGTCCATCGCTTTTATTTCTTCCATATCACAAGATCGTATAAAGCTTATTTTCTCCACACCAATAAGTCATACATATTTAGAGAGCAATTTTTATTGCTTGCACTGATGACAACTTACTTGATGGATCTCACTCAATCCATAGGTAGATATGGTGGACTCTCATGGCAAAACTGGGTTTAAGGATATTTGGAAGCACAAGTATTATTTCTACTTGGTGCAAAGAACTTGGCTAGCATGAGAGGGAAAGACAAGCTCAGCATGGTGGATGATCCATGACAATATAATTTATCTCATATGTAAGAAAACATAACCCATTATGTTGTCTTCCTTGTCCAACGTCAACTCTTTAGCATATCATACTTTAATGAGGGCTCACAATCATAAAAGATGTCCAAGATAGTATATTTATATGGGAAGACCTGTCTTTCTTTATTACATCTTATTAATTGCAACAATGACCAAAACTATGTTTGTCAACCCTCAACAACTTTTATTCATCATACTCTTTATATGTGAGCTCATTACTCTCCATAAGATCCATATGATCTCTTTATTTCTTTTTATTTCTTCTCTTTTATTTTATTCCCTCAAGATCATAGCAAGGTAATCAAGCCCTTGAATCACCACTAATCTTTACTATATATAGCTCACGGACTCGATTACATAGAAAGATCATAAAGCAAAACTCACAACTAGATCATACTAAAACTTTATTCTACTAGATCAAGATATTATCAAAAGGATTGAACTAAGAAAAACGGTAAAGATAAAAGTGATGGTGATATGATACCGGGGCACTCCCCCAAGCTTGGCAGTTGCCAAGGGGAGTGCCCATACCCGATGCTCAGTTCTTCTTTGTTGGTGAAGAAGGTGTTGGTGATGATGGGTAGTCACACATCGAGCGTAAGAGATCCTCCAATTTGCGGATAATGCCCTTGAGTGCGATGATATGCACCTTCAACAAAATATTTTCACTTGTGAGATACTTGTTTTGAATACAAGCTAACTCAATCATCTTGAAAGCCCTCAATCTCCATTGGGGTAAAGAGAATGTTGTGAGGTGGAAGGATGTCTTCTTCTGCTACTGCCAGAACTTGATCCCCCATGGCCTTCTTGATCCCATCATCCTTGTTGATCTCTCCAGGTTCTTCTCTCTTTAGCTATATCTTCATTAGCTAAGCATCGTTTCCCTCATTGTTGGAGAAGGAGGGAGACGACATGATGCTTGGCCTTGACAACCCTGGCAGAAAACAACTCGAAACAAGAATAGGAGATTTTTGCGTGATACGGTGGTCAAAACCTTCGGGAGATTAAATAATGAATTTTTACTGACCAATAGAAGTATCGGGCAAGAAAACGGAGTCTGGAGAGCACACGAGGTACCCACGAGGCAGGGGGCGCGCCCAGGGGGGTAGGGCGCACCCTCCACCCTTGTGGAGGCCTCGTGTCCTTTCGGTTTGCTTCTTATTTTCCTATTTTCTCAAATATTCCAAAACGGAGAAAAATTGCCATTAGAACTATTTTGGAGTCGGTTTACTTACCGTACCACGTACCTATTCCTTTTTAGAGTCTGAAATGTTCCAGAAAGTGTCTCTTATGTATTCCTCCGGTGTTACGGTCTAAATAACATTAGTTTCAACATTTATAGGATTACCTGAGATATAATGTTTGATTCTTTGACCGTTCACCACCTTCGGATTTATGCCTTCGAAGTTGTTGATTTTTATGGCACCGGAATGATAGACCTCCTCGATGACGTAAGGACCTTCCCATTTAGAGAGAAGTTTGCCTGCAAAAAATCTTAAACGAGAGTTGTATAGCAATACATAATCACCTACATTAAATTCACGCCTTTGTATCCTTTTATCATGCCATCTTTTAACCTTTTCTTTAAACAACTTGGCATTTTCATAGGCCTAGGTTCTCCATTCATCAAGTGAGCTAATGTCAAATAACCTCTTCTCACCGGCAAGTTTGAAGTCATAGTTGAGCTCTTTAATAGCCCAATATGCCTTATGTTCTAATTCAAGAGGTAAGTGACATGCTTTCCATAAACCATTTTATAAGGAGACATACCCATAGGATTTTTATATGCAGTTCTATAAGCCCATAATGCATCATCAAGTTTCTTGGACCAATTCTTTCTAGATCTATTAACAGTCTTTTGCAAAATTAATTTAAGCTCTCTATTGCTAAGTTCTACTTGACCACTAGACTGTGGGTGATAAGGAGATGCAATTCTATGATTAACATCATACTTAGCAAGCATTTTACGAAAGGCACCATGAATAAAATGTGAACCACCATCAGTCATTAAATATCTAGGGACTCCAAACCTCGGGAAAATAACTTCTTTAAGCATCTTAATAGAAGTGTTATGATCAGCACTACTAGTTGGAATAACTTCTACCCACTTAGTAACGTAATCAACAGCAACTAAAATATGTGTAACCCATTAGAGGAAGGAAAAGGTCTCATATAATCAAAGCCCCAAACATCAAATGGTTCAATAACAAGTGAATAATTCATAGGCATTTCTTGACGTCTACTAATATTACCAATTCTTTGACATTCATCACAAGATAAGACAAACTTACGGGCATCCTTGAAGAGAGTAGGCCAATAAAAACCGGATTGCAATACCTTGTGTGCAGTTCTATCTCCATCGTGGTGTCCTCCATAAGCCTCGGAGTCACACTTGCATAGGATCTGTTCCTGTTCATGCTCAGGTACACAATGCCTAATAATACCATCTACTCCCTTGTTTATAAAGATGTGGGTCATCCCAAAAGTAATGTCTCAAATCATAGAAAAACTTCTTCTTTTGCTGGTATGTGAAACTAGGTCGTATAAATTTAGCAACAATGTAATTAGCATAATCAACATACCATGGAGCAGTATGAGAAGCATTTATGGCATTTAATTGTTCATCAGGGAAGCTATCATCAATAGGTAATGGGTCATCAAGAACATTTTCTAACCTAGACAAGTTGTCTGCAATGGGGTTCTCAGCTCCCTTTCTATCAATAATATGCACATCAAATTATTGTAGCAAGAGAACCCATCTAATAAGTCTAGGTTTAGCATCTTTATTTTCCATAAGGTATTTAATAGTAGCATGATCAGTGTGAATAGTTACTTTAGAATCAACAATATAAGGTTTAAAATTATCACAAGCAAATACAACTACTAAGAATTCCTTTTCAGTAGTAGCATAATTTCTTTGGGCACTATCTAGAGTTTTACTAGCATGTTGGATAACATTTAATTTCTTATCAACTCTTTCCCCTAGAACAACGCCTATAGCATAATCGCTAGCATCACACATAATTTCAAAGGGTAAATTCCAATCAGGTGGCTGAACAATAGGTGCAGAAATCAAAGCTTTCTTAAGTATTTCAAATGATTCTACACAATCATCATCAAAGACAAAAGGAATATCTTTTTGTAATAGGTTAGTCAGAGGCCGAGAAATTCTTGAGAAGTCCTTGATGAACCTCCTATAAAAACCAGCATGACCAAGGAAACTTCTTATACCTTTGATATCCTTGGGACACGACATCTTTTCAATAGCATCAACTTTAGCTTTATCAACTTCAATACCTCTTTCAGAAATTTTGTGCCCCAAGACAATACCTTCATTAACCATAAAGTGGCACTTCTCCCAGTTCAAGACAAGATTAGTTTCTTCACATCTCTGCAAAAATCGATCATGGTTGCTCAAGCAATCATCAAAATAGGATCCATAAACGGAGAAATTGTCCATGAAAACCTCACAAATCTTTTCACAAAAGTCAGAGAATATAGCCATCATGCATCTTTGAAAGGTAGCAGGTGCATTACATAAACCAAAAGGCATACGTCTATAAGCAAAAGTACCGAAAGGTCAAGTAAAAGTAGTCTTTTCTTGATCCTCAGCTGACACAGGTATTTGAGAGAAACCAGAGTAACCATCTAGAAAGAAAAAGTGTGTATGTTTGGATAATCTTTCTAGCATTTGATCAATAAAAGGTAAAGGGTAATGATATTTTTAGTGGCTTTATTTAATTTGTGGAAATCAATTACCATCCTATAACCTGTAATAATTCTTTGCAGAATCAATTCATCTTTATCATTAGGAACGACAGTAATACCTCCCTTCTTAGGGACACAATGGACATGACTTACCTACTGACTATCAGCAACGGGATAAATTATACCTGCCTTAAGGAGCTTTAATATTTCCTTTCTTACCACTTCTTTCATTTTAGGATTTAGCTGTCGTTGGTGATCAATAACTAGTGTGGCGTCTTCCTCCAAATTTATTTTGTGTTGACATAGAGTGGGACTAATGCCATTAAGACCATCAAGAGTATATCCAATAGCAACATGATGCTTCTTCAGAGTTTTCAATAATCTCTCTTCTTCATGCTCTGAAAGGTTAGCACTAATAATAACAGGATATATCTTCTTTTCATCAAAATAAGCATATTTAAGAGTATCAGGCAATGGTTTATGCTCAAACATGGGATCACCCTTGGGTGGAGGAGGATCCCCTAGGATTTCAACAGGCAAGTTGTGTTTCAGAATAGGTCCCTTTTTAAAGAATACCTCATCTATTTCCCTTCTTTCATTCATGAACATATCATTTTCATGGTCTAGCAAATATTGTTCTAAAGGATTAGTAGGAGGCACATCAATAGAAGCAAGAGCAATAATTTCATCTTTACTAGGAAATTCCTCATCACGGGGTTGTCTACGAAACTTAGCAAAATTAAACTCATGAGACATATCCCCTAAACCAACAGAAACGATATCCTTATTGCAGTCTATCTTAACATTAATAGTATTCAAGAAGGGTCTACCAAATATAATGGGACAAAAGCTATCTTGTGGGGAACCAAGAACAAGAAAATCAGCAGGATATTTAATCTTCCCACACAAGACATCAACATCTCTAACAAACCCAATTGGTGAAATAGTATCTCTATTGGCAAGCTTAATGGTGACATCTATATCTTCTATCTCAGTAGGTGCAATATCATGCATAATTTCATTGTATAAGGAATGAGGTATTACACTTGCACTAGAACCCATATCACATAAGCCATGGTAGCAATGATCTCCTATTTTAACATAAATAACAGGCATGCCTACAAACAGGTCTATGTTTATTTTTAGTATCAGGTCTAGCAATTCTAGCAGTCTCATCACAGAAGTAAATAACATGCCAATCAATATTATCGGCCAAGAGATCTTTAACCATAGAAATATTAGGTTCAACTTTAACTTTCTCAGGGGGTTTGTGTGTCCTAATATTACTTTTGTTGACTACAGTTGAAACTTTAGCATGATCCTTTATTCTAACAGGGAAAGGTGGTTTCTCAACATAAGCAGTAGGAACAACAGGATCATTATAAGTGATAGTATTTTCTTCAACTTTAATAGGTGCAACTACTTTTACTTCAATGCAAGGATTATATTTAAACCACTTCTCCTTAGGGAGATCAACATGAGTAGCAAAGGATTCACAAAAGGAAGCTACTATCTCAGAGTCAAGTCCATATTTAGTGCTAAATTCACGAAATGCATCGGTATCCATAAAGGATTAACACAATCCATCGGGCATACCTGCAAGCTTAAATAATCCACAAACTTCATCCACATAGATTAAGTGTAAATCGGGATGCAATGTTCCATCTCCTGCAAAGGGATTAGCTAGCAGTTTCTCTATCATACCCGAAGGAATTTCAAAGTAAACATTTTCAGTAGATTCAGTAGGTTTAGGAGCAACTCTTTGCTCTACTGGAGGGGGTGAAGACTCCCCGAACAAGCCCGTCAAAGGATTATGTTCCATAGTAATAAGTGACAGTAAATTTCAGCACACTATATAAATTTTTCCATACCAAATTCCACCTACCAAAGGCGCTTCACTCCCCGGCAACAGCGCCTGAAAAGAGTCTTGATGACCCACAAGTATAGGGGATCTATCGTAGTCCTTTCGGTAAGTAAGAGTGTCGAACCCAACGAGGAGCAGAACGAAATGATAAGCAGTTTTCAGTAAGGCATTCTCTACAAGCACTGAAATTATCGGTAACAGATGGTTTTGTGATAAGGTAATTTGTAACGAGTAGCAGATAATAAAAGTAAGTAAGGTGCAGCAAGATGGCCCAATCCTTTTTGTAGGAAAGGACAAGCCTTGAAAAACTCTTATATGAAGGAAAGCGCTCCCGAGGACACATGGGAATTGTCGTCAAGCTAGTTTTCATCACGCTCATATGATTCGCGTTCGGTACTTTGATAATTTGATATGTGGGTGGACCGGTGATTGGGTGCTGTCCTTACTTGGACAAGAATCCCACTTATGATTAACCCCTATTGCAAGCATCCGCAACTACAATAGAAGTATTAAGGTAAACCTAACCATAGCATGAAACATATGGATCCAAATCAGCCCCTTACGAAGCAACGCATAAACTAGGGTTTAAGCTTCTGTCACTCTAGCAACCCATCATCTACTTATTACTTCCCGATGCCTCCCTCTAGGCCCAAACAATGGTGAAGTGTCATGTAGTAGACGTTCACATGACACCACTAGAGGGATGAAAACATACATCTCATCAAAATATCGAACGAATACCAAATTCACATGACTACTAATAGCAAGACTTCTCTCATTTCCTCAGGAACAAACATAACTACTCACAAATCATATTCATGTTCATAATCAGAGGGGTATTAAAATGCATAATGGATCTGAACATATGATTTCCACCAAATAAACCAACTAGCATCAACTACAAGGAGTAATCAACACTACTAGCAACCCACAGGTACCAATCTGAGGTTTGGATACAAAGATTGGATACAAGACATGAACTAGGGTTTGAGATGAGATGGTGCTGGTGAAGATGTTAATGGAGATTGACCCCCTCCCGATGAGAGGATCGTTGGTGATGATGATGGAGATGATTTCCCCCTCCCAGAGGGAAGTTTCCCCGGCAGAACAGCTCTACCGGAGCCCTAGATTGGTTCTGCCAAGGTTCCACCTCGTGGCGTGTAGCGACCCGACCTCAGACGGTCAAGTCTCTGTGTATCTGTGCCATCCCTGGATCGGTATGCTGGCACACACAGTACATCAATGTATATATCAAAGTGCAATCACATGTATAAATAACGTAAAACTGATATATACCTCATAAGTCTCAGCGGAAACAAATAATCGGGTGTGGAGTCCCATCAACGCCATCGGCAGGTTGAGTGTAGAACGTAACCCTGTACCGTACTCTTACTCGTCGGAAGGAACATATCTGCAACATGAGACATTGCAGCCGTGTAGGTCAGTACATTGAATGTACCAGCAAGATCACAATATGAGGAAAGCAGATGATAAAACTATTCTATATGCAATATGGCTTTGTGGCTCTGTGTCAGATGTTTTTGCGTAAAAGCTGGTTTTATTTTCCCTACAACAAAGGAATATCAAGAGTCTGTACTACGGAGTTTTCTGTCATGACATGGTTCCGCCAACCGATGTCCCACACCCAAATCATCATAAGTTGCCCATAATTAAATTATCAGTCCGGTGTTGGGAGTTCCGAGATAGATCCAAGTCCAGAGGCTCAAATTGTCCGTAACCGGGGACACGGCTAATTGATTAGGTTTTAACCCTCTACAGAGGTTTGTACACTTTACCCGCAAGATTCGATCCCTCTCTTTACATTCTCGCACTTCAGGGTGTTTGAGAACAAGATGACCGAAACATGGTCTTCCTAAGAGTTCCTCTGACCACTGTCCGGTGCTCATCCAATCCTACCGTAGTTCTACATCTGCTAGCACCGTCCCAGCCATAGTCACAACTAAGGTCAACCAAGTCAGAGCCCATAGTGACTTGCGGTTGCACAGGTAAGCTTCCGGGCATGAAGTATTCTTCCGTCTCTTTGAGTCTGGGTGAAGCTTTCCGCAAGATGTCATGGCGCTTCTCCATGCATGCCGGCCAACCACTGGTTTCTCCAGGGTGCCCGTCAACCGTCCTTCACCCAGTAGTGTGTATTGAATTCTTGTCTCGAGTCTCGAAATCTTGAGGAGTCCGGAAGATGCAGTCCTTGCCGGTGCCATCATGAAGTTGTCACCATTGACGTAGAGTCCTCCTTTTTCACATGACTCTCATGAACTCATACCAAACCCCGTCTACTATAGCGTAGCATTAAAACTATATAACGTCCCAGGTTTGGTAACTGGGAGATGGGTTTCTACCTCATGCATTCTACTCAACTACAAGATTCAATAACACTACTGGAGAGATTATTGAAAGGGTGCTACTACATGCAAATAAACATAGGTATGGAAAACATGGTCAAAGTGAACTTGCCTGGTAAGTTGATGAAGATAACAACGCTCTCGAAACTAACTTGATAGGACTATTCGCAACTCTCCGATGAAATCTATAATAACAAACATGAAATTCGCATAAGCAAGCATTCTAGCAAGCAAATCTAACAATCAAAAGAAAACTCAATAAGAAAACCCAACACAAAACAAATAACACATCGAAAGAACTAATAGGGGAAAACTATAAAGAACCTACTAGGAAAACCTTTTGCCTTAACTACAAAGATAGTTTTGTCCTAAGCAAAACTTAACAAAGAAAATACTAAACTAATAACTTCAACAGAAAATAAAATTTAAATCAACTAAGTTAACATAAAGTATTTTCATAAAGTTTTACTAGCAAAAGGAAACACATAAAAAGCTAAAATAAAACTCTAATTATGCGTAAAACAAAACTAGTAAGAAAAAGAAATAAAACATTTTATTTTTCTGTAAATAAAATTTCACCCTCTAGTACTACAGAAACAAATCTGAAATAAAATATAACAGAGGTGAAAATAATTTTTAGAGTAATTAAAACAAGAGAAAACATAAACAAAGTGACATAAAGTAAAACAGAGTTGTTTTCGAGTAAAACTAATTTTAATGAAATCTATAAATACCCAAATTAATCCTACTGCTAGGCAAGGTCAAAACAAAGCAGTGGCAAAAAGAATCACCTAAAAATATTAATTCTACCTCATTTTATAGCAGAAATACTAATCTGAATAAATCTCATAAAAACAATTTTATAAAAAACTAAAACATGGCCTAAACTATTTTATACAGAATCTAGACAAAATTACGAAACTAGGGCAATTGGAATCACTCAAATTGGATCTAAAACATAAAAGTTATAAGCAATCTAAAATCAGAACTATTCTGTTTTTTTAAAACGAAACGAAAAAAAAACAGATCGGGCACTAGCTACAAGTCGGGCTCCTATTGGGCCAGGGAAGTGTGCGATCCGAATTTATACAGTGCTCGGCTGTAAGATAACTAAAACTCTAGTCTGCTCTTAATAAAAAACAGCGAACCGGTTCGATCTAACCGAAGAAAACCGATCTACCAAACAAACCGATCTACTAAACCGATCTAAATAAAACCGGTCAATATAAGAAAAACCAAAACAATTTTTTTTCTTAACTGAACGACAGAGCTCATAAGTACAGAGAAGAATCAACGTACGTTGGGGCGATGGGGCGACTCGGCTCCGTCGGTTCCGATGGTCGGAGGCAGCGGCGGAGGTGTCGAGTAGATGCGGTGATGAGTCGCGGTTACGGAGGTGGCGACGGAGTAACTTGGGAACATCGGATGGCTGCGGGGCAAGGTGACGAAACTCGGTGCTCCAGGTGCTCTGGCGAAGACAACGAGTTTGGTATGGCCTCTGTAGATGGAGAGGGGAAAACAAAACTAGAGATTGAGAGTCGTCGAAACACAAAAGAAGAAGACTCTGGATGGCTCACTGGAGTGGGAAAATGACGATGAACTGCAGCGTCTTCGGCCAGATTGGAACGACAAGTACGAGCTATAGGGTTGGACATGGCGAGAGATTTCAAGGGGAATCGGAAGAGGAGGGTCGGGGCTATTTATAGGACATCTTCCTTGGGCGAGGGGAAGCCTGGAGATAGGGTTTCCAAGAGGATCGGACGTGGCGGCGGCGTTGGGTACGTGTACGTGTAGGTTTCTGTATTGTTGGGTTCATGGGGAGAAGAAAGAAGAGGTGGGGCCCTTCAGGCAGTGACCGTGGGGGATGGGGAGAGGTTCGGGCGGCCGACGCGCTGGGGATCGAGCGAGCATGGGCGCTGGCCTCCTCGGCCTCGTGCGGGCGGCGCTCGTGTGCTGGGCGCTGGCCTAGCTGCTTGCTGGGATGGGCCTGGTTTCTTCCCTTTTTTTGACAAAGAAGCTGGTGCGTGGCCTAAAGCACGATGCTAAAGCGCTCATGCGCTGGCTGGGCGTTGCCCTTTTTTTTGAAATAAGACAGAAAAATAAATATAGAGAAAATATAATATAAATTTTATATAGGACATATATATATATATCAAAATTCCAAGAAAAATAAATCCTATCACCGAGCACATTTTTCCAGAGGTAAAATCCAAACAAAAAAACAATTTTTTTATATAAATTCCAAATAAACTCAAATTTGAATTCAAAAACTTTTGGCATTAATTTTCTCCTGACTTTTTGGGAGTGTCATGTTAGCTCCTCTCATACTTTTAAACAAGTATTTGTCACGGGTATTTCAAATAAATTTCGAATGCCAAGTTGAATCCAAATTCAAATAAAATGCAAATGCCTCTGAAATTTCCAAATGCCACTCAATTTCACACAATCAGTCACTCACAATCAAACAAATAATCAAAGTTATTTATTTAATATAACATTCCAAAATTGAAAATTTTGGGATGTTACATGGCAGCGGAGTTTCTTCCCGAGATCTTGCTTATGATTTTTTCCTCGACGAAAGACTTGATATAGTAGAAGATGGGCATCGGAGGGCCACCAGGGGGGCCATGAGGTAGGGGGGCGCGCCCCCCACCCTCGTGGCCAGGGTGTGGGCCCCCTCTGGAACTTCTTTCGCCCAATATTTTTATATATTCTGAAAATAACTTCCGTGAAGTTTCAAGACTTTTGGAGCTGTGCAGAATAGGTCTCTAATATTTGCTCCTTTTTCAGCCCAGAATCCCAGCTGCCGGCATTCTCCCTCTTCATGTAAACCTTGTAAAATAAGAGAGAATAGGCATAAGTATTGTGATATGATGTGTAATAACAGCCCATAATGCAATAAATATCGATATAAAAGCATGATGCAAAATGGACGTATAATGGACAAGTCCCATCCGTTAGCTTAGCATAATGATCGTTTAGTTTTTTCTGCTATTGATTTTTTCATTACTTATACATGTTTCTCAGACTATGAGATTATGCAACTCGCGAATACCGGAGGAACACCTTGTGTGCTATGAAAAGTCACAACATAACTGGGTGATTATAAAGAAGCTCTACAGGTGTCTCCGATGGTGTTTGTTGAGTTGGCATAGATCGAGATTAGGATTTGTCACTCCGTGTATCGAAGAGGTATCTCTGGGCCTTCTCAGTAATGCACATCACTATGATCCTTGCAATCAATGTGTCTAATGAGTTAGCCACGGGATGATGCATTACGGAATGAGTAAAGAAACTTGCCTGTGACGAGATTGAACTAGGTATGATGATACCGACGATCGAATCTCGGGCAAGTAACATACCGATGACAAAGGGAACAACGTATGTTGTTATGCGGTTTGACCGATAAAGATCTTTGTAGAATATGTAGGAGCCAATATGAGCATCTAGGTTCTGCTATTGGCTATTGACCAGAGATATGTCTCAGTCATGTCTACATAGTTCTCGAACCCGTAGGGTCCACACACTTGACGTTCCATGACGATTTGTATTATGAGTTTCCTGTTTTGATGAACCGAAGTTTGTTCGGAGTCCCGGATGAGATCACGGACATGACGAGGAGTCCCGAAGTGGTCGAGACATAAAGATTCATATATTGGAAGGCTACATTCGGACACCGGAATGGTTCGGGTCATTTCGGATAATTTTCGGAGTACCGGGGGTTACCGGAACCCCCCCCCCCCCCCCCCCCCGAAAGTTCATGGGCCCTAGAGGAAAGGATAGGAGGGCCACAAGGGAGGCCGTGTGCCCCCCCATGGCCGGTCCGAATTGGACTAGGGAGGGGGTAGTGCCCCCTCTTTCCTTCTCCCCTCCTCCTCCTTCCCTCCTTCTCCCTCTCTTGGATGGAAGGGGACTCCAACTAGGATTGGGAATCCTAGTTGGACTCCCAATGGCGCGCGCCCCCTCTAGGGCCGGCCTCCTCCTCCTCCTCCCCCTTTATATACATGGGAGGGGGCACCCCAAAGGACACACAAGTTTCTCTTAGCCGTGTGCGGTGCCCCCCTCCACAGTTACACACCTCAGTCATATCGTCGTAGTGCTTAGACAAAGCCCTGTGTCGGTAAACATCATCATCACCGTCGCCACGCCGTCGTGCTGACGGAACTCTCCCTCGGCCTCAACTGGATCAAGAGTTCGAGGGACGTCACCGAGCTGAACGTGTGCTGATCGCGGACGTGCCTTACGTTCGGTACTTGGATCGGTTGGGTCACAAAGACGTTCGACTACATCAACCGTGTAACTAGACGCTTCCACTTTCGGTCTACGAGGGTACGTAGACACACTCTCCCCTCTTGTTCCTTTGCATCTCCTAGATAGATCTTGCATGATCGTAGGTAAAATATTGAAATACTGCATTCCCTGACAGTGGCATCCGAGCCAGGTCTATGCGTAGATGTGTAGGATCGAAAGTATGTCTAGAGGGGGGTGATTAGACTACTTGACCAAATAAAAATCTAGACTTTTCCCAATTTTAGTTCTAGACAGATTTTAGCAACTTAGCACAAGTCAAGCAATCAACCTACACATGCAATTCTAAGAGTATAGCAGCGGAAAGTAAAACAATTGCATATGAAGGTAAAGGGAGGAGTTTGGAGTGTGCAAACGCAATTGGAGACACGGAGATTTTTGGCGTGGTTCCGATAGGTGGTGCTATCGTACATCCACGTTGATGGAGACTTCATCCCACGAAGGGTAACGGTTGTGCGAGTCCACGGAGGGCTGCACCCACGAAGGGTCCACGAAGAAGAAACCTTGTCTATCCCACCATGGCCGTCGCCCACGAAGGACTTGCCTCACTCAGGTAGATCTTCACGAAGTAGGCGATCTCCTTGCCCTTACAAACTCCTTGGTTCAACTCCACAATCTTGAGGGAGGCTCCCAAGTGAAACCTAACCAATCTAGGAGACACCACTCTCCAAGAGGTAACAAATGGTGTGTTGATGATGAACCCCTTGCTCTTCTGCTTCAAATGATAGTCTCCCCAACACTCAACTCTCTCTCACGGGATTTGGATCATCTCGGTTGGACCAAAAATGTTACGAAAGGGAAACGGAGAGTTTGCATTGCAATCTCGGTGGGACCGATCGCTCATCTCGGTTGGACCGAAATGTTACGAAGGGGAATAGAGAGATTACAATCCCATCTCGGTGAGACCGAGATCCCTATTAGTGAGACTGAGATCCCTATCGGTGAGACCGAAAAGACTAGGGTTTCTAGCAGTGGCTATGTCAACTAAACTCGATGGCGCCGGATAGAAAATTTTGGTGGGGCCGAGTTTGACTGTTTGTTGAGACATATGTGTATGTGAGAAACTAGTTGAGGGTTTTGGAGCATATCACTAAGCACTTTGAGCAAGCAAGCCATTAGGCAACACCTCATCCCCTCTTAATAGTATTGGCTTTTCATGTGGACTCAATGTGATCTTGGATCACTTAAAATGAAAGATGTAAAGTCCTAAGCTTTGAGCTTCAGCCAATCCTTTGTTCTTAGAATTTTGAGGGATCCACTTTTCTCATCCATGCCATGCCAATTATTTAGCTTTCCTGAAATGTTTATCTTGAAATAGCATTATCTCAATGAACTATATGTTGTTAGGAATTACCAAAACCACCCATGGATAGTTGCACTTTCAATCTCCCCCTTTTTGGTAATTGATGACAACATATAGATCAAAGGTTCGACAAATGATAAATAAGATTGAAAAAACATCGTCGCTTTGAGAAGTATGTGATAAGCAAGAGGTCTCCCTAAATTTGTGCATTATTTAAAATTTGCTTTTGAATGCAAATGCACAATCGATTAGGATCATGGGTTACTCTTCCATGTCACATACATCTTGGTGGAGCACTCAAAATGATAGAGATTAAAAGCATGCACTCATCACCAAGTAAGTGAATGATCATGTAAGGAATATAAAGGATAGCATCATTCAACCAAACATTAAGGGTAGCATATGATCAACCACATGATCAACAAGTATCTCACAAGGACATAAGGTATCTCACACAAGCACTCAATAAAGAAGTTCAACCAAAATAGCAAGAGAGATAAAAAGAACCACACTCTCTCTCGAAGCCTATGATCTATACATTTTTCTCCCCCTTTTGCAACAAGTTACCAAAAAGTTCAGAAATGCATAGTGCTAAGCGACTCTCAGGCTTGATCATCGGGAGGTGGTGTAGAGAGAACTCCAAGGATGAAGGATTCCGATGAAGTAGTTGGAGCTGATGGAGTGGGTGCTGGAGGTGGCACTGGAATTGTGGCTGCTGGTGCTGACACTGAAGCTCGAGTATCTGTTACGGGCACTGCAACAGAACTTGGACCGCGTGGCACTTGCTTGAAAGCATCAGTGGTAGACTTGCCCTTCTTCTCCTCTGCTTCCTCCTGTAGCTGCTCAACTGTAGTTTGGATCTCAGTTACCTTGACATCCAGATCATAGAACTTCTGCTAAACGATCCTCTCCAAACTCTCCTGGTTCCGAGTCAAGGTGGCCAAGCCCTTCTCAATTCTTAGTGTAGCTTGAATCAGATATCCAAGCTGATCTTGCCTGGTCTTCAAGAAGGCCTGAGATGCCTCTTCAGTAGTTGGCATCCTTGCAGCTTTCTCTGCCCTTGCCTTCTCTCTCTTCTCATGTGCTTGAGCTGAAGATGGTTCATTTTCATCCATCACCACAGTGTTGTCTTCAAATTCAGGGTATATGGGTAGGTGCTCCTTATCCAAAAGATATGTGCATGTGCCCATCTTTGAGTTGATGAGCTCTTGAATTTGTGGGGCATACCCACAACTTCTCTTCTGGTCAGCAGCAGTCCTCTTGATTGTCTCAACAATCAAACTCATGACCTTGAACTTCTGTGGGACATCAAATATGTGCAACAAGTTTATAACATGTCCTCTGATCATATTGTGATCACCTGACTTGGGTAGCAGTGTGTGACTTAGAATCCAGTTTATGGTAGGCAGACCAGACAACAGGTAGTGGACAGATCGAAACTTATGTGTATCCAAAGCAGCATCTGGGATCTCTTAGTCCATGTTGGCCATTGTGTTGTGGTCTTTCTTCTTATTAGCATAAACATCCAAGTCATCCTCACTTTCTTTTGGGGCATTGATCAACTGAGCCCATTCATCAATAGAAGATTGGTACCTGGTACCCTCAGACATCCAAACGATCTTCCCATCTGGATAGAAATGGGCAGTGGAGTAGAACTGCATGATCAACTCATCGTTCCACTTGGTGAGCTTCTCGGCAACAAAAGTGTCAACTCCACATGCCTGGAAGCTATCATACACACCTGGGAAGTGATCCTCATTCTCCTTAATGAACTCCCAATCCACCCATTTCATGTCACATACAATGGGCTTCTTGTCAAGCAACACCATCTATAAAAATCTTGTTTGTTCCTTGGTGTGAAACCTGTAGTCCACAACAGTTCTCCTCCTGATAGCATAAGGATCAGACTGTCTCCATAGTCTCAATCCTGCATCCTTCCTGATTTTCATGTTTTCTGCAACTGGATGTGCGTCATTGTGGTCAGGGATCTTGGGTTTCAGCTTCCTCAACACAACCGAGTCATCTTCTTCTTCAGCAGCTTCAGGCACTGGGGCCTTGTTCTTTTCCTCAGCAGAAATGTTTCTAGTGCTTCTCTTGGGCTTCTGAGCTGGAGCAGTAGCCTTGGGAACAACTTTGGGCTTAGATGGAGCAGCCCCTAATCTGATTGCATCTCCCATGAGCTTTTGTGCTTTGGGTGCTGGTGCAGCATCCTCTTCCTCTTCATCATCATCTCTCATAATTGATGATCCGCCAAGCACTCTGGCAGTGGTCTTCTTGACCCTTTCCTTCCTTTTCTTTCCTTCGCCAACTACCTCTTTAGATGGCTTGGAGGTTTCAACAATGGATGCTCTGGCCTTAGACATGGGGACTCTCTTTGCTGGTGCCTTCTTATGCATCCCTGGCTTAACTGTAGCAGCTGAGCCATACTCCTTTTTCAGCACCTTTTTCTTTGAAGTGGCCTCATCCTCAACAGCCACATAATCTTCATCCTCTGAATCAGAAGTTCTCTTCTTCCTTGTCCTGGTAGCTGCCTTTGGCAAGTTACTTGGTGTGCTCCTGCTGCCATCATCAGAAGAACTGGAGGGACTAGTGCCCACACTCATCTGCACCTGCTGTTCAGACTTGTTCTGGCTGTCACTTTGATCAGACATCTTGCAGGCAAACTGTCAGCAGACCCTGTGAATAGATTATAGATGAGGTAGAGTAGATGAGCATCACAAAGTACAGGAGTTTGCAAAACAATTGACTCAAAAACTTAGTTTTAGTTCTTCACAAAAAGCATTTCGGAGCTATCGATTTGTAAACTCGATGATACCAAAGCATCTTTTGGAACCTAAACTAGTGAACTCAGTCAGAACGAGTCACAGTTTGGTGGCACCAAGACTGCTAGGGTTTCACAGAGAATTGAACTTGGTCACATCGATTTGCAATTTTCGGTCAGACCAAAAACACATGTGCAATGGCCTAAGCCAAATCGATGAGACCGATTTCTACAACTCGGTCGGTCCGAGATGAATTCGGCGCAGACCTAACCCTAAATTTTCAAATCAAAACTAATCTATGGGACGTTTTCGCTGGACAGGATGATTTCATTCGTGGCGAGAATCATGGCAAAGCAATGTGCAAGGAATCGGAGTTATAGATTATCACAAAGATCAAGTTCGTACCCTAGTTCGGCGGCGAACTTGCTACGGCGGCAACGACGGGGCAGATTGTCGTTGACGGCCGTGGAGACCAGCGGCGGGTGGTCGCTGGCGATAAGAAGACGATCCGGAGACCCGAAGTGGCAGAGTAGGTTATGCGCGGGCGAAGGGGTTTCATAAAAATTTCCAAAATTTGGCCCGTCGGTATATATAACCTGACCCTATAGGTGTGACCGAGTGGAACAACTCGGTGGCACCAAGATGCAAAACTTCAGGCAGTTACTGCAACTTGGTGTGACCGAAAGGTTCTAATCGGTTGCACCGAGATTGAAAACCTAGATCAACTAAGTGATCTCGATAGGACCGAAAAGGATGAATTGGTCAGACCGAAATGCACAAAGAGGTTTTGGAAGTTTAAGTCTATGACGAATCGGGAACTCCGAGTGCTCCTCACACAGAGTGGTTCGAATCTGACTGGATCAAACTTTGTGATGTAGCATGAATAGAGTTTGAGACGAGAAAAGCATAGATAGCTAGAGGGAGTTCTTAGGCATTCTTGTCCATCCATTTGGCAAAAGAGAAAAAGCCAAACAATCAAAGCAACAAATGGATGTCCTTGAATGAGTAAAATATGCAACCAACATGCTTACTCAATAAGATGGCAAATGAAATATGTGACAAGGCATGCACAAACACTCTATCATCTATCAAGCAATTGGCGATGACTAGGTCATCCATATATGAGTACATTGACTTAGGCGTCAAATGAGAACATTTGATCATAGGTCATATTCATCGTTTAAGCACAAGTGGGGATGCCGCTTTTACATAAAGCATTGTTGTGTTCACACCATTAGAGTTGCTTTAACTCAATTGATTAGAGTAAAGCTCTCACTAGATGTGATATCCCCCCTAAGAGGGATCAACTAACCTTGGGTTTTGTCGATGATGACTTCATGTAGGTGTTGAAGATGTAGATGCTCAATGTTGATGTAGATCATTCGGAGCAATCCTTTGGAGTGAGTTGCACTTTAAATACCTACATGGGTTAGTCCCACTAGGAACAAACAAGGATATCCATAGACATAGAGTGATATGTACACAAGATGATGTCCATGGAAGCATTAGGTTACCTTGTCCCTTGTCTTACGAACAAGAGGGTTTGTGACTCCTTGAACTAGTGCAAGATATGAAAGTTGTTTGCACTTGTCCTCGCCAAAATGATATGAGTGAAGTATGTTGGCGGAGTCACCCTCAAGAAATCTCTAGTTCTTTTTCTTCGGGATCCACACCATCTTGATGGGAATCCTTGGAGTTGTAGTCGTACTTGATGAAGTAGAACTTGATGTAGTATTGGGAACCCACTTGACCAAGGCCTTAGGTGCTTCTTCAAATGCATCAATCTCCTCTTGAAGCATGTCCTTGCCTTTTAGCTTGTGGTCTTGTGGTGGAAGATCATCTTGAGATTGTGTTCCTTTGAAATAAGTAGGATCATAATTCTCTTGTTGAGGAACAAACTTCGTCTTGGGGTATTGATCTTCTTCCCACTCAACTGCATTGGCATTGAACTTCCGTTCAAAACCAAGACCTTGATTCTTCTGGTGTCTTCCTTTCTTGCGTACTATTTCCTCAAAATGCTAACTTCCAACAAGGCTCTTGTGAACACCTTTCTCTATAATTCCCTTCAATAAGCTATTTTCTTGCTCAAGTGTAACTTGGCTAAGAGAATCATTAGTGGAAACAAGAGAGCTACTAGAAGCAACAACATTGGATTTAGCATGATTGTGGTTACTACTAGATGAAGAATCTTTCTTGTTCTTGTTACTAGAATTAACTAGTGGCATGTAAGTAGACAAGAGTAAACACTTGGCAATGTAAGAAGAACTTTTCTTGCGAAGATCATCATTGATTTCCTTTAAAAACTCATGTTCTCGCTCAAGGTTGAGTTTTTTAAAGTGTAGCTTGTCATGAGTCTTTAAAAGTTCTCGATGATCTTCCAAGGTAGTTTCATGAGCTAACTTAAGAGTGTTTAGTTCTTTAGTTAGACGCTCAATCTCCTTCTTATCATCGTCATTCATTTTATCTTGATTATCATGATTAATAGCAAGCTCATCATAGTTTTCATAACTAGAATTGTCAACAAGTAAATCATCATCTTCTAGCAAATCGTCTTCATCACTATTAAAATCAACATACTCAGGGTGTGTTACCTTTGGACCTTTAGCCATGAAGCATCTCCCAATTCCTTTATTTGGTGAGTCAAATATGTCGTACGAGTTGGTTGTCACAAGTGCTAGTCTGGCAACACCTTCATCTTGGTATATTTGGAGTCGGAGTGATAACTTCTTTCGGAGTGACTGTTGGAGTCGGAACCGGATACCCATTCACCAACATGAGCTTGATGTCTTCTTTTTGTGTAGCTCCTTAATGACTTGTCCTTCCTTTCCAAGTCCTTGCTTCTCCGAGAGGGTCTTCGTTCGTAGCGATCATCTCTACTCCTTCTTTCTCGTGATGGTGATTCTTCTCTTCTACTTCTTCTTTTGTAGGGAGAATCTTCTCTTCTTTTGCAGGGAGCCATACACTCATTGGAATAGTGTCCGGGTCTTCCACAATTGTAGCAATTACGCTCATGACTAGAAGATCTATTGTCATTGTAAGACCTTGACTTGGAACTTCTTTCCTTGCTTCTACTCTTGTAGAACTTGTTGAAGTTCTTCACCATTAGACTCAATTCTTCATTGAAGGTTTGCTTCTCACTTGATGATGTGGGAGCATCACACGAGGCTTTGTAAGCACCACTTGACTTGTTGTGAAGCTCTTCTTATCCTTGAGTGACATCTCATGAGCAACAATTCTTCCAATAACTTCCGTTGGCTTGAGATCTTTGTAATTGGGCATCATTTGGATCAATGTGCACACGGTATCATATTTTCCATCCAAGGCTCTTAGGATCTTCTTGATGATGAATCTATCGGTCATCTCTTCACTTCCTAAGCTGGCAATCTCATTCGTGATGAGAGCAAGCCTAGAGTACATGTCAGCGACACCTTCACCATCCTTCATTTTGAACTTGTCAAGCCGACTTTGAAGCACATCCAATTTGTATTCCTTGACAGATTCGGTACCTTCGTGCATATCAATCAAAGTATCCCAAATTTCCTTTGCATTCTCAAGACGGCTGATTTTGCTGAATTCTTTGGGGCATAATCCGTTGAAGGTTGAGCATTGTATTGTAGCTTCTTCAAATCTTCCACGGTAGCTTCACAGTTTGGTTCTCTCCCATCAAAGAATTCACCTTGCAAGCCAATACACACAATAGCCCAAACAACGGGGTTATGTCCAAGAATATGCATTTTCATCTTATGCTTCCAACTAGCAAAATTTGTACCATCAAAGTAAGGACCTCTACGGTGGTAATTTCCCTCGCTAGACGCCATACTCTCCTAGGTTGTGAAACCAAAGCTATGACCACCAAAAGCTATGGAAATCAAAGCAAATGGAGACCAAAGCTCTGATACCACTTGTAGGATCAAAAGTATGTCTAGAGGGGGTGATTAGACTACTTGACCAAATAAAAATCTAGCCTTTTCCCAATTTTAGTTCTAGGCAGATTTTACCAACTTAGCACAAGTCAAGCAATCAACCTACACATGCAATTCTAAGAGTATAGCAGCGGAAAGTAAAACAATTGCATATGAAGGTAAAGGGAGGAGTTTGGAGTGTGCAAACGCAATTGGGGACACGGAGATTTTTGGGGTGGTTCCGATAGGTGGTGCTATCGTACATCCACGTTGATGGAGACTTCATCCCACGAAGGGTAACGGTTGTGCGAGTCCACGGAGGGCTCCACCCACGAAGGGTCCACGAAGAAGAAACCTTGTCTATCCCACCATGGCCGTCGCCCACGAAGGACTTGCCTCACTCGGGTAGATCTTCACGAAGTAGGCGATCTCCTTGCCCTTACAAACTCCTTGGTTCAACTCCACAATCTTGAGGGAGGCTCCCAAGTGAAACCTAACCAATCTAGGAGACACCACTCTCCAAGAGGTAACAAATGGTGTGTTGATGATGAACCCCTTGCTCTTCTTCTTCAAATGATAGTCTCCCCAACACTCAACTCTCTCTCACAGGATTTGGATTTGGTGGAAAGATGATTTGAGAGGAAAGCAACTTGGGGAAGGCTAGAGATCAAGATTTATGTGGTTGGAGTGGAATATCTTGACCTCAACACAAGTGTAGGTGGTTCTCTCTCAGAAAATGTATGTTGGAAGTGTAGGCATGTTCTGATGGCTCTCTCCATGGATGAAGAGTGGGTGGAGGGGTATAAATAGCCTCCACACAAAATCTAACCGTTACACACAAATCACCAAACTCGGTGGGACCGAATCATGAAACTCGGTCAGACCAATTTAGTTCAAAATGTGAACGTTAGGATTTTCGGTGGGACCGACATGTCAACTCGGTGGGACCGATTTCGTTAGGGTTAGGGCATAACGTAATCTCGGTGAGACCGATTACACAAACTCGGTGAGACCGATTTTGGTAATGGACTAACAGAGAGTTGGTCAGGCAAACTCGGTGGGATCGATTCGCTCATCTTGGTTGGACCGAAATGTTACGAAAGGGAAACAGAGAGTTTGCATTGCAATCTCGGTGGGACCGATCGCTCATCTCGGTTGGACCGAAACGTTACGAAGGGAAATAGAGAGATTACAATCCCATCTCAGTGAGACCGAGATCCCTATCGGTGAGACCGAAAAGACTAGGGTTTCTGGCAGTGGCTATGTCAACTGAACTCGGTGGCGCCGGATAGAAAATTTTGTTGGGGCCGAGTTCTACTTTTGGTTTAAGACATATGTGGTTGTGAGAAAGTAGTTGAGGGTTTTGGAGCATATCACTAAGCACTTTGAGCAAGCAAGCCATTAGGCAACACCTCATCCCCTCTTAATAGTATTGGCTTTTCCCATGGACTCAATGTGATCTTGGATCACTTAAAATAAAAAGATGTGGAGTCCTGAGATTTGAGATTGAGCCAATCCTTTGTCCTTCGAATTTCGAGGGATCCACTTTTCTCATCCATGCCATGCCAATCATTGAGCTTTCCTGAAATGTTTATCTGGAAATAGTGTTAGCTCAATGAACTATATGTTGTTAGGAATTATCAAAACCACCCAAGGATAGTTGCACTTTCAAGATGTTATATGCACGAGTAGAACACAAAGAGTTGTGGGCGATAATAGTCATACTGCTTACCAACATTGTCTTACTTTGATTTGGCGGTATTGTTGGATGAAGGGCATGTTGTGATGTGATATGGTCAAGACATGACGATATATAAATTGTTGTACGAGATGATCATGTTTTGTAAAAGTTATCGGCAATTGGAAGGAGCCATATGGCTGTTGCTTTATTGTATGAAATGTAATCGCCATGTAATTGATTTACTTTATCACTAAGCGGGAGCGATAGTCATAGAAGCAATAGTTGGCGAGACGACAACGATGCTACGATGCAGATTAAGGTGTCAAGCTGCTGACGATGGTGATCATGATGATGCTTTGGAGATGGAGATCAAAGACACAAGATGATGATGACCATATCATATCACTTATTTTGTTTGCATGTGATGTTTATCCTTTATGCATCTTATTTTGCTTAGTACGGAGGTAGCATTATAAGATGATCTCTCACTAAATTTCAAGGTATAAGCGTTCTCCCTGAGTATGCACCGTCGCTACAGTTCGTCGTGCCGAGACACCACATGATGATCGGGTATGATAAGCTCTACGTTCACATAAAATGGGTGCAAGCCAGTTTTGCACACGCAGAATACTCGGGTTAAACTTGACTAGCCTAGCATATGCAGATATGGCCTCGAAACACTGAGACCGAAAGGTTGAGCGTGAATCATATAGTATATATGATCAACTTAGTGATGTTCACCATTGAAAACTACTCCATCTCACGTGGTGATCGGACATGGTTTAGTTGATATGGATCACATGATCACTTAGATGATTAGAGGTATGTCTATCACTACTAGGAAAAGTCCTACTAGTGGCGCACCAGTTTTGCGTACTAATGGCGCACTACTGGTGTGCCACTAGTACCACGCCACTAGTATTTTTTACTAATGGCGCACCACTGGTGCGCCATTAGTATATACTAACTGGTGCGCCATTAGTATACCAGCTACTAATGGCGCACCTGTAGTGCGCCATTAGTATGCCTAGAGGTGCGCCATTACTATCTGACTTAGTAATGGCGCACCACATAGAAGTGTGCCATTAGTAATAAAAAATTTTCAAAAAAACTTCCAATTTTTTTTTAAAAAAATTCAATTATTTTTATTTTTTTCTTAATCTCGAGTCATTATGGCTTAATCTCAGGTCAATATGCTTAATCTTAGGTCAAATCGCACTCCATGGTCAAACTTCCCGAAAGGTCAACCATCCTCACACTACTCCAGCCCAAGCACGCTTAACTTTAGAGTTCTATCCAACCCCAGCACCAGCTCACTTCAAAGGCACTTGTTGATATATCTAGCATATCAATCCTATTAAACCTTGTTGATGTTTAGGAACTTTGTTCATGTTCATGAGTGTGATGAAATTTTGAAAAAAATATTTCAAACTTCCGTTCATATTACGTATCATATTTTGAAAAAAAATTCTCGAAAAAAAAATCGAAACTAATTTTTTCTCTTACTAGTGGTGCACCTAGCATACAGTACACCACTAGTAAGTTTGAATTTCTTTTTAATTTTTTTCCCTCCAGATCTTAAAAGCCCTGTAACTTTTTTCTGTTATGTTTTTGAGGATTTTGAAAATGTTTAACGGGGTTCCCCCCATTAAATTCGGATGTAACTTTTTGAGTAGATGATTTTTCATATAGAAAACTTTTTAATCTGAGTTCGTATGCAAAAGTTATGCCCATTTTACAAATTCCAGAGAGATTTTGCAAATAAAGTCGAAATTCATATTTGTAAATTTTCCCAACAACTAGACCACATATCACATGGGAAACTTCTTTTATTTTATTTTTTTGATATGTTCATCATTTTCTTTTATTTTTTTAAAACTGAAAAGGCGGTCCTCAAGGGGGGGGGGTGCATGCGAGGGAATTTTTGGGCCAAGTTAGTAATGGCGCACCGTGGGAGTGGTGCGCCATTACTAGTTCAACTAGTAATGGTGCACCACTCCCACGGTGCACCATTACTAGTTTTCAAAAAATATAAAAAAATGAAAACAAATTACTAGTGGCGCACCGTGGATGTGGTGCCCCATTACTAGTTTAACTAGTAATGGCGCACTATTCCCTGGTGCGCCATTACTAGTTTTGAAAAAAATCTGAAAAAAAATTGAATTTTTTTTACTAACTAGTAATGGAGCACCACTCCCACGGTGAGCCATTACTAGTTTTGAAAAAAAATCTTGTTACTAATGGCGCACCGTGGATGTGGTGCGCCATTAGTATTTGGACACTAATGGCGCACCAACACATGGTGCGCCATTAGTATATAGTAGTGGCGCACCACATGTCTGGTGCGCCATTAGTGTCAATTTCATCTATAGCCCTTTTCCTAGTAGTGGCTGCGGGGCAAATCTGCGAATGCTCCTGGAGAGCTCCGAATTCGGGTAAGTAATCGGTAATTTACTTTTACATGCTTGCTCTGCATATAGAATGCCTTACCCGTCACTATATTCTTCATTGTGTCGATCTCCTGGAGGGCCTTTTGGGCTTCAGCCTTGGCACTTTTCGCGCTCTCGAGGGCCGCAGCAAGCTCAAACTCTCGCGTCTTCGAGTCAAGCTCCAACGCCTCGTGCTTCGTCACGAGAGCCTGAAGCTCTTGCTGCACCTCGCCCACCCGAGCCTCTTGCTTTTCTTGCTCGGTGCGCTCCTTGGCCGCTTTATCTTCGGCCTTGGTTAGCACTTGCTTCAGGGTCGCCACCTTGGTCGTGGCCCCTGGCAGATATACGATGATCCTGTCATTTTGCAATCGCGTCTTTTTTTATATATACATATCTATAGACAGGGTATTACTTACCCTTGTTCTCCTCGAGCTGCCTCTTGGCAAGGCCGAGCTCTTTCTTGGACCCCTCAAGGTCCTACTTCACTACGGCTGCGGCGGACGCCAGCAGCGAAGCCTGCATACGCATATTGACATACTTATATTAGACTCCTGCGATATTATTTGATCCTCTGTTCGGCTTTTCTTTGTGAACACCGAACAAAGCATCAGGGGCTACTGTCTATGCGGTAATATTTTTCCTATATTTTAAAACACTTACCTCAAAGCCTGTTAGAAGGCTGGCACAGGCTTCAGTCAATCCGCTCTTGGCGGACTGAACCTTCTGGACCACCACACTCGTAATAGTACGGTGCTCCTCGTCGATGGAAGCGCCGCGAAGCGCTTCCAGCAGATTGTCCGGCGCCTCTAGATGGACAGAGGTCACCGGCACAAGCGTCTTACCCCTCTTAGAAGGAGGCCGCCTGCCCGAGCCCGGAACCACTGGAGGTTTCGACACGGTGTTCGGCTGAGGGCCGAACTTGGAGCTCTCAGGGGCCTTGTCCCCTTGGCTCCCGGAGTCCGGGAGGCCGCCTTGAGGCGCCTCCGAGACTGTCTCCCCTTGACCCGGTGCCTCGTGAGACAGCACCTCGGTGTTGTTCACAGGATAAGGGGAGGTGGCGGTCGGAATTGGATCGCTATCCATGTCCGACGAGCCCAGGGAGCCATCCGATGATACATCGATACGGGCTCGGGGCGGCTTGCATAATCATATTTCGGCGTTAGGTAAAGTAGTGCGGCAAAGGAATACTATGACTTACTCTGGTATCCGAATACTTACGACTTCCCCAGGGGCTTGGCTCTGGGCAGCCACTCGTCTTCGCCGTCGGCGGCAGTGGTAGAGTAGTCCGGAAGGAGAGTTCTCCCCTTCTTGGACCCCTCGCCCCCCCCCCCCCCAGTTGGGGCGGCCTTCCTTTTCTTATCTCCCCCAACTGGAGGGGGAGCATCTTCTTCTTCTTCTTCCTCGTCTTCGGGGGAGGAGTGCACCGCAGAGTCATCGGACAGTGAGTTCGACGACGCCTGGCGTCAGGAACTCTTTTGGTTTCCCTTGGCCTTCTTGGTCTTCTCCGGCACCGTATAAGGAGCCAGAGTCAGCATCTTCGCCAGAAGAGCGTCTGCTGGGCCTTCGGGCAAAGGAGCCGGACAATCGATCCGTTCGGCCGTCTCCTGCCAGTCCTGTCAAAGGTATGGGAGTTTAGATCCCGCATGGAGTCAATCTATAAAAAATAAGTATCCTGTGAAAGGTAAAGCATCTTACCGCACTGGCTTGGCGCTTCGCGTTGAATCCGCGATCCTCGGTAATGGGAGGGGTGACCTCAGCACTTTTGAATGGCACCCTCCAGGCATCTTCGTGAGTTGTGTCGAAGAGCCTGTTCAAAGTTCGGTGCTGCGCCGGGTCGAAATCCCATAAGTTGAAGTCCCATTGTTGGCACGGGAGGATCCGGCGGTGGAGCATGACCTGGACTACGTTGACGAGTTTGAGCTTCTTGTTCACCATGTTTTGAATACATGTTTGGAGTCCGATCAGCTCTCCCAAACTACCCCAGGATAGGCCCTTCTCTTTCCAGGAGGTGAGCCGCGTGGGGATGCCAGATTGGAACTCGGGGGCCGCTGCCCATGCAGGGTCGCGCGGCTTGGTGATGTAGAACCACCCCGATTGCCATCCCTTTACGGTTTCCACAAAGGAGCCCTCGAGCCATGTAACGTTGGGCATCTTGCCCACCATGGCGCCTCCGCACTCCGCCTGGCGGCCGCCCACAACCTTCGGCTTGACATTGAAGGTCTTCAGCCATAAGCCAAAGTGGGGCTTGATGCGGAGGAAGGCCTCGCACACGACGATAAACACCAAGATGTTGAGGATGAAGTTCGGGGCCAGATCGTGGAAATCCAGGCCGTAGTAGAACATGAGCCCCGGGACAAATGGGTGGAGAGGGAATCCTAGTGCGCGGAGAAAATGGGTGAGGAACACTACCCTCTCATGGGGCCTGGGGGTGGGGATGAGCTGCCCCTCATCTGGGAGCCGGTGCACGATGTTGTCGGGCAGGTATCCGGCTCTCCTCAGCTTCTTGATGTCTCCCTCCGTGGCGGAGGAGACCATCCACTTGCCTCCCGCTCCGGACATGGTTGGAGAAGGTGGAGGTGGGAAGTGCGGACTTGGGCGCTAGAGCTCGAGTGTGCGAAAACGGATGAGCAAAGGAGGAAGAAGGCGTGGATGAAAAGGTAAATCCTTATCCCTTTATATGGGCGGACGAAACTAAGCGTCCCCACTAGCCTGGTAAAACTCGCTTATCCCCCAAGCGCCATAATCGATGGCGCGGTTGGGTTACCCACACCCGTATTGATGAGAATCTCGTGATAGGGGGACACGATCTCTGCTTTGACAAGACGTGTCAAAAAACTGCCTCGCGTTATGTGTGGGGCTAGTTAAAGGAAACGGTTCGAATAATCACCGGGCCATGGCATAATGTTGTGTTGCCAAAACAAGTCAGCAAATTAGATTTGTGAAAATATTATTCTCTCTACGGTGGTATGTGGAACTTATTTTGCAGGGCCGGACACTATCCTTGTATTCAAATTCTTCTGTGATGTATTCAGAGAAGGAACCCGCCTTGCAACGCCGAAGACAATATTGCGCGCCGGACTCATCGTCACTGAAGCCTATTTCAGGGGCTACTGAGGGAGTCCTGGATTAGGGGGTCTCCGGACAGCCGGATTATATCCTTTGGCCGGACTGTTGGACTATGAAGATACAAGATTGAAGACTTCATCTCGTGTCCGGATGGGACTCTACTTGGCGTGGAAGGCAAGCTAGGAAATACTGATATGTATATCTCGTCCTTTGTAACCAACCTTGTGTAACCCTAGCCCTCTCCGGTGTCTATATAAACCGGAGGGTTTTAGTCCGTAGGACAACATACAATCATACCATAGGCTAGCTTCTAGGGTTTAGCCTCTCCGATCTCGTGGTAGATCTACTCTTGTACTACCCATATCATCAATATTAATCAAGCAGGACGTAGGGTTTTACCTCCATCAAGAGGGCCCAAACCTGGGTAAAACATTGTGTCCCCTGCCTCCTGTTACCATCCTCCTTAGACGCACAGTTCAGGACCCCCTACCCGAGATCCGCCGGTTTTGACACCGACACCCCTTCACGGGAAGAACCTCAAGACCTCCTCATGGAGAAGATCGTGCTACTTGTATCGTCCTTAGTTGACCGTGGATCATGTATCACTTATGTGTTTGAGGATCTAGCATATGTGTGACTATTTCTTGTTGGTTTTAGTGATTCTCTCGTGTTTCCCCTCGTGATTTCCCTTGTTTTCCCCCTCATGTTCCTCGTGTTCTTTGCGGGATCCACTCAAAGATCGGCCCCTAGGGTTCCTACCCTACATCATCTTGGTATCATGAGCCATGTTGATCACGATTTCAGAGCCTCCCCGTTGTGTTTCTAGCCTTGTTTTTGTTGATTTTGTCCCTAATTCAAAAATTTCCCCACAAAAATAGCTCCAATTTTTTTTGTGATTTGTTGGTGTGATAAAGTTTTGTTGGATTTGATCCATGGATTTCGTGTGTTGTAGGTAGATCTAGCTTTCCATCCTCTTTTCCCCAATTTCCATCCACATATTTCCGTGAATTTTGCCGAATTTCACCTCTCCACGCGAAGATCTTCGAGTTCGTCCATGGATCAGGAGCCCGGACATCCGGCCATCAAGCCTGGACATCCGGCCCATGGCAGCAACATCTCCATCCACCGCCCCGTTTTCCGCCCATATTTCGCCAAATTTTTGTTCCGGTGCCCACATACACTTCCGCATACCACCACCACTTCCACATAGCACCGCCATATACCACATACACCCCCATCGCTTACCACTACCAACTCCAACAATTTTGTCACATTTTTCTCTGAGAATTTGAGTTGTGGTTCCATGTCCTATTGTGTTTCGGCTATTTAGGTATGGTTCGACACCAACATCACCGCCGCTCATCTTCGCCACGGACGCGTCATCAACAATGACCATCTCGTCTATATCATCTTGGTATTCGTGCCACCATTTTGACACCATACCGTAAGCAAGAAGCGGTAAACTCATCTTGGTATAGTCAAACATCATTCTTGCCATTACATTGATAGCCATCATAGCCTTACTCTTTTGCGTCGCTTACCCATCGAGACTAGCCTTTGAGTATTGCCAGCAACATGACTTATGCACATTAGTGATCATACTTCCCATAGCATACACACATATCATTGGTGCATAGCTTGGTATCATCTCTTGTGTCACAAGGTTGTCATTGCGTACACAATTGCTATCTTGGTTCGTGAAGCATTGCATTAGAAAAGAGCTCAAACAACAAAGAGCCAACCAAGCTTTTAAGCAAAAGGGAAAGATAAGCAAAGAGCTTTTAAGCAAGAACCATAGCACCATACAACATTAAGATTGTCATACTAGATCATCTTGGCTCATATCATCGAAACACCATACATAGAGCATACTTGGGATAGAAGTTGTTGCATTTTTGCTTAGTAGGTTGTGCACAAGTCTTTGTATCCTCCTATTGTGCAATCATGCTAGCATCTCTCTAGTGTTGTGCAACAAGGGAATTTCCATGGATTCGACATTTTGGCTCATCCTTGGTTGCACGACCCCACTTATCACTTTGCATGTGTGTTTTCGTGTACCTTATATTGCTTGGTCTACTTGTTGCATTGCAAACTTGCGAATCTTTTCCAACATTATTGAAGCTCACTAACAATTGCATCAAATTTTGTGCCACCATCCTAACCAAGCTCCACCATAAGCTTTTACTTGTGTAGGTGTGAGAAACCGACAAAAATTGGTACCAATTGTGCCATTTCCTTGTTCCACGTTGGAGTGATCATTGATCCACCTTCAACTTTGGTCAAGGTACATCTGGTATACGTTCTTCTCTTTCTACCACTCACATATTTTCCTTGGAATGATGGATAGGCCAAGTACTTCTACCAACCCACTCTTCATCAGGAAAGACGACGACATGAACACCTACGTCACAAAGAGCCTCCTCTTTGGTGCACAACATGCTTTGCATCAAGAGCAACAAGCAATGAGTGAACGCATCGACAACCTCGCCACCGACTTGCAACTCTCCGAGCAATGTACAAGAGACTACTTCGATCACAAGCTCGACGATCATGAGCAAGAGAATGATGCAAGAATGGATGAGATTCGTGCTTTGTTGCTCAACCGCTCTTCTTCCACTTCGTCCTCATCAAGACAGAGCCGCTCAAGTAGACACTCCGACTTCACCCTCTCCAGCTCAAGTACACCGACATCAAACACTCTTCGACGTGCCACACGCAACGATCGTCAAGCAAGCCTCAATCCTCTACACGACACCGACTCTCAAGAGCATCAACACCGTCAAAACCAAGCTAACTTTGCGCAAGCACAAGAACGGCAACAACAATGCCAACACGAAGAGGAAGAGCGAGCGTGTCTACACCAAGATGCACAAGATGTCGAGGCACAACGCCAAGAACAACAACTACGTGAAGCTCAAGCACTTGAGGCGCAACGTGCCCTTCGAGATTCAAGTCACGCCATCGCCACACGCAATTGCCATTGGCGTGAACAAGAAGAAGCACTTCGCGAAGAAGTTCAAGAGAGGATTTACCAATCACGTGCACATCGTCAAGTTCCTCAAGTTCATCCTCGAGCTCGACAAGCCCCTCCACAAGCTCCACAAGAACCCCAAGTTCACCAAGAGCATGAAGACAATGGAAATCCTCCACGACAAGAGCAACATGAGGTCGACAACCCTCCTCACGAAGAGCAACACGAGTTTGACAATGCTCAACAACATGGGCGTCAGCAGCCTCGACCCCAGCACAATGAAGAGCAATGCTATGGCAAGCTAAAGTTCACCATGCCCAAGTTCAATGGAAGCAATGATCCCGAAGAGTACCTTTCATGGGCATTGAAGGTCAAAAAAATCTTCCGCTTGCACAACTATGAGGAAGAGAAGAAGATAGCGATGGCATCCCTTGAGTTCCAAGATTACGTCCTCATTTGGTGGGAACAAGTCATTGAGCGACGAGAAGCAAGAGGTGAACCACCCATCACTACTTCGACGCAAATGAAGGATGTCATGAGAGCATGTTTCGTGCCTACCTACTACAACCGCGACCTCTTCAAGAAACTCCAACTACTCAAGCAAGGAACCAAGAGCGTTGAAGAGTACTACAAGGAGATGGAGATTGCAATGATACGAGCCAATGTCACGGAAGATGATGAGCAAACTATGGCACGTTTCTTGAATGGACTCAATCATCCCATCAAGAAGATCGCCGACTTCCAACCATACTCGAACCTCATCGAGCTAGTGCATCAAGCTACCAAAGCGGAACGTCAAGTGCAAGAAGACTTCAAGTATGCCAAGTTCTCATCCAAGTCATACGGCTTCTTCAACACCCAAGCTTCAACGACTCCAACACCGTCTACCTCAACCAAGCCTTCTACAACCAAGGTCGACAAGTCGAGTTACAAGAAAACTTCGACAACTCCAAGTGATCCTCCTACTACAAGCAACTTCAAGCCGAGAGCTTCATCATCATCTACCGATGAGACCGTCAAGACAAGTTCCTTCAAATGCTTCACATGCGGAGGCCGAGGCCACAAGTCCCTTGAGTGTACCAACAAGCGAACCATGATCCTCAACGACGATGGTACATACGACTCCATGAGCGAAGGAGAAACGGAAGCACTTGAGCAAGTCGCCATGCACCGGCAAGTGAACAATGAAGAGGAACAAGTCTTTTGTGATGAATATTCAAGTCCCACTCTTGTTGTCTCCAAGACATTGACCCTTCAACATCACCAAGAAGAAGACCAAAGATGCCATATCTTTCATACCAAGGCCAACGTTAATGGAAGGTCCGTCAAGGTCAACATCGATGGAGGGAGTTGTCATAACTTAGCAAGTGAAGAACTTTGCTCCAAGCTCCAATTTCCCAAGATGAAGCACCCACGTCCCTACAAAGTTTAATGGCTTAGCGACTCCGGCACTATCTAAGTCGAGCATCGAGTACAAGTCTCCTTCAAAATTGGCGACTACAAAGACACTTTGGAGTGTGATGTCATTCCAATGACCGTTTGCCACCTTCTTCTTGGACGTCCATGGCAATTTGATAGAGGTGTGATCCACAACGGCCGAACTAACCACTACATCTTCAAGATGAAAGGAAAGGAGTACGTACTTTGCCCTATGTCTCCAAGCCAAGTGATCGCCGACAAGCAAGCCACCCATCATGGAGAGAATGGTG
This sequence comes from Triticum aestivum, assembly GCF_018294505.1. NCBI lineage: Eukaryota > Viridiplantae > Streptophyta > Magnoliopsida > Poales > Poaceae > Triticum > Triticum aestivum. The sequence goes on along the minus strand of NC_057794.1, from coordinate 223,941,704 downwards.
AGAGAGCGAACCACCAAAAAGAGAGTGAGCGCCACAAGCCCAAATCGAGTGCCTCCACGATGAGCAAAAAGAAGAACTTAGTTCTATTTGCCACCCAAAGTGAGATAAGAGGAGTGTGTAAGAACCCATCTAGTGTCCTACACTATGTCCTTTTGTGCAAGGACGATGCACCAAAAGCTAACACCTCTGACGCTCTACCTTTAGTGTTGTCTTCTCTTTTGCAGGAATTCCAAGATGTTTTCCCCGACGAGCTACCTCCAGGACTACCTCCACTACGAGGCATCGAGCACCGCATCGACCTCATCCCTAGAGCACCTCTTTCGAACAAAGCTCCCTACCGAGTCAACCCCGACGAAACCAAAGAAATACAAAGGCAAGTAAAGCATCTCATAGACCATGGACATGTGCGCGAAAGTTTGAGTCCTTTTGCCGTTCCGGTCATTCTTGTGCCAAAACAAGACGGTAGCTTTCGCATGTGCTCCGATCGTAGACCTATCAATGCTATCACCGTTTGCTATAGGTATCCCATTCCACGCCTTGATGATATGCTTGATGAACTTAGTGGCGCCACTATATTTTCTAAAATTGATCTTAAAAGTGGTTACTATCAAATCCGCATACAAGAGGGTGATGAATGGAAAACTGCTTTCAAAACAAAGTTTGGTTTGTATGAGTGGTTAGTCATGCCTGCGGGTCTATCGAAAGCATCGGGTACTTTTATGCGTCTTATGAATCATGTCTTTCTCCCTTACATTGGTGAGTTTGGTGTGGTCTACTTCGATGATATCCTTGTTTATAGAAAATCTCTTAAAGATCATGTCACCCATGTCCGAACCATTTTGCAAAGTCTTCGAAAAGAGCGTCTCTATGCTAACATGGAAAAAGTGCCTTTTTGGCATTGATAAGCTCGTTTTCTTAGGTTTTGTCGTTTCCTCTAAGGGTGTTCATGTTGATGACTCCAAGATCAATGCTATTAAAACTTGGCCACAACCAACCAACTTGCATAAAGTGCATAGCTTCCTTGGTTTAGCCGGTTTCTACCATAGATTTCTGAAGGACTTTAGCACGATTGCTTCACCTTTGCATGCTTTGAGCAAGAAAAATGCGCCTTTTGTTTGGGGAGCATCCCAAGACACCGCTTTCAATGATCTTAAGAATTTGCTTACTCATGCTCCCATGCTTGCATTACCCAACTTTGACAAACCCTTTGAGATTCATTGTGATGCTAGTGGTAATGCCATAGGAGGTGTGTTAACGCAAGAGAAGCGCCCCATAGCTTACTTTAGTGAGAAACTTTCCGGAGTGCAACTCAATTACCCCATCTATGACAAAGAGTTATATGCTTTAGTGCGAGTTTTGCATGAACGGGAACACTAGCTTCGCCCTCATGAATTTATCATTCATACCGATCATGAAACGCTTAAATACCTTAAGGGTCAAACCAAGTCGAACAAGCGTCATGCTAAGTGGAGTGAATTCATTGAGTCTTTTCCTTATGTCATCAAGTACATCAAAGGTAAATAAAATGTTGTGGCAGACGCCCTTTCCTGCATATGCATGCCAATTAATCAACTTGAATAGGATGTGATTGGCTTTGAGCACATAAAAGACTTGTATGAGCATGATCCTACTTTTGCTATTCCTTATGCTAAATTTTTGAAGCATACCTCTTGGGAACGCTATTACATAAAAAATGGATATCTTATGAAAGCTAACAAGCTTTGCATCCCCGAGTCTTCTCTTAGTTTGTTGCTACGCTCTCCAAGAACTATTATTGGCCCAAGATGTTTCGCGACATCAACCGCTTCACCAATCGATGCTCTACATGCCGCAAAGCTAAGTCTAAAGCTCAATCCCATGGACATTACATGCCTCTCCCAATTCCATATCAACCATGGGAAGATATTAGCATGGATTTTGTACTTGGTTTGCCTAGAACTAGAAATGGAAAGGATTCTATATTTGTTGTTGTGGACCGTTTCTCTAAGATGGCACATTTCATTCCTTGCAACAAGATAGACGATGCTTCACATGTTGCGAATCTCTTTTGTAGGGACATATTGCGTCTACATGGAGTGCCAAAGACAATTGTCTCGGACCGCGATGTCAAGTTCCTAAGCTACTTCTAGAAGACCCTATGCACCAAGCTCAGAATCAAGCTACTCTTCTCCATGGCTTACCATCCTCAAACCGACGGACACACGGAGGTGAACAACCGCACACTCTCCGCTCTACTTCGAGTGCTAATCAAGAAGAACATCAAGGAGTGGGAGGAGTGTCTACCTATCACCGAGTTCGCCTACAACCGCGCACGACACTCAACTACCGACAAGTCCCCCTTCGAGGTCGTCTATGGATTCAACCCATTGTCCCCTTTGGACATTCTCCCGCTACCACTACAAGAGCGCGTCAATATGGATGCAAGTGCACGTGTGAACCATCTCAAGAAGGTGCATGAAGATACGAGGCAAACCATCGAGCGCCAAGTACGACGACTTGCGACCAAGCGCAACATCAACAAGCACCCCATGGTATTCAACATTGGAGATCCTGTGTGGTTACACCTTCGCAAGGACCGCTTCCCCCACGAACACAAGTCCAGACTTGGACCACGAGCAGACGGACCTTTCAAGGAGCTTGTACGCTACAACAATAACGCTTACAAGATCGACCTCCCACGCGACAAGTACTCCGTGAGCGACATCTTCAACGTCAAGGATCTCTCGCCCTACCATGGTGATGAGGATTTTGATCCGAGGTCAGATCTTCCCCAAGGGAGGGGAGATGATGCTGAGCATCCTATGGTCATCCCCATGGACCTACCATCGCCTCACAAAGTGCCAAGAGGACCTATGACTCGACCTAGAGCTAGAGCTCTCGAGACCGAGGTGACTTCTCTCCTTAGTGATATTACATGTGATTCTCTCGAGACATGGCTACTACCTAATTCTGAGATGTTGTGCATGATTAGGTACCAAGAGGACCCTCCCGAAGACGCATGTGAAGACGGACAAGCCACCAAGTCCATGGATGAAGAGGAACGCCGAAAGGAGAAGGCAGCTCCTGGGCCTGGACATCCGGCCCCGAGCCCAGACATCTGGCCGCTGGAGACATCAGCTACAGCAGCCTTCCAACTGCTGGACATCTATAGACCCCGGACTTCCAGCCTCAGCCCGGACATCCGGCCCAAACCGGAAATCTGGCGCCAACGCCCGGATATCCGGACAAGCTGCAACAGAGGACAGAAGAGAACCCCCGCCAGCCCGGACGTCCGGCCCCATCTGTCTGCGCACAGTAAAGGGCCGAGGCCCATGTACCCTTTCACCCCCTAGACTATATATACTCTCTTCCTACCTATGTTTTAGGGTTAGAAAATGATTAGGTCATATTTGTGTGAGAGCTTTGCTCATCCACTTGGTTACCTTCTCCTCGGAGATCACGCCTCCTTCGGAGAAGATTCCCCAAGCGGATTCAAGACCCCTTCACGGGAAGAACCTCAAGACCTCCTCACGGAGATGATCGTGCTACTTGTATCGTCCTTAGTTGATCGTGGATCATGTATCACTTATGTGTTTGAGGATCTAGCATATGTGTGACTATTTTTTGTTGGTTTTAGTGATTCTCTCGTGTTTCCCCTCGTGATTTCCCTCGTTTTCCTTGTATTCTTCGCGGGATCCGCTCCTTTCGTGAAAGATTGGCCCCTAGGGTTCCTACCCTACATCACCCTCCATCCCATAATGTAAGACGTTTTTTGAAACTACATTAGTATAAAAAAGTGTCATACATTATGGGATGGAGGGAGTACATTTCTGTGCAACATTTTATGTATACATGCTACCGGCCGTAGTTCCACGCAAACATAAGTTCCAGATTTTATGATGGTACTAAGAAATAGCCCATTCACAAGGCTGGACTACGGCCAAGGCAAGTTGGTACGACTGCCAGGGCGAAATCAACTGCGTAGTGGTTTTCTCCAAAGTCCATGTGCGCTCAGCCGACACCAAGACTGATGAGGACATCAATACCATTGTTACACTCACAGCTCCTACTGCTACATATACTGGACCAATTTACTAGAGCTCGCGCATGCCAATTAAATTATCAGGTACTTCCGTTTCTTGGTAATGATTCTAATGTTCATGAGAATATGATGCTGCCTAAATTTGATACATGTGTTGATGTGGAGCATCCTATGGACATCACCATGTACACCTTCATAGAACATCAAGCTCCAAGTGGGCCTAACGAACCTTATGGGAACCCGCTCCTCTTCAAGATTTACATGAATATCTATTGGACTTGGTCGCTACCTCACCACGGAACATTATGCATCATTAGGTACGAGGACGACCACCACACGACAGTTATGGAGCATCCCAGAGGCCATGGAGAAGGACCCCAAGGCCACGAGGGAGAAGGAGAAGCACAACCGCAGCTGGACAGGAGGTTCCAGGCGACCCCGTGCGCACGGGCCCCCGAGACCCTGTGCCTACGGGCTACACAGGGCGCTACGGCTGTAGCACCCCGTGTGCACGAGCGTGTACCATGCGCACGGGCCCCCGTGCGTACGGGCCCGACTTACCCCATGCACACGAGCTCTATAGGATGGGCGGCCGAGATTGCATCTTCAACTCCCCCTTCGCCTCCACTTCGTCCCTCACCTCCAGCCACCTATATATTCCGTACCTAGACCATTTGTTATGGTTATCTAAGAATAGATCTACATATTAGAGCTTAGCTCATGTACCTCCCCTTGTGGGATTCCTCTTGAGAGAGAAGACTCCATTGGAGTACAAGACCTCCATTGGAGAAGATCCCTAGTGGATAAAGCCCCCATCTAGGGAATGGCCTATCTAGATCATCAAGCCCTCATCTCCTTCATAGGATTTGGGATGAACTCTACCATGTATCTTGTTTCCCTTTGATTGTTCATGTACCTTGTGGATGCTATTGCTGATTCTTGTGTTGGGAGAGTCATGATGTTCCATGCTATTTACCTAGGACTTCTTGCCAATACAATGATGATACCCTCCTCATATCTTGCTTTCATGCTTGTGATATGTCATGTGAATTATTCATGTCCACTATTTGTTGACATGACATGCTTGTCATGATTCCTTCTAGTATGTTGCATCTTCGCACTACTAGCTTGCACTACTTGATCACTATGATTGCCTCGCACATGATGAACAATTGCTCTTTCTATTGTCTTGAGTGCCACTCTATATTCACTACACCCCGTGCACATTATGCTTGGATTGTCTTGCACTTGCCCCATGTGTTTAGACATCTCATTATATTTGGTGTTGTGAATGCTTCATATTCATACCATAAACCATTTTTGAGCACCTTATGCATGCTTTCTATGAGTTTGAGGTAGATGCTTATTCTCTTGACACACATATTTGCATCGCTACCTCACACTTACATGCTTGTTTCCATGATGTCCTTGATTGTGCTCAACTATTATGCTTAAATGCCATGCCACACTTATTTGTCAAACCATATGCTATGCTTGATGACAACACTTGTTTGGTGACTCGCCTCTTGAATGCTCGGTTTTGCTTTAATGCCAACCACATTTGTTTTTCCAAGTGCTTTCTATCTTTGCTCCTTTTGAAGGAATTACAAGATGGTGCGACATTGGAGAGTGCCCATTTCAAGCTACAAGATGATGAATGCTTGGTGATCGTCAACTTCTATACGGCGACATCATCTCTTTCCCATGGTGATTTGGATTTCGATCCGAGGTCAGATCTTTCCCAAGGGGGAGGGGATGATGTGGAGCATCCTATGGACATCACCATGTCAAGAGTCCATTTGGCAAGTGACACGTGCCACGTCTACTTCATGCATACAAAAGGTGAATCATCTCCTTTACATGTGTCCACTTGTACCTTTCGAGGATGGTATAGTACTTGACCCCTCTCTTGTGTGCATACATAGGTGTGAAAGGAGCTACACATTCATCGAGGAGGAGTCCAAGAAGAAGAGAATATCTACACCATCCAAGAGGGAAGCCTGGAAGCGGAGAAGGAAGCGCCAAGAAGAAGGCAACAACTCCTAGGCGACCCCGTGCGCACGGGCCCCTCCGACCACGTGCCCACGGGCCTCCCAGGTTGGCGATCCTGAAGCCCTCGTGCGCACGGGCGTGTACCATGCCCACGGGACCCCCGTGTGCACGGCCCTCACGGACCCCGTGCGCACGGGCTCATGCGTCACGTCTCTGGATACCCCGTGCGCACGGGCTCCACTTACCCCGTGCACACGGGGCCCCCTGAGTGTTGCTGCGGGCTTTGCCCATGTAATCCCAATTTCGCCCCTGCTTACCCCTTCATCCCTTGGACCTATATATACTCCTCTTCCTCCTCCATTTAGAAGGGAGCTAAGAATAGATCTAAACATTAGAGCTTAGCTCATGTACCTCCCCTTGTGGGATTCCTCTTGAAAGACAGAAGACTCCATTGGAGTTCAGGACCTCCATTGGAGAAGATCCCTAGTGGATAAAGACCTCCTTGTGGGAAGGATCTATCTAGATCATCAAGCCCTCATCTCCTTCATAGGATTTGGGATGAACTCTACCATGTATCTTGTTTCCCTTTGATTGTTCATGTACCTTGTCGATCTTGTGTGTTTGTTGGTCTAGTGGATGTGTGATTGGAGTTGTTCTTGAGTGTTCCTCTTGTTTTTCCCCCTTGTGTTCTTCTTGTTCTTGGGGATTCCCCCTCCAATTCGTGAAAGATCCCCACTTAGGGTTCCACCCTACAACATGTGTTTTGCTTACAAATGAAGGGCCTGGCATCGATAAGAGGGATGAACACTGGAGCAAGACCAAGCATGGAGATGATGACATGCACAAGGGGAACAAGAGCGGAGTTACAAGTGATGATTTCAGGACTTTGAAGCCACCATAATGAGTGCATGAAGCCTTGGAAGACATATATAAGATGCCACTTCATAATTTTCGTCCAAAGGCTATTATAGGTGTTGTGTCACCTTATTATTGGGCCAGGCCCATGTAATTTCGAAATACTTGAGTATAGGCTGTTTTTAGAGTCTATATGTGTGGGGAAACAAGAGATAGGTTCGGTTTCGGACCCCTCCTCCAAGGGCCACGAAATTCCCCCCTCTTCCTCAATATATACAGCCCTTAGGGCACCACTTTGGGTTTTGTGTATATTAAAAGTTCGCCATAGCTGCAACTTCTATACTTCGTTTGTGTTCAGCGACCAGACCAAGACATCACAGAACCCCACCTTGATCAATAAAGCTTTCATCTTATATTCGCAATATCCAGATTGCAATCTTAGTTTCTCGCTTGTTCTTCGTTTGCTTGCAGGAAATAGGCCTTCGTGGTCAGGTTGATCGTGCTCTGGCGTGGTCACTAACCTGATGCGGAGCATCCCAAGGTCATCCCCATGGACCTACCTACGTCTCCTATGACACCACTTGGACCAATGACCAGGGCCCGAGCAAAGACTATCGGAGATAAGGTGAACTCACTCGTCTCCGAACTACCACTTTCTACATGAGACATGGGTACTACCTCAAGCAGAAACACTATGTGTGATCAGGTACTTGGAGGAAGGCCACGGAGCAGCTACATCGAACGGACAAGATGGCGAGGACACCGAGTGTGAAGGACAAGAAGAAGAGCTGCCACTGAAGCTACAACCACCGGACGACCGGCCGGTACCGGACGTCCGACACCTGAAGCCCCAGCCTACTCAGGTCCTAGCCAATGCAAGCAACAACGAGCGGACGTCTGGCCAGGACCAGACGACCGGCGCCACCACACCCAAGCCAAAACAGCGGATGTCCAAAGCGACCGGACGACCGGCCATCTCTGGAAATCCGGTGCCACCTCAACCGAGCCAACGTAAGCGAAGTTTGGCGACTCCCAGACGTCCGGATGCCCACGAGCCACCGGACAACCATAACCCACCAGACGTTTGGTACCTATCTGCACACAGTTTTGGGCCTAACGCCCATGTACCCCTTCACTTTGCCCCCATTTGTACTAAGACTATACATAGACCTCCTCCTCCTTCTAGTTACGGTTAGCGTTGTGATGGCTCATATGTGAGATAGAGCCTCACTCATCCATCCGGATCTACACCACCGGAAGGGACCGTCACCTCTTCGGAGAAGATCCATTGGATTCAAGACCCCTAACGAGAAGACCCCAAGACCTCCTCACGGAGAAGAACCGGTTACCCTATGTATCGCCCCTTGTTGGATTTGGACCGTGTGATCTCTATGTGTACTCGGATCTAGCATATGTGTGACCATTTCTTGTTGGTTTGAGTGTTTCCTCTCTTTCCCCTTCATGTTTTTCCCCTTGTGTTCTTCGTGTTCATCGCGAGATCCACCCCTTTCATGAAACATCGGCCCTCTAGGGTTCCACCCTACATCATCTTGGTATTAGAGCCACGCTGATCATGATTTCGGAGCCTCCCCTCTTCGTTCTCTAGCTTGATTTTGTTGAGTTCTTCCCTAATTTTGAAAATCCCCACCAAAAAATAGCCCCAAAGTTTTTTGTGATTTGTTGGTATGATGAAGTTTTGTTGGATTTGATCCATGGATTTCATTTTCCATGAGTGGATCTAGCTTTTCCCCATCATCCCCACCATTTCCATCCACAAAATCGCTCGGATTTGACCAATATTGTCACCTCCACCTTGAACCCTAGCTGTTCATCCCGTGCTCGAAATTGCCCAGGCATCGGATGTCTGACCGTCTCCGGACATCCGACGAGTACCGGTCATCTGACATCCACCCGACGTCTGACGGTTCCTGACGAAACTGAAAAAGTTCAGTTCGGCCACCACCACCTCCACCTCCGCATACGCACTCTGATACCCTTTCCACTTCCACATACGCACCCCAATACCATAATCGCTTTCCACAACCACCATTGCTTACTCGCTTCGTGATAGAGGCAAAGGTGTCCCGTCTTTCGATGAGATTGTGGCTATCATTTTGGAGGAAGTTGACTTTGACGATCCGACTACGAATGTGCGAGGACATTGCGCCTTAGCAATCACTAAACCAACTCCGAGAGGTTATTGACCACGTGATACGTCCATTTTGCATCATGTTTTTATATCGATAATTATCGCATTATGGGCTGTTATTACACATTATGTCACAATACTTATGCCTATTCTCTCTTATTTTACAAGGTTTACATGAAGAGGGGGAATGCCGGCAGCTGGAATTCTAGGCTAGAAAAGGAGCAAATATTAGAGACCTATTCTACACATCTCCAAAAGTCCTGAAACTTCACGGGAGCATGTTTCAAAATATATAAAAAATATTGGGAGAAAGAAGTACCAGAGGGGGGTCACCCACGGTCCATGAGGGTGGGGGCGTGCCCTACCCCCTGGGCGAGCCCCTGCCTCGTGGGCCCCCTGGTGGCCCTCCGATGCCCATCTTTGGCTATATGGAGTCTGATACGTCTTTGTCATATCTACTTTTCCAAACACTTTTGCCCTTGTTTTGGACTCTAACTTGCATGATTTGAATGGAACTAACCTGGACTGACGTTGTTTTTAGCAGAATTGTCATGGTGTTATTTTTGTGCAGAAATAAAAGTTCTCCGAAAGACCTGAAAATCAATGGAGAATTATTTTGGAATATGTAAAAAATATTGGAAGAAAGATCCATGTCAGGGGGCCCACAACCTGTCCACGAGGGTGGGGGCGTGCCCTACCCCCCTGGGTGCACCCCCTGCCTCGTGGGCCCCCTGACGCTCCACCGACCTCAACCTTGACTCCATATATTCACTTTCAGGGAGAAAAAAATCGGGGAGAAGGATTCATCCCATTTTACGATACGGAGCCGCCGCCAAGCCCTAAACTGTCTCAGGAGAGCTGATCTGGAGTCCGTTCGGGGCTCCGGAGAGGGGAATCCGTCGCCACCGTCATCATCAACCTTCCTCCATCACCAATTTCGTGATGCTCACCACCGTGCGTGAGTAATTCCATCGTAGGCTTGCTGGACGGTGATGGGTTGGATGAGATTTATCATGTAATCGAGTTAGTTTTGTTAGGGTTTGATTCCTAGTATCCACTATGTTCTGAGATTGATGTTGCTATGACTTTGCTATGCTTAATGCTTGTCACTAGGGCCTGAGCGCCATGATTTCAGATCTGAACCTATTATGTTTTCATCAATATATGAGAGTTCTTGATCCTATCTTGCAAGTCTATAGTCACCTATTATGTGTTATGATCCGTTAACCCCGAAGTGACAATAATAGGGATACTTACCCCGTAGTTTGAGGAGTTCATGTATTCACTATGTGTTAATGCTTTGGTCCGGTACTCTATTAAAAGGAGGCCTTAATATCCCTTAGTTTCCAATAGGACCCCGCTGCCACGGGAGGGTAGGACAAAAGATGTCATGCAAGTTCTTTTCCATAAGCACGTATGACTATATTCGGAATACATGCCTACATTACATTGATGAACTGGAGCTAGTTCTGTGTCACCCTAGGTTATTACTGTTACATGATTGATCGCATCCGGCATAATTCTCCATCACCGATCCAATGCCTACGAGCTTTCCATATATTGTTCTTTGCTTATTTACTTTTCCGTTGCTACGGTTGCAATCACTACAAAACCCAAAAATATTACTTTTGCTATCATTACCTTTTGCTACCGTTACCACTACTATCATATTACTTTGCTACTAAACACCTTGCTGCAGATATTAAGTTTCTAGGTGTGGTTGAATTGACAACTCAGCTGCTAATACTTGAGAATATTATTTGTCTCCCCTTCTATCGAATCAATAAATTTGGGTTGAATACTCTACCCTCGAAAACTATTGCGATCCCCTATACTTGTGGGTTATCAAGAACATTTTCTGGCATCGTTGACGGGGAGCATAGCTCTATTCTTTAAGTCACTTGGGATTTATATCTGCTTATCATTATGAAGATCTTGAAAGATGAAAGAACCAAGATTTTTCCCTCAACTACGAGGGGAGGTAAGGAACTGCCATCTAGCTCTACACTTGATTCACCTTCTGTTTTGAGTAAGCTTGTGACACCTAAACCTGCTTCCGCTATTAATTCTGATATGTCGCATGTTATTGATGATGCCACTTATGCTATGCATGATACTTATGATGAAACTACTTCTATGCTTGATACTACTGTGCCACTTGGTGAATTTCTTGATGAACAACTTGCTAGGGCTAGAGAGAATGAAACTATTGAAACTGATAATATTGATGAAAGTGATGATGAAGATTCTCCCCCTAGATATGAATTGCCTGTTGTTCCTAAGGGTTATGTTATGGATGAAGAAACTGCTAGAGACTTCCTTGCTTGCAATGATAGAAGTGATCTTAAGAAATTATTAGCTAAGCTTAAAGAAAAATCTCTGAATGCTAGAATGAAATATGATCCTGCTTATGCTACTTCACCTATCTTTATTACTGATAAGGATTATGATTTCTCTATCGATCCTGAGTTAATTACTTTGGTTGAATCTGATCCTTTCTATGGCTATGAATCTGAAACTATTGTGGCACATCTTACTAAATTAAATGATATAGCTACCCTGTTCACTAATGATGAGAAAACTCGCTACTATTATATCCTTAAATTATTTCCGTTCTCATTAAAGGGTGATGCTAAGATATGGTTTAAATCTCTTGATCCTGGTTGTGTGCGTAGTCCCCAGGATATGATTTACTACTTCTCTGCTAAATATTTCCCCGCTCATAAGAAACAAGCTGCTTTAAGGGAAATATATAATTTTGTGCAAATTGAAGAAGAGAGTCTCCCACAAGCTTGGGGAGGCTTCTCCAATTACTTAATGCTTTGCCTGATCATCCTCTCAAGAAAAATGAAATACTTGATATCTTTTATAATGGACTAACCGATGCTTCCAGAGATTACCTGGATAGTTGTGCTGGTTGTGTTTTCAGGGAAAGAACTGTTGATCAAGCTGAAATTCTATTGAATAATATGTTGACCAATGAAAATAATTGGACACTTCCTGAACCAACTCCTAAGCCAACTCCGAAGAAAAGGGGTATTCTATTTCTCAGTCCTGAAGATATGCAAGAGGCAAAGAAATCTATGAAAGAAAAAGGTATAAAAGCTGAAGATGTTAAGAATTTACCTCCTGTTGAAGAAATACATGGTCTTAATTCATCACCTATTGAAGAAACACACGGTCTCGATAACCCGACACAGGTAGTAAAGGTAAATTCTCTCTATAGATATGATAAAGCTGAAATCCCTCCTGCTAAGTTTGCTAGCCAATGTTTGGATGAATTTGATAACTTTATGGTTAAGCTAGAAGATTTTAATTCTTATGTTAGTAGACAATTGAAACATAATGTGTGTATGATTGAACACTTGAGTGATTATATGGCTAGTGTTAGAGGTGAACTTAAACTTATTAGTAAACATGCTTCTATGGTTACCACTCAAGTAGAACAAGTACTTAAAGCTCAGAATGATTTGCTCAATGAATTAAATAATAAGAAGAATGATAATGTTGTTAGAGTTATGACTAGAGGTGGTAAAATGACTCAGGAACCTTTGTATCCTCAAGGCCACCCTAAGAGAATTGAGCAAGATTCTCAGAGAACTAATGTTTATGCACCTAGTCCTTCTAAAAGGAAGAAAAAGAAAAATGATAGGACATTGCATGCTTCTAGTGAACCTGTTGTAGACACACCTGAGAATCCCAATGATATTTCTATTTCTGATGCTAAAACACAATCTGGTAATGAACATGAACCTAGTGATAATGTTAATGATGATGTTCATGTTGATGCTCAACCAAGTAATAATAATGATGTAGAAACTGAACTTGCTGTTGATCTTGATAACCCACAATCGAAGAATCAATGTTATGATAAGAGAGACTTTGTTGCTAGGAAGCACGGTAAAGAAAGAGAACCATGGGTCCAGAAACCCATTCCTTTTCCTCCTAAACCATCCAAGAAAAAGGATGATGAGGATTTTGAGTCCTTTGCTGAAATGATTAGACCTATCTTTTTGCGTATGCGTTTGACTAATATGCTTAAAATGAATCCTTATGCTAAGTATATGAAGGAAATTGTTACTAATAAGAGAAAGATTCCAGGAGCTGAAATTTCCACCATGCTTGCTAATTATACTTTTAAGGGTGGAATACCAAAGAAACTTGGAGATCCAAGAGTACCAACTATACCATGCTCCATTAAAAGAAACTATGTTAAAACTGCTTTATGTGATCTTGGAGCCGGTGTTAGTGTTATGCCTCTCTCTTTATATCGTAGACTTGATTTGAATAAGTTGACACCTACTGAAATATCTTTGCAATGGCTGATAAATCAACTGCTATACCTGTCGGTATTTGTGAGGATGTGCCTGTTGTGGTTGCAAACGTTACTATTTTAACACACTTTGTTATTCTTGATATTCCCGAAGACGATAGTATGTCTATTATTCTTGGAAGACCCTTTTTGAACACTGCAGGGGCTGTTGTTGATTGCACCAAAGGCAATGTCACTTTTCATGTTAATTGTAATGAGCATACGGTACACTTTCCGAGGAAACAACCTCAAGTCCACAGTATCAATTCTATTGGAAAAATTTCAACAATCACTATTGGAGGTTTTGAATTTCCTCTTCCTACTGTCAAGAAGAAATATGATATTCTTATTGTTGGGGACATGCATATACCCGTTGAGGTAACCTAGTGTTATTCAAAATTTCTCTGCTTCCATGTTGTTCGGAATGAGTTTGTTAACAAGACTTGATCAACCTTGTTGGTGGATTCCTTTTTATGAGCATGAGATGGATGAAGTTAGAAAACACAACCCTCTGTACCCGCTTTTTACTTTCTGTTATTTATATTAAATAAAGAAAATATAGTATTTTTCTGTCTGTTTTCTGAATTATCCATGCAATAAAAAATACCCCGAAAATAAAAGTTCTCCAAATGCCCTAAAATTTAAATATGATTTTTTCTAGAATATTTGAGAATATCTGGCACTGAGAACACAGCAGGGGGAGCAAGCACCTGGCCACGAGGGTCCAGGGCGCGCCCCCTGCCTCGTGGGCCCATGGTGGCTCCCCTCCACTTATCCCAGCCACCACACACTCCTTCCTCCCAAAAAGATCACTAGCCAGCTCAAACACGAGTCCAAGCTCATCTTGTTGCCATTTTCGATCTCCTAGCTCAAAGCTCCATTCACAAAACTGCTTTGAGGGATTGTTCTTTGGTATGTGACTCCTCCAATGGTCCATTTAGTTTTTGTTCTAGTGCTTTATTCATTGCAAATTTTTGCTGCTTAGGTGACCATGTTCTTGAGCTTGCATGTCAAATTTATATGGTTAAAAGTTGTTTTAATGCATGATATTGCCTCTAGGCACTTGTAGGAGTAGTTCCTATCAATTTTATTGAGTTTGGTTCACCTTTATTTTGAGTTACTAAACATTTCAGAAATTTTTCAGAGGAAGAAATATGTTCAGGAAAATGTCCAAGGTGGTTCTTCAAGGAAGCAAGGACCCAGACCCGCAATACGCGATGCGGACGAGGAACCACCAAGGGATGCTCAAGTGCGACCTTGTGAATGGCCATCAGAGGACTTCATGGTTCAAGCAGGAATCAAGGAGGAATTTGAAGCATATGTGCGTAATGCTGATCTTGAGAGCTTCGAGGCAGATAAGTGTCGTCAATACCTCTATTTAATTGATTCATTTGTGAGAAGGTTCAAATTTTCTTCATCACGCAATTCTCAAACTGTCCTGTTTGATCTCTATGATAAATCTTATACCATGGACTTAGAAGATTTTAACACTGCTTGTAAACTCCCAAAGTGGGGTAATGTTAGTGAACCTCGCAAATTTGAATTTAGAGATTTTCTTGCTAGTATTACAGTGGGGGAATCTAGAGATGTAACACAAGCCACCATAGGGAGCATTCATTTTCCTGCTATACATTATTTGGCTCTCTTCATAGGAAGGTGCATAAACGGTAAAGATGAAGCATATCACATGTGTGTACCTGATGTTAGCGTTGTCCGGAGCGCTGTTTTAGGAGATAAACAATACAACTTGGGGGCTATTGTTGCATGTAGGTTACATAATAATCGTATTCATGGAGATTTCTTTGGTGGAATTTATGCAACTCGTATAGCTAACTTTCTTGAGATACCCATACGTGGAGATGATATTGAGTTGCCTCCCTCTTATCCAGATTATGATGCTATGGTTCGTCATCAGTTTGTTGAGAGGAACGATCAGTTCCTCCAGTACCGATTGATCTTTGACAGATGACGCACCTATCACATCACTCTCCCTGCTCCTACTTTCTTTGACTTTCAGGGAAAGGGGAGATATGTTATAACCAGGGAGGAGGCGACCGAGTACGAGAGGAGGGTGGAGACAGCTCACCTCCAAGCTGCAGCTCATCAGGCAATTGCCGCTGCATCTCAGTATGACTCCAACTATTACTTTGGATATCCACCAGGCCAGCCGTGGCCATAGACCAACTTAGGCCAAAAGCCTAAGCTTGGGGCAGTACGTATCTCTCACCGACATTACATTCCTGTTCACACACTCATGCTAGCTGTCGGTGCTCATACTTTTTCATTGTAATATCCATGCTAGTTTATTTTCCTTTTTATGCTTTCTTCTTGTGTGTTTGATAAACCTTAAGAAAAACAACAAAAAATTAGTTGTAGCTTTTAGTTAGTTTACTTTTCATGCTGTAGTAGTAGTAATTAAAAAGAAAACCCAAAAAGGTTTCTCGTTCTTCTTTTTGCTTGTTGGGAGCTTTCCCGTGTAAATAGTTTCATTTCTTTTCTTGTTCTTTGGGGGTCGAGAGGAGAAGACCATAATGAAAATGTTGAGTGGCTCTCATATGCATTATTGTTGATCTAACAAAAAGCCCATATTACCTTGTCTTCTCTCTTAAATTGAATGCTTGCAGATTCCAGCCTAGTCCAATGCACGTGCACTATTATTATTATTATCCACACTATTCGGTCATGCAAGTGAAAGGAAATAATGATGATTATATGATGAACTTATTGAGATGAGAAAAGCTGGTATGAACTCGACCTCTCTTGTTTTTGTAAATATGATTAGTTCATCATTCCTGATTCAGCCTATTATGAAAGAAACATGTTTGCAATGACAATTAGAGATTGTAGTTGCTTATGCCATGCTTAATTAGCTAGGAGCTTATAATGGCTTACCTTGCGTGCCAACATGCTATTAAAATGGTTGTGATGTGGTATGATAGGGTGGTATCCTCTTTTGAATGATTCGAGTGGCTTGACTTGGCACATGTTCATGCATGTAGTTGAAACAAAATCAACATAGCCTCCACGATATTTATGTTCATGGTGCATTATATCCTACTCATGCTTGCATTCGGTGTTGATTAATTTTAATGCATGTTCATGACTGTTGTCGCTCTCTAGCTGGTCGCTTCCCAGTCTTTTTCTAGCCTTCACTTGTACTAAGCAGGAATACTACTTGTGCATCCAATTCCATAAACCCCAAAGTTGTTCCATATGAGTCCACCATATCTACCTATATACGGTATCTACCTGCCGTTCCAAGTAATTTGTATGGGCAAACTTTAAACCTTCAAATAAACATTCTGTTTTGTATGCTCGAATAGCTCATGTATCAACTAGGGTTGTCTGTATCTTCCATGCTAGGCGGGTTATTCTCAAGAGGAGTGGACTCCGCTCCTCACTCACGAGAAAATGGCTGGTCACCGGGATGCCCAGTCCCATGATTTATGCAAATAAAATCAAAATAACTGCAAACAAAACTCCCCCGGGACTCTTGTTAGTTGGAGGCACTCGTTGTTTCGAGCAAGCCATGGATTGATGCTTGTTGGTGGAGGGGGAGTATAAACTTTACCATTCTGTTTGGGAACCGCCTATAATGTGTGTAGCATGGAAGATATCAAGATCTCTCGGTTGTTATGTTGACAATGAAAGTATACCGCTCAAAATATTATTCATATCTATTTCAAAACCGAGCTCTGGCACCTCTACAAATCCCTGCTTCCCTCTGTGAAGGGCCTACCTATTTACTTTTATGTTGAGTCATCATCCTCTTATTAAAAAGCACCAGTTGGAGAGCAGCGATGTCATTTGCATCCATTACTGTTAGTTTACATTGAGTATGACTTGACTGGATCTCTTTTACCATGAATTACAATGTCTAGTCAGTCCTTGATCTTTAAAGGTGCTCTGCATTTATGTTTTGCGGTCTTAGAAAGGGCTAGTGAGATACCATCTTGTCATATCATATCATGATTATTTTAAGAAAGTGTTGTCATCCGAGATTTATTATTATTGCTCGCTAGTTGATTATGTCATTGATATGAGTAAACATGAGACCTAAGTGTTATTGTGAATATGGTTAGTTCATAATCTTTGCTGAAAACTTGAATGCTGGCTTTACATGTTTACAACAACAAGAGCAAACAGAGTTTGTAAATTTTTTTCTTTATCACTTTCAGTTTATCAACTGAATTGCTTGAGGAGAAGCAAAGGTTTAAGCTTGGGGAGTTGATACGTCTCCGTCGTATCTACTTTTCCAAACACTTTTGCCCTTGTTTTGGACTCTAACTTGCATGATTCGAATGGAACTAACCCGGACTGACACTATTCTCAACAGAATTGCCATGGTGTTATTTTTGTGCAGAAATAAAAGTTCTCGGAATGACCTGAAAATCAATGGAGAATTATTTTGGAATATATAAAAAATACTGGAAGAAAGATCCACTTCAGGGGGCACACACCCTGTCCACGAGGGTGGGGGTGCGCCCTACCCCCCTGGGCGCGCCCCCTACCTCGTGGCCCCCCTGACGCTCCACCGACCTCAACCTTGACTCCATATATTCACCTTCGGGGAGAGAAAATCGGGGAGAAGGATTCATCGCGTTTTACGATATGGAGCCGCCGCCAAGCCCTAAACTCTCTCGGGAGGGCTGATCTGGAGTCTGTTCGAGGCTCCGGAGAGGGGAATCCGTCGCCATCGTCATCATCAACCTTCCTCCATCACCAATTTCATGATGCTCACCGCCGTGCATGAGTAATTCCGTCGTAGGCTTGCTGGATGGTGATGGGTTGGATGAGATTTATCATGTAATCGAGTTAGTTTTGTTAGGGTTTGATCCCTAGTATCCACTATGTTCTGAGATTGATGTTGCTATGACTTTGCTATGCTTAATGCTTGTCACTAGGGCCCGAGTGCCATGATTTCAGATCTGAACCTATTATGTTTTCATTAATATATGAGAGTTCTTGATCCTATCTTGCAAGTCTATAGGCACCTATTATGTGTTATGATCCGTTAACCCTGAAGTAACAATAATCGGGATACTTACCGGTGATGACCGTAGTTTCAGGAGTTCATGTATTCACTATGTGTTAATGCTTTGGTCCGGTACTCTATTAAAAGGAGGCCTCAATATCCATTAGTTTCCAATAGGACCCTGCTGCCACGAGAGGGTAGGACAAAATATGTCATGCAAGTTCTTTTCCATAAGCACGTATGACTATATTCGGAATACATGCCTACATTACATTGATGAACTAGAGCTAGTTCTGTGTCACCCTAGGTTATGACTGTTACATGATCGATCGCATCCGGCATAATTCTCCATCACCGATCCAATGCCTACGAGCTTTCCGTATATTGTTCTTCGCTTATTTACTTTTCCGTTGCTACTGTTACAATCACTACAAAACCCAAAAATATTACTTTTGCTACCGTTACCTCTACTATCATATTACTTTGCTACTAAATACCTTGCTGCAGATATTAAGTTTACAGGTGTGGTTGAATTGACAACTCAGCTGCTAATACTTGAGAATATTCTTTGACTCCCCTTGTGTCGAATCAATAAATTTGGGTTGAATACTCTACACTCGAAAACTGTTGCGATCCCCTATACTTGTGGGTTATCAGAGTCTTTCATCGAGGAAAAAATCATAAGCAAGCTCATGGGATGAAAATCCGCCGCCATGAGGCGGAACCTTGACGGAACCAATCTAGGCTCCGGCGGAGCTGTTCTGCCCGGGAAACTTCCCTCCAGGAGGGGGAAATCATCACCATCGTCATCACCAACAATCCTCTCACCGGGAGGGGATCAATCTCCATCAACATCTTCACCAGCACCATCTCATCTCAAACCCTAGTTCATCTCTTGTATCCAATCTTGGTATCCAAACGTCAGATTGGTACCTGTGGGTTGCTAGTAGTGTTGATTACTCCTTGTACTTGATGCTAGTTGGTTTACTTGGTGGAAGGTCATATGTTCAGATCCATTATGCATATTAATACCCCTCTAATTATGAACATGAATATGCTTTGTGAGTAGTTATGTTTGTTCCTGAGGACATGGGAGAAGTCTTGCTATAAGTAGTCATGTGAATTTGGTATTCGTTTGATATTTTGATGAGATGTATGTTGTCTTTCCTCTAGTGGTGTCATGTGAACATCGACTACATGACACTTCACCATTGATTGGGCCTAGAGGAGGGCATTGGGAAGTAATAAGTAGATGATGGGTTGCTAGAGTGACAGAAGCTTAAACCCTAGTTTATGCGTTGCTTCGTAAGGGGCTGATTTGGATCCATATGTCTCATGCTATGTTTAGGTTTACCTTAATACTTCTGTTGTAGTTGCGGATCCTTGCAATAGGGGTTAATCATAAGTGGGATGCTTGTCCAAGTAAGGACAGTACCCAAGCACCGGTGTACCCACATATTAAATTATCAAAGTACCGAACGCGAATCATATGAGCATGATGAAAACTAGCTTGACGATAATTCCCATGTGTCCTCAGGAGCGCTTTCCTTCATTTAAGAGTTTGCCAGGCTTGTCCTTTGCTACAAAAAGGATTGGGCCATCTTGCTGCACCCTATTTACTTTCATTACTTGTTGCTCGTTATAATTTATCTTATCACACAACTATCTGTTATCGATAATTTCAGTGCTTGCAGAGAAAACCTTGCTGGAAACTACTTATCATTTCCTTTTGCTCCTCGTTGGGTTGGACACTCTTACTTATCTAAAAGGCTACGATAGATCACCTACACTTGTGGGTCATCAAGACTCTTTTCTGGCGCCATTGACGGGGAGTGAAGCGCCTTTGGTAGGTGGAATTTGGTAAGGAAAAATTTATATAGTGTGCTGAAATTTACTGTCACTTGTTACTATGGAACATAATACTTTGAGCGGCTTGTTCAGGGTATCTTCGCCCCGACCATTAGAGCAAAGAGTTGCTCCTCAACCTACTGAACCTACTGAAAATGTTTACTTTGAAATCCCTTCGGGTATGATAGAGAAACTGCTAGCTAATCCTTTCATAGGTGATGGAACATTACATCCCGATTTGCACCTAATCTATGTGGATGAAGTTTGTGGATTATTTAAGCTTGCAGGTATACCCGGGGATGTTATCAAGAAGAAGGTCTTCCCTTTATCTTTGAAGGGATAGGCATTGACATGGTTTAGGCTATGTGATGATATGGGATCATGGAACTACAAACGATTGAAATTGGAATTTCATCAGAAGTTTTATCCTATGCATCTTGTTCATTGTGATCGTAATTATATATATAATTTTTGGCCTCGCGAAGGAGAAAGCATCGCTCAAGCTTGGGGGAGTCTTAAGTCAATGTTATATTCATGCCCCAATCATGAGCTCTCAAGAGAAAGGATTATTCAAAAAAATTATGCTCGGCTTTCTCTTAGTAATCTCTCCATGCTCGATACTTCTTGTACTGGTTCTTTTATGATGAAGACTATTGAATTCAAATGGGATTTATTGGAGAGAATTAAACGCAACTTTGAAGATTGGGACCTCGACGAAGGTAAGGAGTCAGGTACAGCACCTAAGTTTGATTGTGTTAAATCTTTTATGGATACCGATGCTTTCCGTGAATTTAGCACTGAATATGGACTTGACTCTGAGATAGTAGCTTCTTTCTGTGAAACCTTTGCTACTCATGTTGATCTCCCTAAGGAGAAGTTGTTTAAACATAATCCTCCCATTGAAGTAAAAGTAGTTGCACCTATTAAAGTTGAAGAAAAGACTATCACTTATAATTATCCTGTTGTTCCTACTGCATATATTGAGAAACCACCTTTCCCTGTTAAGATAAAGGATCATGCTAAAGCTTCAACTGTGGTTAACATAATCAATATTAAGACACCCAAACCCCCTGAGCGAATTAAAGTTGAACCTAGTGTTGCTATGGTTAAGGATCTCTTGGCCGATAATATTGATGGGCATGTTATTTACTTCTGCAATGAATCTGCTAGAATTTCTAGACCCGAAACTAAAAATAAACATAGACCTGTTGTAGGCATGCATGTTATTTCTGTTAGAATAGGAGATCATTTCTATCATGGTTTACGTGATATGGGTGCTAGTGCAAGTGCAATACCTCATTCCTTATACAAAGAAATTATGCATGATATTGCACCTGCTGAGATAGAAGAGATAGATGTTACAATTAAGCTTGCCAATAGAGATACTATTTCACCAGTTGGGATTGTTAGAGATGTTGAAGTCTTGTGTGGGAAAGTTAAATATCCTGCTGATTTTCTTGTTCTTGGTTCCACACAAGATGACTTTTGTCCCATTATATTTGATAGACCCTTCTTGAATATTGTTAATGCTAAGATAGACTGCAATGAGGATATTGTTTCTGTGGGTTTAGGGGATATGTCTCATGAATTTAATTTTGCTAAATTTCGTAGACAACCCCATGATAAAGAATTCCCTAGTAAAGATGAAATTACTGGTCTTGCTTCTATTGCCATGCCTCCTACTAATCCTTTAGAACAATATTTGCTAGACCATGAAAATCATATGTTTATGAACGAAAGAAGGAAAATAGATGAAGTATTCTTTAAACAGGGACCTATTTTGAAACACAACTTGCCTGTTGAAATTCTAGGGGATCCTCCTCCACCCAAGGAAAATAGATGAAGTATTCTTTAAACAGGGACCTATTCTTTAAACCTTTACCTGATACTCTCAAATATGCTTATCTTGATGAGAAAGAGATATATCCTATTATTATTAGTGTTAACCTTTCAGAGCATGAGGAAAAGAAATTATTGGAAACTCTGAAGAAGCACCGTGCTGCTATTGGATATACTCTTGATGATGTTAAGGGCATTAGTCCCACTTTATGCCAACACAAAATAAAATTGGAGAAGGATGCTAAACCAGTTGTTGATCACCAACGACGGTTAAATCCTAAGATGAAAGAAGTGGTAAGAAAAGAAACACTAAAGCTTCTGGAGGCAGGTATAATTTATCCCGTTGCTGATAGTTAGTGGGTAAGTCCTGTCCATTGTGTCCCTAAGAAGGTATGCATTACTATTGTTCCTAATGATAAAGATGAATTGATCCCACAAAGAATTGTTATAGGTTATAGAATGGTAATTTATTTATGAAAATTAAATAAAGCTACTAAAAGGATCATTACTTGTTACCTTTTATTGATCAAATGCTAGAAAGATTATCCAAACATACACATTTTTGCTTCCTAGATGGTTATTCTGGTTTCTCTCAAATACTTGTGTCAAAAGAGGATCAAGAAAAGACAACTTTTACTTGCCCTTTCGGTACCTTAGCTTATAGATGTATGCCTTTTGGTTTATGTAATGCACCTTCTACCTTTCAAAGATGTATGGCTGCTATATTCTCTGACTTTTGTGAAAAGATTGTTGAGGTATTCATGGATGATTTCTCTGTTTATGGGACTTCTTTCGATGATTGCTTAAGAAATCTTGATCGAGTTTTGCAGAGATGTGAACAAACCAATCTTGTTTTGAATTGGTATAAGTGCCACTTTATGGTTAATGAAGGTATTGTCTTGGGGCATAAAATTTCTGAAAGAGGTGTTGAGGTTGATAAAGCTAAAGTTGATGCTATTGAAAAGATGTCGTGCCCTAAGGACATTAAAGGTATAAGAACTTTTCTTGGTCATGCCGATTTTTATAGGAGGTTCATTAAGGACTTCTCTAAAATTTCTCGGCCTCTGAGTAATCTCTTACAAAAAGATGTTCCTTTTGTTTTTGATGATGACTATTTAGAAGCATTTGAAATACTTAAGAAATCTTTGATTTCTGCACCAATTGTTCAACCTCCTGATTGGAATTTACCATTTGAAATCATGTGTGATGCTAGTGATTATGTTGTACGTGTTGTTCTAGGACAAAGGGTTGATAAGAAACTAAATGTTATTCAATATAGTAGTAAAACTCTAGACAGTGCCGAGAGAAATTATGCCACTACTGAAAAAGAATTTTTAGCAGTTGTATTTGCTTGTGATAAGTTCAGACTTTATATTGTTGATTCTAAAGTAACTGTTCACACTGATCATGCTGCTATTAAATTTCTTATGGAAAATAAAGATGCTAAACCTAGACTTATTAGATGGGTCCTCTTGCTACAAGAATTTGATTTGCATATTATTGGTAGAAAGGGAGCTGTGAACCCCGTTGCAGACAACTTGTCTAGGCTAGAGAATATTCTTGATGACCCACTACCTATTGATGATAGCTTTCCTGATGAACAACTAGCTGTCATAAATACTTCTCGTACTGCTTCATGGTATGCTGATTATGCTAATTACATTATTGCTAAATTTATACCACCTAGTTTCACATATGAGCAAAAGAAAAAGTTCTTCTATGATTTAAGACATTACTTCTGGGATGACCCACATCTTTACAAAGAAGGAGTAGCTGGTGTTATTAGACGTTGTGTACTTGAGCATGAACAGGAACAGATCCTACATAAGTGTCACTCCGAGGCTTATGGAGGACACCATGTTGGAGATAGAACTCCACACAAGGTATTGCAATTCGGTTTTTGTTGGCCTACTCTCTTCAAGGATGCCCGTAAGTTTGTTTTGTCCTATGATCAATGTCAAAGAATTGGTAATATTAGTAGATGTCAGGAAATGCCAATGAATTATTCACTTGTTATTGAACCATTTGATGTTTGGGGCTTTGATTATATGGGACTATTTCCTTCCTCTAATGGACACACACATATTTTAGTAGCTGTTGATTACATTACTAAGTGGGTAGAAGCTATTCCAACTAGTAGTGCTGATCATAACACCTCTATTAAGATGCTTAAAGAAGTTATTTTTCTGAGGTTTGGAGTCCCTAGATACGTAATGACTGATGGTGGTTCACATTTTATTCATGGTGCCTTTCGTAAAATGCTTGCTAAGTGTGATGTTAATCATAGAATTGCATCTCCTTATCACCCACAGTCTAGTGGCCAAGTAGAATTAAGTAATAGAGAGCTTAAATTATTTTTGCAAAAGACTGTTAATAGATCTAGAAAGAATTGGTCCAAGAAACTTGATGATGCATTATGGGCTTATAGAACTACATACAAAAATCCTATGGGTATGTCTCCGTATAAAATGGTTTATGGTAAAGCATGTCATTTACCTCTTGAACTAGAACATAAGGCATATTGGGCCATTAAAGAGATCAATTATGATTTCAAACTTGCCGGTGAAAAGAGGATTTTTGACATTAGCTCACTTGATGAATGGAGAACCCAGGCCTTTGAAAATGCTAAGCTGTTTAAAGAAAAAGTTAAAAGATGGCATGATAAAAGGATACAAAAACGTGAGTTCAATGTAGGTGATTATCTATTGTTATACAACTCTCATTTGAGATGTTTTGCAAGCAAACTCCTCTCTAAATGGGAAGGTCCTTACGTCATCGAGGAGGTCTATCGTTCTGGTGCCATAAAAATCAACAACTTCAAAGGCACAAATC
The DNA here is from genome assembly GCF_018294505.1 of Triticum aestivum. Taxonomy (NCBI): domain Eukaryota; kingdom Viridiplantae; phylum Streptophyta; class Magnoliopsida; order Poales; family Poaceae; genus Triticum; species Triticum aestivum. Next base: position 223,916,881 of record NC_057794.1, on the reverse strand, counting down.
CGAGGGTGGTAAACGGTCAAAGAATCAAACATTATATCTCAGGCAATCCCATAAATGTTGAAACTAATGTTATTGAAACCGTAACCCCGGAGGAATACATAAGGGACACTTTCCGGAATGTTTCAGACTTCGAAAAGGAATATGTATGTGGTACGGTTAGTAAACTGACTCCAAAACAGTTCTAATGGCAATTTTTCTCCGTTTTGGGATATTTAAGAAAATAGGAAAATAAGAAGCAGTCTGGAAAGGACACGAGGCTTCCACGAGGGTGGAGGGCGCGCCCCCCTGCCTCGTGGGCATCTCGTGTGCCCTCCGGACTCCGTTTTCTTGCACGATAGTTCT